>NC_085069.1:5656046-5966499 GCF_963662255.1 Cinclus cinclus | reverse complement strand
TAGTGATCTGTGGGGGAACAGAGGGATAAATCCCATTATTAATGGTGTGCAGGGTTCTTGTAGTGATCTGTGGGGGAATGCAGGGATAAATCCCATTATTAATGGTGTGCAGGGTTCTTGTAGTGATCTGTGGGGGAATGCAGGGATAAATCCCATTTATAGCTCATCGTTTTTCCCCAATCCCAGGGTATTTTCCCCCCAATCCCAGGGAATATTTTCCCCCAATCCCAGGGTATTTTTCCCCCAATCCCAGGGTATTTTTCCCCCAATCCCGGGGTATTTTTCCCCCAATCCCAGGGTATTTTTTCCCCAATCCCAGGGTATTTTTCCCCAATCCCAGGGTATATTTTCCCCCCAATCCCAGGGTGTTCTTTCCCCAATCCCAGGGTATTTTTCCCCCAATCCCAGGGTATTTTTTCCCCAATCCCAGGGTATATTTTCCCCAATCCCAGGGTATTTTCCCCCCAATCCCAGGGTATATTTTCCCCAATCCCAGGGTATTTTCCCCAATCCCAGGGTATATTTTCCCCCCAATCCCAGGGTGTTCTTTCCCCAATCCCAGGGTATTTTTCCCCCAATCCCAGGGTATTTTTTCCCCAATCCCAGGGTATATTTTCCCCAATCCCAGGGTATATTTTCCCCCAATCCCAGGGTATATTTTCCCCAATCCCAGGGTATTTTTCCCCCAATCCCAGGGTATATTTTCCCCAATCCCAGGGTATATTTTCCCCCCAATCCCAGGGTATTTTTCCCCAATCCCAGGGTATTTTTCCCCCAATCCCAGGGTATTTTTTCCCCAATCCCAGGGTATATTTTCCCCAATCCCAGGGTATTTTTCCCCAATCCCAGGGTATATTTTCCCCCCAATCCCAGGGTATTTTCTCACCAGGGAGAAGAGGTCGTTCTGCAGCCCCAGCCTGTCCACGGGGGGCAGGGACAGGTCCCTGATGGCCGGGATGAGGCTCTGCAGCATGGCCGGGCTGTACTGCGTGCGGTAGAACCCCACGGTGCCCACGTTCAGCTGGGAGACAGACAGCAACAGTGACAGTGACAACCAGAACATGAACAGGAACACGTGAACCAGAACATGAGAACCAGAACATGAACCAGAACATGAACACGTGAACCAGAACATGAGAACCAGAACATGGAACAGTTCTGTAGAACCCCACGGTGCCCACGTTCAGCTGGGAGACAGACAGCAACAGTGACAGTGACAACCAGAACATGAACATGAACAGGAACATGAACATGAACATGAACGTGAACATGAACAGGAACATGAACATGAGAGCCAGAACATGAACCAGAACATGAACCAGAACCACAATACGAACCAGAACCAGAACATGAACCAGAACATGAGAACCAGAACATGAGAGCCAGAACGTGAACATGAACCAGAACATGAACATGAACCAAAACCAGAACATGAGAACCAGAACATGAACCAGAACCAGAACCAGAACATGAACCAGAACATGAGAACCAGAACATGAGAGCCAGAACGTGAACATGAACCAGAACCAGAACCAGAACATGAACCAGAACCAGAACCAGAACATGAACCAGAACATGAGAACCAGAACATGAGAGCCAGAACGTGAACATGAACCAGAACCAGAACATGAACCAGAACATGAGAACCAGAACCAGAACACGAGAACCAGAACACGAGAGCCAGAACATGAACATGAACATGAACATGAACATGAACATGAACATGAACATGAACCAGAACCACAAAAGCCAGCACAGCCCAACCCAACCCCTCCCTTCAATGTCACATTTTTCCACGCTAAATTCTCAAACAATTCCAGGTGACACTGTCGGAAAATCGGAAAAGAAGCCAGAAAGGAGGAGGAGCTGGAAGGAAGCAGCAGCAGCAGAGGCAGGAAATCCCGAATTCCAGAGGGAGGGAAACAAAAGCTGGAATGTTGGGGCTCACCTTGACCCAGTGCTCGGGCTTGGTGTCCTTGAGCACCACGGTGAGCTCGGCCTTGTCCATCAGAACCTGAATTTTGGGAGAGCCGGGGTCCTCGCTGGTGCAGATACTGATGGGAACCATCCACGTGGGGAAATCGTCCCCTGGGAAAGGGAAACCAGGGATGAGGGGTGGGGAAAATGGGAAAAATGGGAAAAATGGGAAAAATGGGGGAGTGGGGAATGGGGGAATGGGAATGGGGAATGGGGAATGGGGAATGGGAATGGGGATGGGAATGGGAATGGGGAATGGGGAATGGGGAATGGGAATGGGGAATGGGGAATGGGAATGGGGAATGGGGAATGGGGAATGGGAATGGGGATGGGAATGGGAATGGGGAATGGGGAATGGGGAATGGGAATGGGGAATGGGGAATGGGAATGGGGAATGGGGAATGGGGAATGGGGAATGGGAATGGGAATGGGGGAATGGGAATGGGGAATGGGGAATGGGGAATGGGAATGGGAATGGGGGAATGGGAATGGGGAATGGGAATAGGGAATGGGAATGGGAATGGGGAATGGGAATGGGAATGGGAATGGGGAATGGGAATGGGGAATGGGGGAATGGGAATGGGGAATGGGGAATGGGGGAATGGGGAATGGGAATGGGGAATGAGAATGGGGAATGGGAATGGGGAATGGGAATGGGGAATGGGGATGGTGATGGGAATGGGAATAGGGAATGGGAATGGGGATGGGGAATGGGGAATGGGGAATGGGGAATGGGAATGGGAATGGGGAAATGGGAATGGGGATGGGAATGGGGAATGGGGAATGGGGAATGGGAATGGGAATGGGAATGGGGAATGGGAATGGGGAATGGGGAATGGGGAAAATGGAAAAAAATTGCAAAAAAACCAGAAAAAATGGGGAAAATGGGGAAAAATGGGAAGAATTGTGGGGAAACGGGAAAAAATTGGGAAAAATGGGGGCAACGTGGGGAAATGCAAAAAAAAAGGGAGAAAAATGGGGGAAAAATTTTGGGAAAATGGAAAAAAATTGGAAAAAAAAGGAAAAATATTGGTAAAAAATGGGGGGAGAAAATGGAAAAAAATGGAAACAAATTGGAAAAAAAGGAAAGAATGGGGAAAAATGGGGAAAAATGGGGAAAAATGGGGGAAAAGGAAAAAAGGGAAAAAAGAGAAAAAAATTGAATAAATGGGGGAAAATGGAAAAAAATGGAAAAAATCAGGGAAAAAATGAAAAAAATGGGGAAAATTGGGGAAAAAAATGGGAAAACAATGGGGAAAAAATGAGAATAAAATGGGAAAAAATGAGTTCAGCCAAGCCCCAGGTGCAGGTTCCGAACTGAAAATGGAATTGGAAATAAAGGTGCAAATCTGAAATGTCAAATTTTACTGCTCTGAGGGAAACGTCAGGTTTAGAGTGAAAAATTTGATTGAAAATGTCAATTTTAGAGACAAAAATCTGTGGGAAATGTCAATTTTAGAGACAAAAATCTGAAGGAAAATGACAATTTTAGACACAAAAATTTGATTGAAAATGTTGATTTTAGAGACAAAAATTTGAGGGGAAAATGACAATTTTAGAGACAAAAATTTGAGGGAAAATGTCAATTTTAGACACAAAAATTTGAGGGAAAATGTCAATTTTAGATACAAAAATTTGTTTGAAAATGTCAATTTTAGAGACAAAAATCAGAGGGGAAATGTCAATTTTAGAGACAAAAATTTGAAAATGTCAATTTTAGAGACAAAAATCTGATTGAAAATGTCAATTTTAGAGACAAAAGTTTGATTGAAAATGTCAATTTTGGACACAAAAATTTGAGTGAAAATGTCAATTTTAGACACAAAAATTTGAGGGGAAAATGTCAATTTTAGAGACAAAAGTTTGATTGAAAATGTCAATTTTAGACACAAAAATTTGATTGAAAATGTCAATTTTAGAGACAAAAATCTGTGGGAAATGTCAATTTTACAGACAAAAATTTGATTGAAAATGTCAATTTTAGACACAAAAATCTGAGGGAAAATGTCAATTTTAGATACAAAAATTTGAGGGGAAAGTGACAATTTTAGACACAAAAATTTGATTGAAAATGACAATTTTAGACACAAAAATTTGATTGAAAATGTCAATTTTAGAGACAAAAATCTGGGGGAAAATGTCAATTTTAGAGACAAAAATCTGTGGGAAATGTCAATTTTAGAGACAAAAATTTGATTGAAAATGTCAATTTTAGACACAAAAATCTGAGGGAAAATGTCAATTTTAGATACAAAAATTTGAGGGGAAAATGTCAATTTTAGACACAAAAATTTGATTGAAAATGACAATTTTAGACACAAAAATTTGATTGAAAATGTTGATTTTAGAGACAAAAATTTGAGGGGAAAATGACAATTTTAGACACAAAAATTTGATTGAAAATGTCAATTTTAGAGACAAAAATCTGGGGGAAAATGTCAATTTTAGAGACAAAAATCTGTGGGAAATGTCAATTTTAGAGACAAAAATTTGATTGAAAATGTCAATTTTAGACACAAAAATCTGAGGGAAAATGTCAATTTTAGATACAAAAATTTGAGGGGAAAATGTCAATTTTAGACACAAAAATTTGAGGGGAAATGTCAATTTTAGACACAAAAATTTGAGGGGAAAGTGACAATTTTAGAGACAAAAATTTGAGGGGAAAATGTCAATTTTAGACACAAAAATTTGAGGGGAAAGTGACAATTTTAGAGACAAAAATTTGAGGGGAAAATGTCAATTTTAGAGACAAAAATTTGATTGAAAATGACAATTTTAGACACAAAAATTTGATTGAAAATGTTGATTTTAGAGACAAAAATTTGAGGGGAAAATGACAATTTTAGACACAAAAATTTGAGGGAAAATGTCAATTTTAGAGACAAAAATCTGGGGGAAAATGTCAATTTTAGAGACAAAAATCTGTGGGAAATGTCAATTTTAGAGACAAAAATTTGATTGAAAATGTCAATTTTAGACACAAAAATTTGAGGGAAAATGTCAATTTTAGAGACAAAAATTTGAGGGGAAATGTCAATTTTAGAGACAAAAATCAGAGGGAAAATGTCAATTTTAGAGACAAAAATTTGTTTGAAAATGTCAATTTTAGAGACAAAAATCAGAGGGGAAATGTCAATTTTAGAGACAAAAATTTGAAAATGTCAATTTTAGAGACAAAAATCTGATTGAAAATGTCAATTTTAGAGACAAAAGTTTGATTGAAAATGTCAATTTTGGACACAAAAATTTGATTGAAAATGTCAATTTTAGACACAAAAATCTGAGGGAAAATGTCAATTTTAGATACAAAAATTTGAGGGGAAAATGTCAATTTTAGAGACAAAAATTTGATTGAAAATGACAATTTTAGACACAAAAATTTGATTGAAAATGTTGATTTTAGAGACAAAAATTTGAGGGGAAAATGACAATTTTAGACACAAAAATTTGATTGAAAATGTCAATTTTAGAGACAAAAATCTGGGGGAAAATGTCAATTTTAGAGACAAAAATCTGTGGGAAATGTCAATTTTAGAGACAAAAATTTGATTGAAAATGTCAATTTTAGACACAAAAATCTGAGGGAAAATGTCAATTTTAGATACAAAAATTTGAGGGGAAAATGTCAATTTTAGACACAAAAATTTGAGGGGAAATGTCAATTTTAGACACAAAAATTTGAGGGGAAAGTGACAATTTTAGACACAAAAATTTGAGGGGAAAGTGACAATTTTAGAGACAAAAATTTGAGGGGAAAATGTCAATTTTAGAGACAAAAGTTTGATTGAAAATGTCAATTTTAGACACAAAAATTTGATTGAAAATGTCAATTTTAGAGACAAAAATCTGTGGGAAATGTCAATTTTACAGACAAAAATTTGATTGAAAATGTCAATTTTAGACACAAAAATCTGAGGGAAAATGTCAATTTTAGAGACAAAAATTTGAGGGGAAAATGTCAATTTTAGAGACAAAAATTTGTTTGAAAATGTCAATTTTAGAGACAAAAATCAGAGGGGAAATGTCAATTTTAGATACAAAAATTTGAGGGAAAATGTCAATTTTAGATACAAAAATTTGAGGGGAAAATGTCAATTTTAGACACAAAAATTTGAGGGAAAATGTCAATTTTAGATACAAAAATTTGAGGGAAAATGTCAATTTTAGAGACAAAAGTTTGATTGAAAATGTCAATTTTAGACACAAAAATCAGAGGGGAAATGTCAATTTTAGAGACAAAAATTTGATTGAAAATGTCAATTTTAGAGACAAAAATTTGATTGAAAATGACAATTTTAGACACAAAAATTTGATTGAAAATGACAATTTTAGAGACAAAAATTTGAGGGAAAATGTCAATTTTAGAGACAAAAGTTTGATTGAAAATGTCAATTTTAGAGACAAAAATCTGAGGGAAAATGTCAATTTTAGAGACAAAAATTTGATTGAAAATGTCAATTTTAGAGACAAAAATTTGATTGAAAATGTCAATTTTGGACACAAAAATTTGATTGAAAATGTCAATTTTAGACACAAAAATTTGATTGAAAATGTCAATTTTAGAGACAAAAGTTTGATTGAAAATATCAATTTTGGACACAAAAATTTGATTGAAAATGTCAATTTTCCAAGTAAAAAACCTGATGCTCCTCCCGAAATTTCTGGAATTTCATTTATTTCAGGACAGAAACTAATTCAATAAATAAATTTTTAATAACTTTTTTATTTATTTCTAAACCGATTTCTTTTCATCGCCGCCAAGCAGCTGCTTTTCAAAACCTCTCAGATCGGGGAAAAATTGATATTTTTGAAAGAATTTCAAAAATTTCTTGAAAGAATTTCAAAAATTTCATGCCTGGAATATCGAAAATGTTAAAAGTTGAATTTTCCACTTTGGATGAAAGGTAAAGCACGGGATGAAAAACCAAGAAAAATTATCAATATCCCTCCAAAATTTGGAATATTTTGTATTTTTGTGATTTGCTCTTACCTGTGTATGGTCCACTGGCACAGAATTTTTTCTGAACCAATTTCAACACTTTGTCATCTTCTTGCTGAGGGGAAAAAAAAAAATATATAAAAAATATAAATATAAATATAAATATAAATATAAATATAAATATAAATATAAATATAAATATAAATATAAACATAGATATAAATATAAATATAAATATAAATAAAAATATACATATAGATATAGATATAAATATAAATATAAATATAAATATAAATATAAATATAAATATAAAATATATATACACACACATCTAAAATCGAAATTAAAAATATAAAATTAAAAAATTAAATTTTTAAAACTGAAAATGAAAAATGACAAATGACAAGTTGGAAATCAAAAAATTCAAAATTTCGGATTGAAAACTGCAAATTGCAAATTTCAAATTCGAAATTAAGAATTGAAAAATTGAAAAGTTAAAGTGAGAAATTTAAAATATAAAATGAAAAATTTAAAAATTAAAATGAAAAGTTTAAAATTTAAAATGAAAAATTAAGATGCAAAATGAAAAATTTAGAATTTTAAATGAAAAATGAGAAATGAAAAATTTAAAATTTAAAGCTAAGAACTTAGAAAATTAAAAATAAAAATTAAACATTTAAAGTTAAAATTTCAAAATTTAAAATTTAAAATTAAAAAATTAAAATTAAAATTTAAAAATGAAAAAATTACAATTAAAAATTAAAATTTAAAATTAAAAAATGTAAAATAAAAATTTAAAATTTAAAGCGAAAAATTAAAAATTTAAAAGGAAAAATTAAAAATTTAAAGCGAAAAATCAAAAATTTAAAGTGAAAAATGAAAAACTGAAAATGAAAAATTTAAAACTAAATAATTAAAAATTTAAAAATAAAAATTGAAAACAAAAAATAAAAAAATAAATTTTAGTAAAGAAATTAAAATTAAAAATACAAAATTAAAAATTTAAAATGAACAATTTAAGATTTAAAATTAAAAATTAAAAATCTAAATGAAAAATTTAAAACTTAAAATTAAAAATTTAAAAAAAAATTAAAAATTAAAATTTAAAATTAAAAAATGTAAAATAAAAATTTAAAATTTAAAGCGAAAAATTAAAAATTTAAAAGGAAAAATTAAAAATTTAAAGCGAAAAATCAAAAATTTAAAGTGAAAAATTAAAAACTGAAAATGAAAAATTTAAAACTAAATAATTAAAAATTTAAAAATAAAAATTAAAAACAAAAAAAAAAAATTTTAGTAAAGAAATTAAAATTAAAAATACAAAATTAAAAATTTAAAATGAACAATTTAAGATTTAAAATTAAAAATTAAAAATCTAAATGAAAAATTTAAAACTTAAAATTAAAAATTTAAAAAAAAAATTAAAAATTAAAATTTAAAATTAAAAAATGTAAAATAAAAATTTAAAATTTAAAGCGAAAAATTAAAAATTTAAAAGGAAAAATTAAAAATTTAAAGCGAAAAAACAAAAATTTAAAGTGAAAAATTAAAAACTGAAAATGAAAAATTTAAAACTAAATAATTAAAAATTTAAAAATAAAAATTGAAAACAAAAAATAAAAAAATAAATTTTAGTAAAGAAATTAAAATTAAAAATACAAAATTAAAAATTTAAAATGAACAATTTAAGATTTAAAATTAAAAATTAAAAATCTAAATGAAAAATTTAAAACTTAAAATTAAAAATTTTTAAAAAAAATTAAAAATTAAAATTTAAAATTAAAAAAAAAAATAATAGAAGGGGGGATGATTAGCAGGTTTAATTTTCATCCTCTGTTTTGAGGAATAATTTTGGTTTTTTTCCCACTCAGAAAAAGGCTCTGCCTGTTCAATGTTGTGCAATTTGATCTGAAATTAAAACACAATTTAATTTTTACCACTCCTGATCAAGATAAATTAAATTAAAACCATGGAATACTGTTAAAACTTCACTGAAATTAAAATAAAATTCCATTTTTTACCATCCCTGACCCGAGGCAATGCTCCAAATCACGGAATATTTTAAAGTTTGATCCCAAATTAGAGAGGAAATCCCATTTTTACCATCCCTGATTGGAGAGAATTCCCCAAATCACGGAATATTTTTCAATTTTCCCCAAAACGAAGACAAAATTCCATTTTTAGCACGCCCCAATCCGGCAGAGGAACCGCTCAAAATTATGGAATATTTTAGAATTTTCACCGAAATTAAGGCAAAATTCCATTTTTATCATCGCTGATTTGAGAGAATCCTCCAAACCACGGAACATTTCCCACTTTTCCCCAAAACGAAGACAAAACTCCATTATTGACCACCCCAATCCAAGGCAATTCCCCGAATCACGGAACATTTCCCACTTTTCCCCAAAACGAAGACAAAACTCCATTTTTGACCACCCCAATCCAAGGCAATTCCCCGAATCACGGAACATTTCCCACTTTTCCCCAAAACGAAGACAAAACTCCATTATTGACCAACCCAATCCAAGGCAATTCCCCGAATCACGGAACATTTCCCACTTTTCCCCAAAACGAAGACAAAACTCCATTTTTGACCACCCCAATCCAAGGCAATTCCCCGAATCACGGAACATTTCCCACTTTTCCCCAAAACGAAGACAAAACTCCATTATTGACCAACCCAATCCAAGGCAATTCCCCGAATCACGGAACATTTCCCACTTTTCCCCAAAACGAAGACAAAACTCCATTATTGACCACCCCAATCCAAGGCAATGCCCCGAATCACGGAACATTTCCCACTTTTCCCCAAAACGAAGACAAAACTCCATTTTTGACCACCCCAATCCAAGGCAATGCCCCGAACCACGGAACATTTCCCACTTTTCCCCAAAACGAAGACAAAACTCCATTTTTGACCACCCCAATCCAAGGCAATTCCCCGAATCACGGAACATTTCCCACTTTTCCCCAAAACGACGACAAAACTCCATTTTTGACCACCCCAATCCAAGGCAATGCCCCGAATCACGGAACATTTCCCACTTTTCCCCAAAACAAAGACAAAACTCCATTTTTGACCACCCCAATCCAAGGCAATTCCCCGAACCACGGAACATTTCCCACTTTTCCCCAAAACGAAGACAAAACTCCATTATTGACCACCCCAATCCAAGGCAATTCCCCGAATCACGGAACATTTCCCACTTTTCCCCAAAACGAAGACAAAACTCCATTTTTGACCACCCCAATCCAAGGCAATTCCCCGAATCACGGAACATTTCCCACTTTTCCCCAAAACGAAGACAAAACTCCATTATTGACCAACCCAATCCAAGGCAATTCCCCGAATCACGGAACATTTCCCACTTTTCCCCAAAACGAAGACAAAACTCCATTATTGACCACCCCAATCCAAGGCAATGCCCCGAATCACGGAACATTTCCCACTTTTCCCCAAAACGAAGACAAAACTCCATTTTTGACCACCCCAATCCAAGGCAATGCCCCGAACCACGGAACATTTCCCACTTTTCCCCAAAACGAAGACAAAACTCCATTTTTGACCACCCCAATCCAAGGCAATTCCCCGAATCACGGAACATTTCCCACTTTTCCCCAAAACGACGACAAAACTCCATTTTTGACCACCCCAATCCAAGGCAATGCCCCGAATCACGGAACATTTCCCACTTTTCCCCAAAACAAAGACAAAACTCCATTTTTGACCACCCCAATCCAAGGCAATTCCCCGAACCACGGAACATTTCCCACTTTTCCCCAAAACGAAGACAAAACTCCATTATTGACCACCCCAATCCAAGGCAATTCCCCGAATCACGGAACATTTCCCACTTTTCCCCAAAACGAAGACAAAACTCCATTTTTGACCACCCCAATCCAAGGCAATTCCCCGAATCACGGAACATTTCCCACTTTTCCCCAAAACGAAGACAAAACTCCATTATTGACCACCCCAATCCAAGGCAATGCCCCGAATCACGGAACATTTCCCACTTTTCACCAAAACGAAGACAAAACTCCATTATTGACCTCCCAAATCCAAGGCAATTCCCCGAATCACGGAACATTTCCCACTTCTACCCAAAACGAAGACAAAACTCCATTATTGACCTCCCAAATCCAAGGCAATTCCCCGAATCACGGAACATTTCCCACTTCTACCCAAAACAAAGACAAAACTCCATTATTGACCACCCCAATCCAAGGCAATTCCCCGAACCACGGAACATTTCCCACTTTTCACCAAAACGAAGACAAAACTCCATTTTTGACCACCCCAATCCAAGGCAATTCCCCGAATCACGGAACATTTCCCACTTTTCACCAAAACGACGACAAAACTCCATTATTGACCTCCCAAATCCAAGGCAATTCCCCGAATCACGGAACATTTCCCACTTCTACCCAAAACGAAGACAAAACTCCATTATTGACCAACCCAATCCAAGGCAATTCCCCGAATCACGGAACATTTCCCACTTTTCCCCAAAACGAAGACAAAACTCCATTTTTGACCACCCCAATCCAAGGCAATTCCCCGAATCACGGAACATTTCCCACTTTTCCCCAAAACGAAGACAAAACTCCATTTTTGACCACCCCAATCCAAGGCAATTCCCCGAACCACGGAACATTTCCCACTTTTCCCCAAAACGAAGACAAAACTCCATTATTGACCAACCCAATCCAAGGCAATTCCCCGAATCACGGAACATTTCCCACTTTTCCCCAAAACGAAGACAAAACTCCATTTTTGACCACCCCAATCCAAGGCAATTCCCCGAATCACGGAACATTTCCCACTTTTCCCCAAAACGAAGACAAAACTCCATTTTTGACCACCCCAATCCAAGGCAATTCCCCGAATCACGAAACATTTCCCACTTTTCCCCAAAACGAAGACAAAACTCCATTATTGACCAACCCAATCCAAGGCAATTCCCCGAATCACGGAACATTTCCCACTTTTCCCCAAAACGAAGACAAAACTCCATTATTGACCACCCCAATCCAAGGCAATGCCCCGAATCACGGAACATTTCCCACTTTTCCCCAGAACGAAGACAAAACTCCATTTTTGACCACCCCAATCCAAGGCAATTCCCCGAATCACGGAACATTTCCCACTTTTCCCCAAAACGACGACAAAACTCCATTATTGACCACCCCAATCCAAGGCAATTCCCCGAATCACGGAACATTTCCCACTTTTCCCCAAAACGGAGACAAAACTCCATTATTGACCACCCCAATCCAAGGCAATTCCCCGAATCACGGAACATTTCCCACTTTTCCCCAAAACGAAGACAAAACTCCATTTTTGACCAACCCAATCCAAGGCAATTCCCCGAATCACGGAACATTTCCCACTTTTCCCCAAAACGAAGACAAAACTCCATTTTTGACCACCCCAATCCAAGGCAATGCCCCGAATCACGGAACATTTCCCACTTTTCCCCAAAACGAAGACAAAACTCCATTTTTGACCACCCCAATCCAAGGCAATTCCCCGAATCACGGAACATTTCCCACTTTTCCCCAAAACGACGACAAAACTCCATTTTTGACCTCCCAAATCCAAGGCAATTCCCCGAATCACGGAACATTTCCCACTTTTCCCCAAAACGAAGACAAAACTCCATTTTTGACCACCCCAATCCAAGGCAATTCCCCGAACCACGGAACATTTCCCACTTTTCCCCAAAACGAAGACAAAACTCCATTTTTGACCACCCCAATCCAAGGCAATGCCCCGAATCACGGAACATTTCCCACTTTTCCCCAAAACGAAGACAAAACTCCATTTTTGACCACCCCAATCCAAGGCAATTCCCCGAATCACGGAACATTTCCCACTTTTACCCAAAACGGAGACAAAACTCCATTTTTGACCACCCCAATCCAAGGCAATTCCCCGAATCACGGAACATTTCCCACTTTTCACCAAAACGACGACAAAACTCCATTTTTGACCAACCCAATCCAAGGCAATTCCCCGAATCACGGAACATTTCCCACTTTTCCCCAAAACGAAGACAAAACTCCATTTTTGACCACCCCAATCCAAGGCAATGCCCCGAACCACGGAACATTTCCCACTTTTCCCCAAAACGAAGACCGAAGCCGCGCTCTCACCTGCTCGGCCTGCACGGAGATGAGAGGGAAGCCCATCTGCTTGGTCCACGTGCCCATGACGGCCGCGATGGGTTTTCCGCTGGCTCTTTCCAAGCTCTCCCAGAGATCTTCTGCGACCATCAAAGAGCCGAGTCAGCGCGGGCGGCCCCGGTCGGGGTCCCCTTCCCTCCAGCCCCGCGCCGGGGGGTTCGGGGACGGCGAGCGCGGCGCCGGGGAAGGCAGGGAAGGAATGGGAATTTTCTCCCGGAACGCGGAGGGGAGAAGAGGGGTTTGGCGCCGTTGGGCGCCGCCGGTGCATTGAGGTTGGGTCAACAAAGTGAAATGTCCCCAGAGGGTAACGCGGGACCGCGGCGCTCCTCGGGGCGTTGCTAAAATGCCGTTGGGCTTCTTTATTCTCTTTTGGGGATTTTATTTCTTTTATTGTTATTGTATTTTTACTTTCTTTTATTTTTGTTATTTCCGTATTTTGTTCGTTCATGGGTTTTATTTATTTTATTATACTTATTTTATGATATTTATTTTATTATGTTCATTTTATTATATTTATTTTGATATTTATTTTATTATATTTATTTTATTATATCTATTATATTTATTATTTTTATTTTATTATATTTATAGTTTGATTTTATTTAGTTATTTCGGTATTTTATTGATTCATTGGTTTTATTTATTTTATTATACTTATTTTATGATATTTATTTTATTATATTCTTTTTATTATATTTATTTTGATATTTATTTTATTATATTTATTTATTATATCTATTATATTTATTATTTTTATTTTATCATATTTATAGATTGATTTTATTTAGTTATTTCGGTATTTTATTGATTCATTGGTTTTATTTATTTTATGATATTTATTTTATGATATTTATTTTATTATGTTCATTATTTTTATTATTTTATTATATCTATAGATTTATTTTATTCCTTTATTTCAGTATTTTCTTCATGTATGGATTTTTATTTATTTTATTATATTTATTTTATTATATTTACAGATTGATTTCATTTTGTTATTTCGGTATTTTATTCAATCATTGGTTTTATTTATTTTATCATATTTATATTATTGTATTTATTAGGTTTACTTTATTATATTTATTATTTTTATTATTTTATTATATTTATAGATTGATTTTATTTTGTTATTTCGGTATTTTATTCCTTTATGCGTTTTATTTCTCTTATTACATTTATTTTATTATATTGATTTATTATATTTATAGATTGATTTTATTTATTTATTTCGGTATTTTATTCATTTATTGGTTTTATTTACTTTATTATATTTACTTTATTAAATATATCATTTTTATTATTATATCTATAGATTTATTTTATTCCTTTTTATTTATATTTTATGTTTTTAATAAAAATACATATTTTTTATTTCTAATTTAAAAAAAATATAATATTTTATATTTGTAATATATTTTTATTTTTTATCCATGCTCATTGGAAAATCCAAGCACACACACAAAAAAATAAATAATAAAAAAAAATCCCCAGGTGAAAACCAGGAATTTTTAAGTTTGAAATGGGAATTTTTGAAACCCAGAAATGAATTTTTTTTTTTTGTTTTGTTTTTTTTTTGTTTTTTTTTTGTGCTCACTGCAGTTACCTGTGGAAGCATTTTTGTGCTGGAACTTGGTCAGGTACAGGTTCATTCCTTTCCGAAAATCCTGGGAAAACAAAGAAAAAAATTGGGAAAATCTTCACCTGGGTAATTAAAAAAAACAGCCTGGAAATTTGGGAATAATTAAAAAAAAAAACCCTGGAAATTTCAGAGTAATTTAAAAAAAAAAAACAGGGAAATTTGGGAGTAAATTTAAAAAAATGGCCTGGAAATTTGGGAATAATTGAAAAAAAATAGGCTGGAAATTTGGGAATGATTAAATGATTAATGACTGATGAGTGATGACTGATGAGTGATGACTGATGAGTGATGAGTGATGACTAATGACTAATGACTGATGACTAATGACTGATGACTGATGACTGATGAGTGATGACTAATGACTGATGACTGATGACTGATGACTAATGACTAATGAGTGATGACTAATGAGTGATGACTAATGACTAATGACTAATGACTGATGACTAATGACTGATGACTAATGAGTGATGACTGATGACTAATGAGTGATGACTAATGAGTGATGACTAATGAGTGATGACTGATGACTGATGACTAATGACTGATGACTGATGACTGATGACTAATGACTAACGACTGATGACTAATGACTGATGACTAATGACTGATGACTAATGACTAATGACTGATGACTGATGACTGATGACTAATGAGTGATGACTGATGACTAATGAGTGATGACTAATGACTGATGACTAATGACTAACGACTGATGACTAATGAGTGATGACTAATGACTGATGACTAATGACTAATGACTGATGACTGATGACTAATGACTGATGACTAATGACTGATGACTGATGACTAATGAGTGATGACTAATGAGTGATGACTGATGACTAATGACTGATGACTAATGAGTGATGACTAATGACTAACGACTGATGACTAATGACTGATGACTGATGACTGATGACTAATGAGTGATGACTAATGACTGATGACTAATGACTAACGACTGATGACTAATGAGTGATGACTAATGACTGATGACTAATGACTAATGACTGATGACTGATGACTAATGACTGATGACTGATGACTAATGACTAATGACTGATGACTGATGACTAATGACTGATGACTAATGACTGATGACTGATGACTAATGAGTGATGACTAATGAGTGATGACTGATGACTAATGACTGATGACTAATGAGTGATGACTAATGACTAACGACTGATGACTAATGACTGATGACTGATGACTAATGACTGATGACTGATGACTAATGACTGATGACTGATGACTAATGAGTGATGACTGATGACTAATGACTGATGACTGATGACTGATGACTAATGACTAACGACTGATGACTGATGACTGATGACTGATGACTAATGACTAATGACTAACGACTGATGACTAATGACTGATGACTAATGACTAATGACTGATGACTGATGACTGATGACTGATGACTGATGACTGATGACTAATGACTAATGACTAATGACTAATGACTGATGACTAAGGATGCCCCCGTGCTCACCTCGTCTCCGATGTACTCGTGCAGCATGCGGATCACCGAGGCCCCTTTGCTGTAGGAAATGGCGTCAAAAATCTCATCCACCTCGGAGGGGTGGCCCACGCTGACCTGCAACCCCAAACACCGAAACCCAGCTCGGCCTCGGGGCTTTATGGGGGAATGGGGGGGAAATATGGGGGATATGGGGGGGATATGGGGAAATATGGGGGGTATGGGAGGATATGGGGGGATATGGGGGGATATGAGGGGGTATGGGCAGATATGGGGGGGTATGGGGAAATAGGGGGGATATGGGGGGATCAGATCTTTATGGGGGGATCAGATCTCTATGGAAGAAAAATCAACTTTTTTGGGGGGGAATACAGGGGAAAAAATCCGATTTTTTGGGGGGGAAATATGAAGGGAAAAAATCAAACTTTTTGGGGGGAAATATGGGAGGGAAAATTCAGATTTTCTTTGGGGGCAAAATCAGATTTCAAGTGGAGATCTAGGGGGAAAAAAATCAGATTTAGCGCGGAATTGAGGTTTTTAGGAATTAAATCTTTAAGAATGAGATCTTTAGGAATTAAATCTTCAGGAAGGAGATCACACAGAATTCCAGGGAGTTTTCTGGGGGGCAGAACCCCCAGAGAGCGGGCACTAACGAGGTCCCCGTTAATTAATACATTGTGAATTAACAATTAACAGGTTTAAAGCACATGGCCGGGCACTAACGAGGTCCCCGTTAATTAATACATTGTCAATTAATACATTGTTAATTAATAATTAACAGGTTTAAAGCACATGCCCGGGCACTAACGAGGTCCCCGTTAATGAATAGATCATTAATTAATAATTAACAGGTTTAAAGCACATGCCCGGGCACTAACGAGGTCCCCGTTAATTAATACATTGTGAATTAACAATTAACAGGTTTAAAGCACATGGCCGGGCACTAACGAGGTCCCCGTTAATTAATACATTGTCAATTAATACATTGTTAATTAATAATTAACAGGTTTAAAGCACATGCCCGGGCACTAACGAGGTCCCCGTTAATTAATACATTGTTAATTAATACATTGTTAATTAATACATTGTTAATTAACAATTAACAGGTTTAAAGCACATGCCCGGGCACTAACGAGGTCCCCGTTAATTAATACATTGTCAATTAATACATTGTTAATTAATAATTAACAGGTTTAAAGCACATGCCCGGGCACTAACGAGGTCCCCGTTAATGAATAGATCATTAATTAATAATTAACAGGTTTAAAGCACATGCCCGGGCACTAACGAGGTCCCCGTTAATTAATACATTGTTAATTAATAATTAACAGGTTTAAAGCACATGCCCGGGCACTAACGAGGTCCCCGTTAATTAATAGATCATTAATTAATAATTAACAGGTTTAAAGCACATGCCCGGGCACTAACGAGGTCCCCGTTAATTAATACATTGTGAATTAATAATTAACAGGTTTAAAGCACATGGCCGGGCACTAACGAGGTCCCCGTTAATTAATACATTGTGAATTAATAATTAACAGGTTTAAAGCACATGGCCGGGCACTAACGAGGTCCCCGTTAATTAATACATTGTCAATTAATACATTGTTAATTAATAATTAACAGGTTTAAAGCACATGGCCGGGCACTAACAAGGTCCCCGTTAATTAATACATTGTTAATTAATACATTGTTAATTAATACATTGTTAATTAACAATTAACAGGTTTAAAGCACATGCCCGGGCACTAACGAGGTCCCCGTTAATTAATAGATCATTAATTAATAATTAACAGGTTTAAAGCACATGGCCGGGCACTAACGAGGTCCCCGTTAATTAATACATTGTTAATTAATAATTAACAGGTTTAAAGCACTTGGCCGGGCACTAACGAGGTCCCCGTTAATTAATACATTGTTAATTAATAATTAACAGGTTTAAAGCACATGCCCGGGCACTAACGAGGTCCCCGTTAATTAATAGATCATTAATTAATAATTAACAGGTTTAAAGCACATGGCCGGGCACTAACGAGGTCCCCGTTAATTAATACATTGTTAATTAATAATTAACAGGTTTAAAGCACTTGGCCGGGCACTAACGAGGTTCCAATTAATGATCCCGTTAATGGGTTTGGGACAGCAGTAACGGGGTCCCCGTTAAGGATCCCGTTAATGGGTTTGGGGCGGTGTTAACGGGGTCCCCGTTAAGGATCCCGTTAATGGGTTTGGGGCGGTGTTAACGAGGTCCCCGTTAAGGATCCCGTTAATGGGTTTGGGGCGGTGTTAACGAGGTCCCCGTTAAGGATCCCGTTAATGGGTTTGGGGCGGTGTTAACGAGGTCCCCGTTAATGATCCCATTAATGGGTTTGGGACAGCAATAACGGGGTCCCCGTTAAGGATCCCGTTAATGGGTTTGGGACAGCAATAACGGGGTCCCCGTTAAGGATCCCGTTAATGGGTTTGGGTCAGCCATAACGGGGTCCCCGTTAAGGATCCCGTTAATGGGTTTGGGACAGCGTTAACGAGGTCCCCGTTAAGGATCCCGTTAATGGGTTTGGGGCGGTGTTAACGAGGTCCCCGTTAATGATCCCATTAATGGGTTTGGGACAGCCATAACGGGGTCCCCGTTAAGGATCCCGTTAATGGGTTTGGGTCAGCAATAACGGGGTCCCCGTTAAGGATCCCGTCAATGGGTTTGGGACAGCAATAACGGGGTCCCCGTTAAGGATCCCGTTAATGGGTTTGGGACAGCAATAACGAGGTCCCCGTTAAGGATCCCGTTAATGGGTTTGGGACAGCCATAACGGGGTCCCCGTTAAGGATCCCGTTAATGGGTTTGGGACAGCAATAACGAGGTCCCCGTTAATGATCCCGTTAATGGGTTTGGGACAGCCATAACGGGGTCCCCGTTAAGGATCCCGTTAATGGGTTTGGGTCAGCAATAACGGGGTCCCCGTTAAGGATCCCGTTAATGGGTTTGGGACAGCAATAACGGGGTCCCCGTTAAGGATCCCGTTAATGGGTTTGGGACAGCCATAACGAGGTCCCCGTTAAGGATCCCGTTAATGGGTTTGGGTCAGCCATAACGGGGTCCCCGTTAAGGATCCCGTTAATGGGTTTGGGGGAGCGGGGCGGGCGCTGGCCTCGATGGGGTGGCTGCTGGCCAGCGCGTCCAGCTCCTGCGCGCGGCTGTAGTCGGCCGACACGAACTGGCTCCAGATGGCGAACTCGGGGAAGCAGTGATCCACGCACAGGTACTCGATCCACGACGCAAAACCCTCGTTCAGCCACAGGTGCGTCCACCACTCCTGCGGCAGAACACGGGAAGGTGGCAGGGAACGGGGAAAGGGGAAAGGGGAATGGGGTAAGGGGGATGGGAACAGAAGAACAGGGAATGGGGATGGGAGAACGGGGAACGGGGAATGGGGATGGGAATGGGGAATGGGAATGGGGAATGGGAATGGGGATGGGGAATGGGGAATGGGGAATGGGGATGGGAATGGGAATGGGAATGGGAATGGGAATGGGGAATGGGGAATGGGAATGGGGAATGGGAATGGGGATGGGGATGGGAATGGGGATGGGAATGGGGAATGGGAATGGGGATGGGAATGGGGAATGGGAATGGGAATGGGGATGGGAATGGGGAATGGGGATGGGGATGGGGAATGGGGAATGGGGAATGGGGAATGGGGGAATGGGAATGGGGATGGGAATGGGAATGGGAATGGGAATGGGGAATGGGGAATGGGGATGGGAATGGGGAATGGGGATGGGAATGGGGATGGGAATGGGGAATGGGGATGGGGATGGGGAATGGGGAATGGGGAATGGGGAATGGGGGAATGGGAATGGGGATGGGAATGGGAATGGGAATGGGAATGGGGAATGGGGAATGGGAATGGGGATGGGAATGGGGAATGGGAATGGGGATGGGAATGGGGAATGGGAATGGGAATGGGAATGGGAATGGGAATGGGGATGGGAATGGGGAATGGGAATGGGAATGGGAATGGGAATGGGAATGGGGATGGGAATGGGGTAAGGGGGATGGGAATGGGGAAAGGGGTAAAGGGGTAAAGGGGATGGGAATGGGGATGGGAACAGAACAGGGAATGGGGATGGGAGAACGGGGAATGGGGAATGGGGATGGGAATGGGGAATGGGAATGGGGATGGGAATGGGGATGGGGGATGGGAGAACAGGGGATGGGAACGGGAACGGGAATAGAAATAGAAAAGGAAATAAATACAAACAAATACAAACACAAAACCCAAACCCAGGTTTTGGTCAGGACAAGAATCAGATTTGAGCAATAAATGAAATTTTGGATATTTTCGGTACCATGGTGACGAGGTTCCCAAACCACTGGTGTGCCAGCTCGTGCCCCACCACCAGAGCCACCCACTGGCGCGACGAGGAGCAGGAATTTTTGGGATCAATGAGCAGGGCAGTCTCCCTGGGGAGGAGAGAAAGAACTCAGCAAAGTCAGGGAAAATAACCTGCAAAAAAACACAAAAAAATAATAAATCCTAAAAGGGTGGGGTTGTTGGAATAAGGGGGAAAGGGAGGGGGAAAAATAAACAGAAAATAAAAATAAAAATAAATCCTAAAGCGGGTGGAATTGTCTAAATAAGGGGAAAAATAACCTGAAAAATAAAAATAAAAATAAATCCTAAAGGGGATGGAATTATCTAAATAAAGGGAAAGGGAGGGGGAAAAATAAACAGAAAATAAAAATAAAAATAAATCCTAAAGCGGGTGGAATTGTCTAAATAAGGGGAAAAATAACCTGAAAAATAAAAATAAAAATACATCCTAAAGGGGATGGAATTATCTAAATAAAGGGAAAGGGAGGGGGAAAAATAAACAGAAAATAAAAATAAAAATAAATCCTAAAGGGGATGGAATTGTCTAAATAAGGGGAAAATAAGAGGAAAAATAACCTGAAAAATAAAAAATAAATCCTAAAGGGGTGAAAATACTGAAATAAGGGGAAAAATGATGGAAAAAAATAACCTGAAAATAGAAATAAAAATAAATCCTAAAGGGGGAGAAATTATTTAAATAAAGGGAAAAAAGAAGAAAAAAAAACCTGAAAAATAGAAATAAAAATAAATCCTAAAGGGGGAGGAATTTTTTAAATAAGGGGAAAAAAAAGGAAAAAAAAAAAAAAAAACCCCAGAAAAGAAAATTTAAAAAATATTAAAAATTATATTTCAGAGTATTTATTTTTTATTATATAGGAATTAATAATAATAATAATAATTGGAATTATTTTATGGCATGGAAGAAGTAGGGAAAAATAACCAGGAAGAAAGAGGAAAATGTGATTTTCTTTTTTTTTTTATTATTAGTTATGAAAATGCTGCACTGGGGAAGTTTTTGGGGGAAAAAATTGGAGATTTTGGGGAAAAAAAATCGAATTTTTAGGGGAAAAAAAAAGGGAAATTTTGGGGGAAAATATTTGGAAATTTTGGAAAAAAATGTGTAGATTTTTGGGGAAAAAATTGGATTTTTGAGGAAAAATTTGGAAATTTGGGAATAAAATTGGAAGTTTGGGGGAAAAAAATTGGAGATTTTGGAAAACATTTGAAATTTTGGCCAAAAAAAAGTGGAAATTTTGGGAAAATAATTGGAAATTTTGGAAAAAAATGTGAAGCATTGGGGGGAAAATGCTGGAAATTGTAAGAGAAAAAATTTGGAAGTTTTGGAAAAAAGTTTGGGAATTTTGGGAAATAAATTTGTAGATTTTAGGAAAACATTTGGAAATTTTGGGAGGAATTTGGGAAAAATTAGGCATTTTAGGAAAAAAATGGGAATTTTTGGGGAAAAATGGAGAATTTGGGAAAAAAATGGGAAATTTTTGGGAAAAAAATTGGAAATGCTGGGGAAAATTTTGGGGGGAAAATTTGGAAATTTTGGGGGGAAAAAAACCTGGAAATTTTAGGGAAAAAAAATTGTAGTTTTGGAAAAAAAGTTTGGAAATTTTTGGAAATAAATTTGTAGATTTTAGGAAAAAAAAATTGGAAATTTTGGGGGGAAAATGGAGAATTTAGGGAAAATTTGGATATTTTGGTGGTAAAAATTTGGAAATTTTAGGAAAAAATTATGAAATTTTGGGAAAAAATGGAATATTTAGGGAAAAATTTGGAAATTAGGGGGGGAAAAATGGAAAATTTAGGAAAAAAATTGGGAATTTTTGGGGAAAAAAATGGGGAAATTTTTTTTGGAAAAATAAAAAAATCACAAATCAAAATTACAAATAAAAAATTACAAATAAAAAATTACAAAAAAAATTACAAATAAAAAATTACAAATAAGAATTAGAAATAAGAATTACAAATAATTACAAATAAAAACTAGAAAGAAGAATTACAAATAAAAACTAAAAATAAAAAATTACAAATCAAAACTACAAATAAATAATTAGAAATCAGAACTAGAAATAAAAATTTAGAAATAAAATTTAGAACTAAAAAATTAGCAATAAAAACTAGAAATAAACATTAACAATAAAAGCTAGAAATAAAAACGAGAAATAAAAATTAACAATAAAAATTAGAAATTAAATAATAGCAATAAAAATTAGAGATTAAAAATTAGAAATCAGAAATTAGCAATAAAGATTAGCAATAAAAATTAGAAATTAAAACTTAGAAATTAAAACTTAGCAATAAAAATTAGCAATAAAAATTAGAAATTAAAAATTAGAAATTAAAACTTAGCAATAAAAATTAGCAATAAAAATTAGAAATTAAAAATTAGAAATTAAAACTTAGCAATAAAAATTAGCAATAAAAATTAGAAATTAAAAATTAGAAATTAAAACTTAGCAATAAAAATTAGCAATAAAAATTAGCAATAAAAATTAGAAATTAGAACTTAGCAATAAAAATTAACAATAAAATATTAGAAATTAAAAATTAGCAATAAAAACTAGAAATCAAAACTTAGAAATTCAAAATTAGCAATTAACAATTAGAAATTAACAATTAGAAATTAAAGCAGCAATAAAAAAATATCAATTAGCAATTAACAATTAACAATTAACAATTGGCAATAAAAGATTAGCAATAAAAATTAGCAATTATCAATTAACAATTATCAATTATCAATTAACAATTATCAATTAACACTTGGCAATTATCAATTATCACTTATCGATTATCAATTATCAATTATCACTAATCAATTATCAATTATCACTTATCGATTATCAATTATCAGTTATCAATTATCAATTAACAGTTATCAATTATCAATTATCACTTATCACTTATCAATTATCGATTATCAATTATCACTTATCAGTTATCGATTATCAATTATCAATTATCGGTTATCAATTATCAATTATCCATCATCGATTATCAGTTATCAATTATCCATTATCGATTGTCAATTATCGATTATCAATTATCAATTAGCAGTTACCAATTATCGATTATCAATTATCAATTATCGATTATCAGTTATCACTTACCAATTATCATTTATCAATTATCAATTATCCATTATCGATTATCAATTATCCATTATCCATTATCCATTATCCATTATCAATTATCAGTTATCAATTATCGATTATCTATTATCACTTATCGATTATCGATTATCAATTATCAGTTATCAGTTATCGATTATCGATTATCAGTTATCTATTATCAATTATCAATTATCACTTATCGATTATCAATTATCAGTTATAAATTATCGATTATCACTTATCGATTATCGATTATCAGTTATCGATTATCGATTATCAGTTATCGATTATCAGTTATCGATTATCAGTTATCAGTTATCGATTATCGATTATCAGTTATCGATTATCGATTATCGGTTATCGATTATCAGTTATCGATTATCGATTATCAGTTATCGATTATCAGTTATCTATTATCGATTATCAGTTATCGATTATCAGTTATCGATTATCAGTTATCGGTTATCGATTATCAGTTATCGATTATCACTCAGCAGCGAAGGGCAGCAGGGAATCCTCACCTGTAGGTGACGAGGCCCCAGTTCTCCATGGCACCTGCAGGTAAGGGAGGAGCCGTCTCACGTCTCACCTGTGCTCTGCTCTCACCTGCCCGGCCTCGGCAGCGGGGAGGGGGGGGGGGAGGGGGGGAGGGGTCGGGAGGGGGGGAGGGAGGGCGGGAGGGGAGGGGAGGGGAGGGGAGGGGGGGAGGGATGGGGGGAGGGGAGGGAGGGGGGGAGGGGGGGAGGGGAGGGGAGGGGAGGGGGGGAGGGGAGGAATGGGGGAGGGAAGGGATGGGGGAGGGGAGGAATGGGGGAGGGGAGGGATGGGGGAGGGGAGGGATGGGGGGAGGGGAGGAATGGGGGAGGGGAGGAATGGGGGAGGGGAGGGATGGGGGAGGGGAGGGATGGGGGAGGGGAGGGATGGGGGAGGGCAGGGATGGGGGAGGGGAGGGATGGGGGAGGGGAGGGATGGGGGAGGGCAGGGATGGGGGAGGGGAGGGATGGGGGGAGGGGAGGGATGGGGGAGGGCAGGGATGGGGGAGGGGTGGGATGGGGGAGGGCAGGGATGGGGGAGGGGAGGATTGGGGGAGGGGAGGGATGGGGGAGGGCAGGGATGGGGGAGGGGAGGAATGGGGGGAGGGGAGGGATGGGGGAGGGGAGGGATGGGGGAGGGGAGGGATGGGGGGAGGGGAGGGATGGGGGAGGGGAGGGATGGGGGAGGGGAGGAATGGGGGGAGGGGAGGAATGGGGGAGGGGAGGGATCCCAGCAAGGAAAGGGAACTTTACCCGCAGCGAAATCGGCGATAGCGATGAGATCGATCTTGGGCAGGGGGTAGGGAACGTTGAAATAATCCTTGTAGAAAGGAAGAGTCTTAGCAGCAACCTGCACGGGGAACCAAAATACAGCCCGAAATTAAAAATAAACACCCAAAATACAGCCCGAAATTAAAAATAAACACCCAAAATACAGCCCGAAATTAAAAATAAACACCCAAAATACAGCCCGAAATTAAAAATAAACACCCAAAATACAGCCCGAAATTAAAAATAAACACCCAAAATACAGCCCGAAATTAAAAATAAACACCCAAAATACAGCCCGAAATTAAAAATAAACACCCAAAATACAGCCCGAAATTAAAAATAAACACCCAAAATACAGCCCGAAATTAAAAATAAACACCCAAAATACAGCCCGAAATTAAAAATAAACACCCAAAATACAGCCCGAAATTAAAAATAAACACCCAAAATACAGCCCGAAATTAAAAATAAACACCCAAAATACAGCCCGAAATTAAAAATAAACACCCAAAATACAGCCCGAAATTAAAAATAAACACCCAAAATACAGCCCGAAATTAAAAATAAACACCCAAAATACAGCCCGAAATTAAAAATAAACACCCAAAATACAGCCCGAAATTAAAAATAAACACCCAAAATACAGCCCGAAATTAAAAATAAACACCCAAAATACAGCCCGAAATTAAAAATAAACACCCAAAATACAGCCCGAAATTAAAAATAAACACCCAAAATACAGCCCGAAATTAAAAATAAACACCCAAAATACAGCCCGAAATTAAAAATAAACACCCAAAATACAGCCCAAAATTAAAAATAAACACCCGAAATACACCCCGAAATTAAAAATAAACACCCGAAATACAGCCCGAAATTAAAAATAAACACCCAAAATACAGCCCGAAATTAAAAATAAACACCCAAAATACAGCCCGAAATTAAAAATAAACACCCAAAATACAGCCCGAAATTAAAAATAAACACCCAAAATACAGCCCGAAATTAAAAATAAACACCCAAAATACAGCCCGAAATTAAAAATAAACACCCAAAATACAGCCCGAAATTAAAAATAAACACCCAAAATACAGCCCGAAATTAAAAATAAACACTGGGGAAAAGGAATTAAATATTGAAATTAGATTAGAAATAATGGAAGAGAAATTCCAAATCAGAAATTAAATAAGAAATCGTGGAAGGGAAATTTGGGATTGGGATTGGGAAATTTGGGATTGGGATTAGGAAATTTGGGTGGAATTGGGAAATTTGGGATTGGGATTGGGAAATTTGGGTTGGAATTGGGAAATTTGGGTTGGAATTGGGATTGGGAAATTTGGGGTTGGGAAATTTGGGAAATTTGGGATTGGGAAATTAGGGATTGGGATTGGGAAATTTGGGATTGGGATTCGGAAATTTGGGATTGGGAAATTTGGGTTGGAATTGGGAAAGGGAAATTTGGGTGGAATTGGGAAATTTGGGGTTGGATTTGGGAAATTTGGGATTGGGAAATTTGGGATTGGGATTGGGAAATTTGGGTTGGAATTGGGAAATTTGGGTTGGAATTGGGATTGGGAAATTTGGGGTTGGGAAATTTGGGAAATTTGGGATTGGGAAATTAGGGATTGGGATTGGGAAATTTGGGATTGGGATTCGGAAATTTGGGATTGGGAAATTTGGGTTGGAATTGGGAAAGGGAAATTTGGGTGGAATTGGGAAATTTGGGGTTGGATTTGGGAAATTTGGGATTGGGAAATTTGGGATTGGGATTGGGAAATTTGGGATTGGGAAATTTGGGTTGGAATTGGGAAAGGGAAATTTGGGTGGAATTGGGAAATTTGGGTGGAATTGGGAAATTTGGGGTTGGATTTGGGAAATTTGGGGTTCGAATTGGGAAATTTGGGATTGGGAAATTTGGGATTGGGAAATTTGGGATTGGGATTGGGAAGATTGGGATTGGGAAATTTGGGGTTGGGATTGGGAAATTTGGGATTGGGAAATTTGGGAAATGCTGACTGGAATTATGAAATTATGATCAGAACCAAGAATTTATGACTGAAATTGGGAAATTCTGGTTGAAAATGAGGAATCAGGATTGAGTATAAAGAATTACAAGAGAAATTCTGAAATTTTGATTCAAACTAAGACATTAATCCCCAAAAAATAACAACAACAACAAAAAAAAAAAAAAAAAAATCCCACCCGATCAGCATGAAAAATCTCCAAAAAAAAAACAAACTTTAAAAATCTCCAAAAAAATAACGAAAAATCTCCCAAAAAAACCAAAAAATCTCAAAAAAAATGAAAAATCTCCAAAAAAAGAACAAAAAAAAATCCCTGAAAAAAGAATGAAAAATCCCCCCCCCAAAAAAGAGGAAATTAATCCCAAAATAGCACGGAAAATCTCCGACAAAACAACGAAAAATCCCTAAAAAATCAACCTAAAGTCCCCAGAAAATGAACGAAAAATCCCCCAAAATACAACAAGAAATCCTCAAAGGAAGAGGAAAAAAAAGAAACAAAATCACCATGAAAAATCTCCAAAAAACCAATAAAAATCATAAAAAAAGAGGAAAAAAATACCCCAAAAACACCCTGAAAAATCTCCAAAAAAGAATGAACAATCCCTAAAAAAAGAGGAAAAAACTCCCAAAAAAGAACAAAAAAAACCCTAAAAACACAATGAAAAATTCCCCAAAAAATCTCCAAAAAGAGAAGGAAAAATCCTCAAAAACCAACGAAAAATCCCCAAAAAAGGAACGCAAAATCCCTGAAAAAATAATGAAAAATCTCCCCAAAAAACAAGGAAAAATACCCAAAAAAACCCCCATAAAAATCCGCAAAAAAAGGAAAAAAACCCGAAAAACACCATGAAAAATCTCCCAAAAAGAACGAAAAATCCCCAAAAACCAACAAAAAAAAATCCCTGAAAAAAGAACGCAAAATCCCAAAAAAAAGAGGAAAAAACACCCCAAAACCCCATGAAAAAATCTCTAAAAAAGAACAAAAATTCCCTAAAAATACAACTAAAAAAATCTGCAAAAAAAACCGAAAAATCCCAAAGAAAAATCCCATGAAAAACCTCTGAAAAAGAATGAAAAATCCCTCCCCAAAAAAAACACAATGAAAAATCCCTAAAAATAAAATAAAAATCCCCAAAAAATACAACTAAAACCCCCCCAAAAAAAGAATGAAAAATCCCAAAAACACCACGAAAAACCACGAAAAATCCCCAAGAAAAAGAACGAAAAATTCCACAAAAAGAGAACGAAAAATTCCCCCCCCCAAAAAAAGGAGGAGAAAAAAAAATCCATAAACACGGTGAAAAAAATCTCAACAACACCGAGAAAAAAAATCCTTAAAAAACCAACAAAAAATCCTTAAAAAAACAACAAAAAATCCTTAAAAAAACAAAAAATCCTTAAAAAACCAACAAAAAATCCTTAAACAACCAACAAAAAAATCCTTAAAAAACCAACAAAAAATCCTTAAAAAACCAATAAAAAATCCTTAAAAAACCAACAAAAAATCCTTAAAAAACCAACAAAAAAATCCTTAAAAAAACAACAAAAAATCCTTAAAAAAACAACAAAAAATCCTTAAAAAAACCAACAAAAAAATCCTTAAAAAACCAACAAAAAAATCCTTAAAAAACCAACAAAAAAATCCTTAAAAAACCAACAAAAAATCCTTAAAAAAACAACAAAAAAATCCTTAAAAAACCAACAAAAAATCCTTAAAAAACCAACAAAAAAATCCTTAAAAAACCAATAAAAAAATCCTTAAAAAACCAACAAAAAATCCTTAAAAAAACAACAAAAAAATCCTTAAAAAAACCAACAAAAAATCCTTAAAAAAACAACAAAAAAATCCTTAAAAAACCAACAAAAAATCCTTAAAAAACCAATAAAAAATCCTTAAAAAACCAACAAAATATCACCCAAAAAAATAAAAAAAAAAACCCTCTAAAAATCCCCCAAATCCACAACAGCGTCCTGGAGACGTCGATGAATCGGAATTAAAAGGAATTAAATGGAATTAAACTGAATTAGATGGAATTAAATGGAATTAAACTGAATTAGATGGAATTAAACGGAATTAAAGTGAATTAAACGGAATTAAAGCGAATTAAACGGAATCAAACGGAATTAAACGGAATTAGATGGAATTAAAGTGAATTAAACGGAATCAAACGGAATTAAACGGAATCAAAGGGAATCAAACGGAATTAAACGGAATCAAAGGGAATCAAACGGAATCAAACGGAATCAAAGGGAATCAAAGGGAATCAAACGGAATCAAATGGAATTAAATGGAATCAAACGGAATCAAAGGGAATTAAATGGAATCAAATGGAATCAAAGCAAATCAAAGGGAATCAAACGGAATCAAATGGAATTAAATGGAATCAAACGGAATCAAAGGGAATTAAATGGAATAAAAGAGAATCAAAGGGAATCAAAGCGAATCAAAGGCAATCAAAGGGAATCAAAGGCAATCAAAGCGAATCAAAGCGAATCAAGGCGAATCAAAGCGAATCAAAGTGAATCAAAGGCAATCAAAGGCAATCAAAGGGAATCAAAGGCAATCAAAGGGAATCAAAGGCAATCAAAGCGAATCAAAGGCAATCAATCAAGGCGAATCAAGGCGAATCAAAGGGAATCAAAGTGAATCAAGGCGAATCAAAGGCAATCAAAGGCAATCAAAGCGAATCAAAGCGAATCAAAGGGAATCAAAGGCAATCAAAGGGAATCAAAGGCAATCAAAGGGAATCAAAGCGAATCAAGGCGAATCAAAGGCAATCAAAGGCAATCAAAGGCAATCAAAGTGAATCAAGGCGAATCAAAGGCAATCAAAGGCAATCAAAGGCAATCAAAGGGAATCAAGGCGAATCAAAGGCAATCAAAGGCAATCAAAGGCAATCAAAGGCAATCAAAGGCAATCAAAGGCAATCAAAGGGAACTGGACCAGGCGTTACCTCGAGGGCGAACTTGCCCTGCTCGGCCTTGCCCAGCGGCGTGTAGACGCGCACCAGCACGCCGTCCTGCGAGCGCGCCTCCACGAAGTCGTACTCGCCCACCACGAAGGCCACCAGGTAGGTGGACATGACCGGAGAGCGCGCGAACTTCACCTCCACCAGGCTGTCGTCGTCGGGGTACGGCCGGCGCTCCAGAACGTTCTGGGGGGACACGGGGGGAGGGGGGGGTGCGGGTTAAGGAGTTGAATTGGAAGGAGGTCGACGAGGGTTCGCCGGGGCGATTTCCGATGGCGGCGGAGCGCGAGCGACGGTCAGGATTGCGGGTGGGAATTTGGATTTCGGATTGAAAGTTCAGGTCGGAATCGGGGTTTCTAATCAAAAATTCAGGTTGGAATTGGGGTTTCTGATCAGAATTTCAGGTCGGAATTGGGAATTCGGATTAAAAATTCAGGTCGGAATTGGGGTTTCTGATCAAAAGTTCAGGTTGGAATTGGGGTTTCTAATCAGAATTTCAGGTCGGAATTGGGAATTCTGATTAAAAAATCAGGTCAGAATTGGGATTTCTGATTAAAAATTCAGGTCGGAATTGGGGTTTCTGATCAGAATTTCAGGTCGGAATTGGGAATTCGGATTAAAAATTCAGGTCAGAATTGGGGTTTCTGATCAAAAATTCAGGTCAGAATTGGGGTTTCTGATCAAAAATTCAGGTCGGAATTGGGGTTTCTGATCAAAAATTCAGGTCAGAATTGGGATTTCTAATCAAAATTTCAGGTCGGAATTGGGGCTTTTAAAAATTCAGGTCTGAATTGGGGTTTCAAATCAGAATTTCAGGTTGGAATTGGGAATTCTGATTAAAAATTCAGGTCGGAATTGGGGTTTCTGATTAAAAATTCAGGTTGGAATCGGGGTTTCTAATTAAAAATTCAGGTCAGATTTAGGATTTCTGATCAAAAGTTCAGGTCGGAATTGGGGATTCTGATCAAAATTTCAGGTCGGAATTGGGGTTTCTGATCAAAAATCCAGATCAATGTCACAATTTCTAATCGGAATTTCAGATCAAAATGGCAATTTCTAACCAAAATTCCAGATCAAAATCAGGATTCCTAATCAAAATTTCAGGTCAAAGTCACAATTTGTAATAAAAGTTTCAGATCAAAGTCACAATTTCTAATCAAGATTTCAGGTGAAAAATCACAATTTCAGATCAAAATTTCAGATCAAAATTTCAGATCAAAATTTCAGATAGAAATCGCGATTTCTAATCAAAAATTCAGATCAAAATCACAATTTCTAATCAAAAATTCAGATCAAAATCACGATTTCCAATCAGAATTTCAGGTGAAAATCAGGATTCTCATCAAAATTTCACATCAAAATCACGATTTCCAATCACATTTTCAGTTCAAAAATCATAATTTCAGATCAAAATTACAATTTCAGATCAAAATTTCAGATCAAAATCACGATTTCAGATCAAAATTTCAGGTGAAAATCAGGATTTCTAATCAAAAATTCACATAGAAATTGTAATTTCTAATCAAAATTCCAGATCAAAATCACAATTTCAGATCAAAATTGCCATTTCAGATCAAAATTTCACATCAAAATCACGATTTCCAATCAAATTTTCAGTTCAAAATCATAATTTCAGATCAAAATCACGATTTCCAATCAGAATTTCAGATCAAAATCACAATTTCAGATCAAAATTTCAGACAGAAATTGCCATTTCCAATCAAATTTTCAGATCAAAATCACAATTTCCAATCAAAAGTTCCAATTGTCCCCAAATCCCCACCAGAGCAGTTTGGGGATCCAAAATTTGGATTTTTTTTTTTACCTAAATGTTGTTTTTTTGTTTTTGTTTTTTTTTTTTACAGCATAAAAGAGTTTTGGGAGATGTGGGGTGGGTGGGAATTTAAAGTTTTTTATGGGATTTGGGAAAAGGAATAACCAGAGAAAGCTGAAATAAGAAATTGTCACCAGAGTCCCTGAAAATTCAGAATTTTAGCATTAAAAACACAAAAGGGAAACCCACAAAAAGCAAAGAAACAACAAAGAAAAAAACCAAGGAAGAAAACCCCTCCAAAAAACAAAAAAAAAAAAAGAAAAAAAATTTAAAAAAAAATTTAAAAAAAAAGAAACAACCTCAAAAAAAAAAAAAAGGAAAAAAGGGGGGGGGGAAAAAACCCAAAAATGAAATTTCCAAATGGAATTTCTTCCTGGACTTCATTCCTGCAGCTTCCCAGATGAATAAAGTAATTAAAATTCAATAAAAAATTCCCCTAAAAGGAATTAAATCTCAAAGCATTCGGGCAGGTGCTGCTGATTTAACCCAAAAAGAATTCAGAAATTCCCATTAGGAGCAAATTTTTCAGCTCCAGGACTGGAATTATTTGGGATAAAAGTGCTCAGGTGCATCGTGGCTGCTCCAAAGTGGGAATTTCCCCAATTAATTAATGAAATAATTCATTAATTAAAATAATGAAGGAATCAATCACGTGCTGGAGTAACCATTTCCTCCTTGGGGTTAAAAATTCAAGGAATTTGGGGTTTTTTGTTTGTTTTTTTTTTTGGGGGGGGTGTTTTTAATGGCTGAAGTGCTCATCCCAGCTGGAGGGGTGATTTAATGATCATGAAATATTAATTAATAATATAAATTCTAATGCAATTATTAATATTAATATTAGGATGATGGTAGAGATTTTATTACATTTCAATTCTATCCCATTAGGAACTAAAGAGCATCAATCAAATCCCAGCAAAGTTCCCTAAATCCTGACAAAAAAACCTCGTGCTCAGGACCAGGCCAGCCATTATTTATTCATAAATAAATTGATTTATAATTTATTTCTTTATAATTTATTTCCAAATGAATAAAATTTCTTTTTAACCTGATTCTTCTCCAGCAACATCACCTAAAAATCCGTGCAGGCAGCAAATTAAAAACACTCATTTGTGTTTATTTGTGTTTATTTTTCCTTCTGGACAGAAATTCTGAGGATATTTTTTTTTTTTTTCCCCCCCCACGTCTTAATCAAATTATCAAATAATTAATCATTTTTTTTTTTTTTTAAATTAAATAAAACCTGCAGAGGTTTAAAGCAGCTCAGTTTTTGTACTTGAGGCCTCAGATGAAGTTTTGTGTTTCTCTCATTTCTCGCCGTAACCAAGGCCAAGGATTAATTCTCAATTAGCAGAGCTCTAATGAAGACGTTCATTAATTGGAACATCAACACTCACCATATTTGACAAAGCCACTCTGTCTTTGGGAACCACCAGAGAAATATCAAACGTTGCTTTAATTGCAGGTTCATCCCAGCAGGGGAAAGCTCTGCGAGCATCTGTAGCCTGGAACAAAACGAAACAAAAAGAGAATTAAAGAGAATTAATTCAAGGAATCCATCCCAGGAGATGGTGGTGAAAAAAGCTCAGAAATTCAGTTTATTTCCAGCAGAAAGAGGGAATTCTTTCCAGCAGTGGTTTGGTACTCCTGACCTCTGAGTTAGGTTTTAATTCTGGTTTTAAATAAAATGCAGTCATTTCTTAAAAAAAAAATAAAAAAAACATTTCTTTAAAATATTTTTGGTGTTTATTCAGAGGGTGTAGATGAAGTTGAGAAAAAGTCTTTGCCTCTGGCAAGCATAAATTCTGCTTGGAAGTGAAAATAAAAATGAAAATAAAGAATTAAAATGAGGAGGAGAAAATGAAGGTGAAGAAGAAGGAAAAGAAAGAAAACGAAGAAAGAAGAAGACAGAAAAAGAAGAAAGAAATAGAAGAAAAACAAAAACAAAGAAAAAAAGAAAAAACCAGAAAGCAAAAAAAATAAAAATAAAAAAGGAAAAGGAAAAGATTTTAAAATTAAAATGACAAAAATATAAACAAAATTAAAATAAAAAAAAATAAAAAATAAAAAACCATAAATATACAAATAAAAATAATAAAAATAAGGGGACCAAAGCAGAGCAGAGAGCAGAGCGCCAGCACAGCCCATCCCAAATCCCATCCCATCCCAAATCCCATCCCATGGATCCCATCCCATCCCATCCCATCCCATCCCATCCCAAATCCCATCCCATCCCAAATCCCATCCCATGGATCCCATCCCATCCCATCCCATCCCATCCCATCCCATCCCATCCCATCCCATCCCAAATCCCATCCCATCCCAAATCCCATCCCATGGATCCCATCCCATCCCATCCCATCCCATCCCATCCCATCCCATCCCATCCCATCCCATCCCAAATCCCATCCCATCCCAAATCCCATCCCATGGATCCCATCCCATCCCATCCCATCCCATCCTATCCCATCCCATCCCATCCCATCCCATCCCATCCCATGATCCCATCAACCCCATTATCCCATGACCCCTTGACCCACAATCCCATCAATCCCATGACCCCATCGATCCCATGATCCATGACCCCATCGATCCCGTGACCCCATCAATCCCATGATCCATGACCCCATCAATCCCATGACCCCACCGATCCCATGACCCCATCAATCCCATGATCCATGACCCCATCAATCCCATCAATCCCATGATCCATGACCCCATCAATCCCATCGATCCCATGACCCCATCGATCCCATGACCCCATCAATCCCATGATCCATGACCCCATCAATCCCACGACCCATGACCCCATCGATCCCATGATCCATGACCCCATCGATCCCATGACCCCATCAATCCCATCGATCCCATGATCCATGACCCCATCAATCCCATGATCCATGACCCCATCGATCCCATGACCCACAACCCCATCGATCCCATGATCCATGACCCCATCAATCCCATCGATCCCATGACCCCATCAATCCCATGATCCATGACCCCATCAATCCCATCGATCCCATGACCCCATCAATCCCATCGATCCCATGACCCCATCAATCCCATGATCCATGACCCCATCAATCCCATCGATCCCATGACCCCATCAATCCCATCGATCCCATGACCCCATCAATCCCATCGATCCCATGACCCCATCAATCCCACCAATCCCATGACCCCACCGATCCCATGATCCATGACCCCATCAATCCCATGACCCCACCGATCCCATGACCCCATCAATCCCATCGATCCCATGACCCCACCGATCCCATGACCCCATCAATCCCATCGATCCCATGACCCCATCAATCCCATGACCCCATCAATCCCATCAATCCCATGACCCCATCAATCCCATCAATCCCATGACCCCATCAATCCCATGACCCACGACCCCATCGATCCCATGACCCATGACCCCATCAATCCCATGACCCACGACCCCATCGATCCCATGACCCATGACCCCATCGATCCCATGACCCCATCAATCCCATCGATCCCATGACCCCATCAATCCCATCGATCCCATGACCCCATCAATCCCATCGATCCCATGACCCCATCGATCCCATGACCCACGACCCCATCGATCCCATGATCCATGACCCCAGGGATCCCACGAGCCACGACCCCGCTGTCCCAGCCGTACCTCGAACTGGGTGACAGCAGCGTAGCGCGTGTCCCCGCTGGCCGTGCTGTACTTGCTGCGGTAGAAGCCCTTCATCTTGTCATTCAGCTCCCCCACAAAGTCAATCTTCAGCGTCCCCGGCCCTGCACGCCAACACAAACCCCCATCGGCAGGTGACAACGATAAAAGAAAGAATAAAGGGTTTGGGGTGGGTTTGGTTCCCTACCAAATACAAACACAAACCCCCATCGGCAGGTGACAACGATAAAAGAAAGAATAAAGGGTTTGGGGTGGGTTTGGTTCCCTACCCCAAAACAAACTCAAACCCCATCGGCAGGTGACAACAATAAAATAAAAAATAAAGGGTTTGGGGTGGGTTCGGTTCCCTACCAAATACAAACTCAAACCCCATCGGCAGGTGACAACGATAAAATAAAAAATAAAGGGTTTGGGGTGGGCTTGGTTCCCTACCAAAAACAAACACAAACCCAGCATCGGCAGGTGACAACAATAAAATAAAAAATAAAGGGTTTGGGGTGGGTTCGGTTCCCTACCAAATACAAACCCCACACCAGCAGGTGACAACGATAAAAAATAAAGGGTTTGGGGTGGGCTTGGTTCCCTACCCCAAAACAAACAAACCCCACATCAGCAGGCGACAACAATAAAATAAAACAGGATTTGGGATGGGTTTGGTTCTCTACCCAAAAAGAAATCCCAGTAGAAACTGCAGAATTTTTTGATCCTGTGCAAAGAAATCCCAGGATATCAGCAGGGTCCCCTCAGGAGTTTTGGGTTTTTTAATCCCAGGTGGGGTGGACCCCAAAGGTCCATCTGGCAATCCTCACCCCGCAGGAGTTTGTGAAACGCGGGGATTTCGGGAATTGTGGGAAGTGACGGAATTCCCAAAGGCAGCCTGGAATTCGGGCCGGGCCAAAGCCCCGCACCAGGTCAGGGCCAGTGCTGCCCTCGCAGGAAAGGGAAAGCTTCATCATCGTCATCATCATCATCATCATCATCCCACAGGAACAAACACTGCTTCATCACCGTCATCGTCATCATCATCATCATCATCATCATCCCACAGGATCAAACACTGCATCATCATCGTCGTCATCATCATCATCATCATCATCCCACAGGATCAAACACTGCATCATCATCGTCATCATCATCATCATCATCCCACAGGATCAAACACTGCATCATCATCGTCATCATCATCATCATCATCATCCCACAGGATCAAACACTGCATCATCATCGTCATCATCATCATCATCATCATCATCATCATCATCATCATCCCACAGGAACAAACACTGCATCATCATCGTCATCATCATCATCATCATCATCATCCCACAGGATCAAACACTGCATCATCATCGTCATCATCATCATCATCATCATCATCATCATCATCCCACAGGAACAAACACTGCATCATCATCATCATCATCATCATCATCATCATCATCCCACAGGATCAAACACTGCATCATCATCATCGTCATCATCATCATCATCATCATCATCATCATCATCATTCCCCCCCACAGGATCAAACACTGCATCATCATCATCATCATCATCATCATCATCATCATCATCATCATTCCCCCCACAGGATCAAACACTGCATCATCATCATCATCGTCATCATCATCGTCGTCATCATCATCATCATCATCCCACAGGATCAAACACTGCATCATCATCATCATCATCATCATCCCACAGGATCAAACACTGCATCATCATCATCATCATCATCATCATTCCCCCCACAGGATCAAACACTGCATCATCATCATTATCATTACCATTATCATCATCATCAACAACAACAACATCATCATCATCACTGACCCACAGGATCAAATATTACATCATCATCATCCCAGTGCCAATCCCAAATTCCCAGAGCCAATCCCAAATTCCCAGTGCCAATCCCAAACTTCCATGTTCCCAGAGCAGTGGCAGGAATCCCAATCATTTCTCAGGGTGCTGGAGACAAATTTCCCCCAAACCTGCAATTCCCGAGGTGCCAGATGCCCGGGGGGGAATTGCAGGGCAGGAATTGCAGGGCAGGAATTCCAGGACAGGAATTGCAGGGCAGGAATGGCAGGGCAGGAATTCCAGGACAGGAATCGCAGGGCAGGAATGGCAGGGCAGGAATTCCAGGACAGGAATGGCAGGGCAGGAATTGCAGGGCAGGAATGGCAGGGCAGGAATTCCAGGACAGGAATTGCAGGGCAGGAATTCCAGGACAGGAATTCCAGGGCAGGAATTGCAGGGCAGGAATGGCAGGGCAGGAATTCCAGGACAGGAATTCCAGGACAGGAATTCCAGGACAGGAATTCCAGGACAGGAATTCCAGGGCAGGAATTGCAGGGCAGGAATTCCAGGACAGGAATTCCAGGACAGGAATTCCAGGACAGGAATTGCAGGGCAGGAATGGCAGGGCAGGAATTCCAGGACAGGAATCGCAGGGCAGGAATTGCAGGGCAGGAATTGCAGGGCAGGAATTGCAGGACAGGAATTGCAGGACAGGAATTCCAGGACAGGAATTCCAAGACAGGAATTGCAGGACAGGAATTCCAGGACAGGAATTGCAGGGCAGGAATTCCAGGACAGGAATTCCAGGACAGGAATTGCAGGACAGGAATTGCAGGGCAGGAATTGCAGGGCAGGAATTGCAGGACAGGAATTGCAGGACAGGAATTCCAGGACAGGAATTCCAGGACAGGAATGGCAGGGCAGGAATTCCAGGACAGGAATTGCAGGACAGGAATTGCAGGACAGGTATTCCAGGACAGGAATTCCAGGACAGGAATGGCAGGGCAGGAATTCCAGGACAGGAATTGCAGGACAGGAATTGCAGGACAGGTATTCCAGGACAGGAATTGCAGGACAGGAATTGCAGGACAGGAATTCCAGGACAGGAATTCCAGGACAGGAATTGCAGGACAGGAATTGCAGGACAGGAATTCCAGGACAGGAATTCCAAGACAGGAATTGCAGGACAGGAATTCCAGGACAGGAATTGCAGGGCAGGAATTCCAGGACAGGAATTCCAGGACAGGAATGGCAGGACAGGAATTGCAGGGCAGGAATTGCAGGGCAGGAATTGCAGGACAGGAATTGCAGGACAGGAATTCCAGGACAGGAATTGCAGGGCAGGAATTCCAGGACAGGAATTCCAGGACAGGAATTGCAGGACAGGAATTGCAGGACAGGAATTGCAGGGCAGGAATTCCAGGACAGGAATTGCAGGACAGGAATTGCAGGACAGGAATTGCAGGACAGGAATTCCAGGACAGGAATTGCAGGGCAGGAATTCCAGGACAGGAATTGCAGGACAGGAATTGCAGGGCAGGAATTGCAGGGCAGGAATTGCAGGGCAGGAATTCCAGGACAGGAATTGCAGGACAGGAATTCCAGGACAGGAATTCCAAGACAGGAATTGCAGGACAGGAATTCCAGGACAGGAATTGCAGGGCAGGAATTCCAGGACAGGAATTCCAGGACAGGAATTGCAGGACAGGAATTGCAGGGCAGGAATTGCAGGGCAGGAATTGCAGGACAGGAATTGCAGGACAGGAATTCCAGGACAGGAATTCCAGGACAGGAATGGCAGGGCAGGAATTCCAGGACAGGAATTGCAGGACAGGAATTGCAGGACAGGTATTCCAGGACAGGAATTCCAGGACAGGAATGGCAGGGCAGGAATTCCAGGACAGGAATTGCAGGACAGGAATTGCAGGACAGGTATTCCAGGACAGGAATTGCAGGACAGGAATTGCAGGACAGGAATTCCAGGACAGGAATTCCAGGACAGGAATTGCAGGACAGGAATTGCAGGACAGGAATTCCAGGACAGGAATTCCAAGACAGGAATTGCAGGACAGGAATTCCAGGACAGGAATTGCAGGGCAGGAATTCCAGGACAGGAATTCCAGGACAGGAATGGCAGGACAGGAATTGCAGGGCAGGAATTGCAGGGCAGGAATTGCAGGACAGGAATTGCAGGACAGGAATTCCAGGACAGGAATTGCAGGGCAGGAATTCCAGGACAGGAATTCCAGGACAGGAATTGCAGGACAGGAATTGCAGGACAGGAATTCCAGGACAGGAATTCCAGGACAGGAATGGCAGGGCAGGAATTCCAGGACAGGAATTGCAGGACAGGAATTGCAGGACAGGTATTCCAGGACAGGAATTGCAGGACAGGAATTGCAGGACAGGAATTCCAGGACAGGAATTCCAGGACAGGAATTGCAGGACAGGAATTGCTGTCCCAGCCCAGGCCTTGCAGGGACCAGCCCCTCTTACCTTTCTGCAAGGTGCTGGGGAAGGACAGAGTGACCTTCTCATCTTCATTCTGATAGTTGAACCCTGTGGCGTGAATTTCTGCAACAGGAAAAAAACAAAACAAAAAAACCAGCGGGATTAGAACCATCCTGGAAAGAGCTTTGTGCTCAAAACTCTTCAAATTTACCCCAGAAAAGAAGAAAACAAACAAAAAAACAACAACAACAAAAAAAAAAAAAACCCAGCAGCTGAGCTCAACAAGTCGGGATCAGTTCTGGGTGATTCAGTGGGAGGAAACACAGGAACGAGCTCGTGGTGGGAACTGGACAGCAGGGAAAGTTCCTGCAGCACCAAAAAGTGAAGGTTGTGCTCAAAAACCTGCAGGAAAAAATGGGATCTGAATGTTGTGGTGGGAATTCCACAGCAGGAAAAGTTCCTGCAGCAGCCAGGAGTGAAAACTGTGCTGAGAAATCCCAAAATGCAGGAAAAATGGGATTTGTAACCCAGGAATGTTGTGATGGGAATTCCAAAGCAGGAAAAGTTCCTGCAACAGCCAGGAGTGAAAGGTGTGCTCAAAAACCCCAAAATGCTGGAAAAAAATGGGATCTGAATTTTGTGGTGGAATCCCACAGTAGAGGAAGTTCTAACAGCAGCCAGGAGTGAAAGTTGTGCTGAAAAAACCCAAAATGCAGGAAAAATGGGAACTGTGAATGGTGAAATCTGCCCCAAATTTCCCCTCTTGCTGTTAAATGCTCCCATGAGTGCAGCAGGATTCAAATTAATTATCCCAAACAGGATGCTTAAGATTTATTTACCTAATTTATGACTCTCACTTTGAAAATGCCATCCATCTCCAGAGCAAAGGGTGGGGGATTTGCTTGGATTGAACCACAAAATAAATGTTGATTTTATTTCAGAAATATCCTCGGGAGTAGGGTCCTACACTGGGGTTCCAAGAAAATCCCAAAGCCACCCAAAATGAGAAACACTTTGGTGTTTAACATAGCACAGGAATTGTTTGTGGATGCAAAAATCCCAACTGTGAGGCCAGGCTGGGAATCTGCACAGGAATTAAAACTCTTAAACTCTTAAATTAAAAAAAAAAAAAAGAAAAAGCTAAAATGAGAATTAAAGTCTTAAATTAAAAAAGGGATTTTGGCAGAGGTAGGAGGGAGCACCTGGTGCTGCTTTTCCCTTCCTGATCCATCAAATCCTCTCTGAATCCCAGGGGATGTGGATCTGTTCTCCAAAAAAAAAAAAACCAAACAATAAAAACCTGGACTGACCCTACAGACCCTCACTTTGCAAGCTTTGCTCCCTCCACGTTCCACCTCTGCTGCAAAGCTGTAAAAAAACGATCATTTCAAAACTTGAAACCTTGCTCCAAATCAGCGCCTTCAACCTCCAAACTCTGCAAGGCCGCACACGGGGAAGGGTTTTCCACGGCAAAACAAAAAAGCTGCCACTCAGGTGAGGTGTAGGATGACAAAAGGTGCTGAGAGAGGATCATTTGAGCCACAGGAGTTCTCCTTTTCCAGGCTCAGGTGTCGCTCCACACGCGGCACGGGGAAACGGAGACGTGGTTTTTATTGTTTTGTTGTGGTGAAATTCCCAGCGCTGTTTATTCAGAGTGTGTGATTTCACCTTTAAATCCCAGTTCCTTCCAACCTCTGCTCCGTGCAGGAGCACCAGCGATCAATTAGGGGTAAGTTTTACAGGGTTTTGTTTTTTTTTTTGTTTGTTTGTTTTTGCAGGTTTTACAGAGCTCTGCTCCGTGTTTAATCTGATTTAATCACCCTGCTGGGGCGCAGAGCACTGAAAGGCTCCAAGAAAAAAACACAATGCAGAAATAAATTACAGAAAAAAAAAAATAAATAAATGCAATCCCTACAGGATGAATTTGATGCTCTCCTGATCTGTGCTGAGGAGTTCCAAGATTTTAAAAACCAGCTGTAGCAGGGATAAAACTGAGCACAGAAGAAGAATCCAAACCAAGGACAGGCGGCAAACACTGGGCAACCAAAAAGAAAAAAATTGAATTTTCTTCTTCAAAACAGGGACGGTGAGGTAGAAAACGAGCCAGGAGAGGAGAGAAAATGAGAGGAAGAATTTAAAGAGAAGAGCCCTGGTGCACTGGAATTGTGAGAGGAGCTGGGGCTGACTCCAGGTGGATTTTGACCCTGATTATTCCCAGAGTCCAACACAGCAGTGAGGGGCACCCTGGCCACAGGGGGTTGGACACTTGTTGGCAATTCATTTATTAATTTATTAATTAATTTATCCACAGGAATGCAGCAATGCTCCTCATGGGGGTTTTCAAACACCACAAAAATTTTTTTTTTCTTTTTTTTTTTTCTTTTTTTTTTTTTTTTTTTATCCTGGAACCAAACTGCAGCAGGAGCTGAGGATCAGAGTTCCTGAAAGTCAGGAACACTCAGGAATGTGCCTGGTGTGGATATTGAGTTTCCTCCTCCTCCTCCTCCTCCTCCTCCTCCTCTCTCAGTTTTGAGGATCTCTAAATGTGTTTGAATTCCTGCATCTGCTGCTGTGGGAATTTTAACTTCTAGAAAACACAGAGGTGAACATCACCAAGGCTGGAAGATAAAAACCTGAAAACTTCAGGGGTTTCTACACCTCCTTAAAAACCAAACCCCAAAACAACAGGATATAAACCCAAAGATTCCAAGTTAATTTTTCTATTTTTATTTTTTGTTGTTGTTGTTTAAACTTCTTATTCAGTGCCAATAATTTAATCCAGAGCAACAGAACCATGGAAAACCATTAAAAATAATTTTTTGTTGAAGGGAGCTGCTTCTAATAAAAATGTGACTGCAGCAAAAATTCTGTCTGAATTCCTAACTCTGGGATACAAAAGCTCCTGGAGAGAACGAGCCCAGCTTGGAGGAAAGGAAAGGAAAGGAAAGGAAAGGAAAGGAAAGGAAAGGAAAGGAAAGGAAAGGAAAGGAAAGGAAAGGAAAGGAAAGGAAAGGAAAGGAAAGGAAAGGAAAGGAAAGGAAAGGAAAGGAAAGGAAAGGAAAGGAAAGGAAAGGAAAGGAAAGGAAAGGAAAGGAAAGGAAAGGAAAGGAAAGGAAAGGAAAGGAAAGGAAAGGAAAGGAAAGGAAAGGAAAGGAAAGGAAAGGAAAGGAAAGGAAGTTGCTGGTGGCTCCATGGATTTGGGACAGGAAAATAACAATTTTTTTTTTGTTTGGTTTGGGGTTTTTTTGTTTGTTTTTGTCATGGAGAAAAAGAAAATAAATGAGAAAATGGAAATAAAGGGAAGCAGCTCCTAAGAGTAAGATAATCACATAAAATAGAGAGTTCTGAGGTAGGAGAAGTGGGAGCACCTCAAATCCTACAACAGCATTTGGAATAAATCCCATTTCCTTCATTTCCACAAATCCCATTTCCTCCATTTCCACAAATCCCATTTCCTCCATTTCCACAAATCCCATTTCCTCCATTTCCACAAATCCCATTTCCTTCATTTCCTTAAATCCCATTTCCTTCATTTCCACAAATCCCATTTCCTTCATTTCCACAAATCCCATTCCCTCCATTTCCACAAATCCCATTTCCTTCATTTCCACAAATCCCATTTCCTCCATTTCCACAAATCCCATTTCCTTCATTTCCACAAATCCCATTTCCTTCATTTCCACAAATCCCATTTCCTTCATTTCCTTAAATCCCATTTCCTTCATTTCCACAAATCCCATTTCCTTCATTTCCTTAAATCCCATTTCCTTCATTTCCACAAATCCCATTTCCTTCATTTCCACAAATCCCATTTCCTCCATTTCCACAAATCCCATTTCCTTCATTTCCTTAAATCCCATTTCCTTCATTTCCACAAATCCCATTTCCTCCATTTCCACAAATCCCATTTCCTCCATTTCCACAAATCCCATTCCCTCCATTTCCACAAATCCCATTTCCTCCATTTCCACAAATCCCATTTCCTCCATTTCCACAAATCCCATTTCCTCCATTTCCACAAATCCCATTCCCTTCATTTCCTTAAATCCCATTTCCTCCATTTCCACAAATCCCATTCCCTCCATTTCCACAAATCCCATTTCCTTCATTTCCACAAATCCCATTTCCTTCATTTCCACAAATCCCATTTCCTTCATTTCCTTAAATCCCATTTCCTCCATTTCCACAAATCCCATTTCCTCCATTTCCTTAAATCCCATTTCCTCCATTTCCACAAATCCCATTTCCTTCATTTCCTTAAATCCCATTTCCTCCATTTCCACAAATCCCATTTCCTCCATTTCCACAAATCCCATTTCCTCCATTTCCACAAATCCCATTTCCTTCATTTCCACAAATCCCATTTCCTTCATTTCCACAAATCCCATTTCCTCCATTTCCACAAATCCCATTTCCTCCATTTCCACAAATCCCATTTCCTTCATTTCCACAAATCCCATTTCCTTCATTTCCACAAATCCCATTTCCTTCATTTCCTTAAATCCCATTCCCTCCATTTCCACAAATCCCATTCCCTCCATTTCCACAAATCCCATTCCCTCCATTTCCACAAATCCCATTTCCTGCAGAGAGACAAATCCATGAAACCACGGAATTTTTCCCTCAGGTAATTAAGGTTTGGTGGTTTAATGACCCTGCATTCCCAAATTAACCACATTCCCTAAATCATCCCTGTGCTGAGCCAGCACATCCCAATCCCAGGAATGCTGAAGTTTTTGGTTTTTTTCCAAGATTTCCCACTTTTTCTGATTCTAAAATCCCACAAGAATCAGAATTATTCTCACCTAGCAGAGATTCCCAGCTGGGAATAATTAAATATTTCTCCTTAAAATCCTGCATTAAAACTCTGTCACTTCGAGGCCTCTCCAGAAAAAAATAAATAAATAAATAAATAAACTTGGATTTATCCTCCAAAATTATTATTTTTTTAAATTTTCCCCTGTAGAGGCAGTTTCCTGATCCACTGCCAGGAGAGGGGACAGGCACTGAATTTTTGGGATTTTTTTGGTTGATTTGATTGGGTTATGGGGTTTTTTTGGTTGATTTGGTTTGGGGTTTTTTGGTTGATTTGGTTTGGGGTTTTTTGGTTGATTCGGTTTGGGGTTTTGAGGGTTTTTTTTATTGGTTTGGCTTTTTGAGGTTTTTTTTTTTCTTGATTTGGTTTTCAGGTGGTTTTTTTTTGTTGATTTGGTTTGAGTTTTGGGGTTTTTTTATTGGTTTGGTTTTTTGAGGGTTTTTTTTTTCCTTGATTTGGCTTTTTGGGTATTTTTTCTGTTTGATTCGGTTTGGTTTCAGGACTTCTTTTTTGATTGATTTGGTTTGGATTTTGGGAATTTTTTTTGTTGATTTGGTTTGAGTTTGGGGCTTTTTCTTGGTTGTTCTGGTTTGGTTTTTTTTAGGTTTTTTTTTTTTGTTTGGTTTTTTAGGGGTTTTTTTTCCTTGATTTGTTTTTTTGTTTGTTTTTTTTCTGGCTGATTTGCTTTGGGTTTTGGGGTTTTGTTGTTTTTGTTTTTGTCATTGTTGTTGTTGATTTGGTTTGAGTTTTGGGGCTTTTTGGTTGGTTTGTTTTGATTTTTTGAGTTTTTTGTTTGTTTGTTTTTTATTTTAATCACCAGCCAAAGCTCTGCTGTAACATCCAGGCACATCCCCACCACAGTGGGAAGGGAAAGACCAAAACAATTAATTCTGGCCTTAAAAACCCAAATTCCCTCGGGATCTGAGGAGATTCCAAACAAATTCATCAATTCCATCACGAATTCACAGCTGCTCAGGACAGGGGGAGATTCACAGGAAACTCCAAATTCCTTCACATTCCCCAAGGATGAAACTCAAGCCCTTCCAAAAATCTGAAAATCCAACAGTCCAAATGTCCAAAAACCCAAACATCCAAAAACCCAACAATCCCAAAAACCCAAACATCCAAAACCCAACAGTCCCAAAAACCCAAACATCCAAAAACCCGACAATCCCAAAAACCCAAACATCCAGAAGTCAAAAAAACCCAAACATCCAAAAACCCAACAATCCCAAAAACCCAAACATCCAAAAAAACAACAATCCAAAAGTCCAAAAACCCACAGTCCAACAGTCCAACCATCCAAATGTCCCAAAGTCCAAACATCCAAAAATCCAAATGTTCAAACGTCCAAAAACCCAAACATCCAAAAATCCAAATATCCAAAAATCCAAATATCCCAAACATCCAAAAACCCAACAATCCAAAAATCCAAGCAATCCAAACTATCCAAAAACCCAAACGTCCCAAAATCCAACAGTCCAAACATCCCAAATTTCAAACATCCAAATATCCCAAAGTCCCAGCGTCCCAAAATCCCAATGTCCAAAAGCCTCAATATCCAAAAGTCCAACAGTCCAACAGCCCCAAGACCCAAAAATCCAAACATCCAACAGTCCAAACATCCCAAAATCCCAAAGTCCAAATGTCCCAAAATCCAAATAATCCAAACATCCCAACAATCCCAAACATCCAAAAAATCCCAACAGTCCCAAAAGTCCAACAGTCCCAAAAGTCCAACAGCCCCAAAAGTCCAACCATCCAAACATGCCAAAGTCCAAACGTCCCAAACCCTAATGTCCATAAACCCAAAAGTCCAACAATCCCAAAAATCCTAAAAGTCCCAAAAATCCAACAGTCCCAAAGTCGAACAATCCAACCATCCAAACGTGCCAAAGTCCAAACATCCCAAACCCAAACATCCAAAAACCCAAACGTCCAACAGTCCCAAAGTCCAAACGTCCAAAAATCCCAAAGTCCAAAAATGCAAACATCCAAACATCCAAAAACCCAAAACTCCAACAGTCCAAGTGTCCAAAAATACAAACAGCCAAAAATCCCAAAGTCCAAACATCCAAAAATCTCAACATCCAAAAGTCCAAATGTTCAAATGTCCAAAAATCCCAACATCCAAAAATCCAAATGTTCAAATGTCCAAAAATCTCAACATCCAAAAGTCCAAATGTTCAAATGTCCAAAAATCCAAATGTTCAAATGTCCAAAAATCTAACCATCCAAAAATCCAAATGGTCAAACGTCCAAAAATCTCAACATCCAAAAATCCAAATGGTCAAATGTCCAAAAATCTCAACATCCAAAAATCCAAATGTTCAAACATCCAAAAATCTCAACATCCAAAAATCAAAATGTTCAAATGTCCAAAAATCTAACCATCCAAAAATCCAAATGGTCAAACGTCCAAAAATCTCAACATCCAAAAATCCCAGAGTCCAAACCATTAAAAAAATCAAAAATCCCAAATGTCCAAAACAAAACCTGAACAGGATTCAGAATTTCCTGCAGGAATTCCCAGTGCTCTTCTCCTGGCTGCCCTGCACAGATGGAATTGTCCATGGGATAACAGCAGGGCAGCAGACCTGGGCTCGTCCCCAGAATTTCCTGCAGGAATTCCCAGTGCCCTTCTCCTGGCAGCCCTGCACAGATGGAATTGTCCATGGGATAACAGCAGGGCAGCAGACCTGGGCTCCTCCCCAGAATTTCCTGCAGGAATTCCCAGTGCCCTTCTCCTGGCTGCTCTGCACAGATGGAATTGTCCATGGGATAACAGCAGGGCAGCAGAACTGGGCTCGTCCCCAGAATTTCCTGCAGGAATTCCCAGTGCCCTTCTCCTGGCAGCCCTGCACAGATGGAATTGTCCATGGGATAACAGCAGGGCAGCAGAACTGGGCTCGTCCCCAGAATTTCCTGCAGGAATTCCCAGTGCCCTTCTCCTGGCTGCCCTGCACAGATGGAATTGTCCATGGGATAACAGCAGGGCAGCAGACCTGGGCTCCTCCCCAGAATTTCCTGCAGGAATTCCCAGTGCCCTTGCCCTGCAGGTGCTGAACGTGGCCCTGAGCTGCACCTGCTGCAGCAGTTGCACAATCCAGGTAAGGCGGAATCCGAAGCTCGCTTCCCTCCGTCCCCCTCCCTTCATCCCCAGCCCCGCGTGGAACCCAGCGCTCCGTGGCACAGGCTGTGGGATTTTCCTCGAGGAAAGGGAAGCCCTGCACCTTCCTGTCCCCTGGAGGGTTTCAGGAGCTGCTCCCTGAGAAGCCCAGGAAGGCTCAGCTCACCCTGACACCACCGAGTTTGTTTTCCACACCTCCTTCATTTCGTGCTCCAGCTGCTAAAGCCCTTTTTTTTTTTTTGCCTTTGCTAATGCTGCCCAAATATAACCGGGCAGGTGAAGGACTGCAGCTGAGCTGTGTTACAAACTTCTCCAGGAGCTTTCATTCCTGCAGCAGCTTCCAGCCTTTTCCTGAGCCAGACCCCACCCTGCTCTCCTGCACACAATCATCACCCAGGTCCATGCTGGCCAGCACTCAGAAAATCCTGCTAAATGCCAATTAAGTGTTTTCTGGGCTCTCCAAACCCTTTCCTGCACCTATTTCCTACTGCAGGTCATTATTGATGCGTTCCCTGGCAGGGATTTTTGTCAATATTCCCAAATCCATAAGTGCAGATGATGTTCTTAAAAGTTTACATGATATCCAGATATAAAAATAATATCAAACCAGTCCAGCATCCTCTGCCTGCACCCCTCAGGAGAGGTGGGGGAGACTGAAGGAGTTTCTTTACCAAAACACAGCTCAAGGAATTTCTTCACCACAACACAGCTCAAGGAATTTCTCCACTGAAGGAATTTTTTACCATAACACAACTCAAGGAATTTCTCCACTGAAGGAATTTTTTACCATAACACAACTGAAGGAATTTCTCCACTGAAGGAATTTTTTACCATAACACAGCTCAAGGAATTTCTCCACTGAAGGAATTTTTTACCATAACACAACTCAAGGAATTTCTCCACTGAAGGAATTTTTTACCATAACACAACTGAAGGAATTTCTCCACTGAAGGAATTTTTTACCATAACACAACTGAAGGAATTTCTCCAGTGAAGGAATTTTTTACCATAACACAACTGAAGGAATTTCTCCAGTGAAGGAATTTTTTACCATAACACAACTCAAGGAATTTCTCCACTGAAGGAATTTTTTACCATAACACAACTGAAGGAATTTCTCCACTGAAGGAATTTTTTACCATAAAACAACTGAAGGAATTTCTCCACTGAAGGAATTTTTTACCATAACACAACTGAAGGAATTTCTTCACTGAAGGAATTTTTTACCATAACACAGCTCAAGGAATTTCTCCACTGAAGGAATTTTTTACCATAAAACAACTGAAGGAATTTCTCCACTGAAGGAATTTTTTACCATAACACAACTGAAGGAATTTCTTCACTGAAGGAATTTTTTACCATAACACAACTGGCAGCGATGAGAGCCAGCAGGGGATGAAGATAAGGAATTCTGTGCTTCCAGGGGCAGGGCTGAGCTTATCAGAGCATGCCATCATTTTGTTATCAGAGCTGCCAGGGGCAGGAGCAGGAGCAGAAACCAAGCAGGTTCCTACCTTCGTCTCCTTCCGGGGCGTAGGACGCGGTGATGATGTCGATGTCGGCGCAGTTCATCACTATTTGGTTGGTTGCATTTTTCACCTGCAAGAGAAAAATCCATCAGAATGGGGGAGAAAAGGGAATTCCCAGCTCTCATCCATCTAAAAGCCAGCAGGAGCTGTTTGAAGGAGAATTGGGATGGTGAAAGAGGAGGTGCTGCGGGGCTCAGTCACTCATCTCTCCACTGGGAAATGTTTAATGCTGGGGAAAACAAACAAACAAACAAACAAACAAACAAAAAAAAAACCAAAAAAAAAACCAGGGCTGAAAACTTCACAATGGGGCCTGGGAATCCAAACCCAATAAAAACACATCCTGAGCCCATCAGCCTCCTCTGGGGATGGCCTAAGGGACACCAGAGTGGAGCTCTTGGAGCACAGACAGGGGTCTTTGGGAGATGAAGCCCCACACAACCTCTGTGCGTGCTCTCAGAGCTCCTCAGCTCAAAAACATCTGCCAGGAGATTCTCCTTCCCTTTTTCCTGGGACCTTCCCTTCTGCCAGCTCTTGGCTCCACACACTTTGCTTTATTTACCAAGTGCCAGCTCCCAGCGTAGGAATAAACCGTGGGGCCGTGCCAGTTCTCTGTTTGAATGCAGAGGAATTCAAATTAAATATAAATTCATTACAAAGGGGTGAAATATTTGGGAGTTAGGCAGAAATTTATGGCTGGAATCACCAGAATGATCAGGCTGGATCTAGCTGGGAATCCTGCTTGTCCCAGGATGGGATTTCTAGCAGGAGACACCAGCAGTTTCTTAAATAAAGGAGTAGCAATTTCTGTAACAGATTGAACACGGGTACAAAGAAATTCGTTGCTACCCCAGAATCAGCTCATTAAAGCCTAAAAAACTCCGTCCTTTGCTTTCCCCTCCCCACTGTTATAACCTCAAAATGCCCTGTGAACAGCTGGAGCCACCACTGCAGTACCAGGTCTGGACTGGGAACCTGGAGCTGCTCCAGCTCTGGGATCCGGGCACGGAAAGGACAAGGAGAGATCAGAGGGATGGAGCAAAAACTGGGAACATTGGGAGGAGGAGGTTCAGGGGTTAACTGGGTTTAAGGAGTGCCAGTGCCTGAAAGGAGCCAGGAAGGAAAATGGGATGAATTTCACGGAGTGCCAGGAAAGGGGGGAATGGGTTTGCACTGCCAGAGAACGAGGCTGGGGGGGCTTTGAGGGGCGAGTCCTTCCCCAGGAGGCTGGGATGGATTTGCTGGAGAAGCTGGGGCTGCCCCCGGACCCCTGGAATTGTCCACTGGACACCTTGGATCAGCAGGACCGGATGGGATTGAAGGTCCCCTCCAACCCCAATCCCATCAGCCCAAACCTCTGTGCACGCTCACAGCTCCCTCTATCCCATTATTATGACGTATTAGATAATAGTCCATTGTTATCGGATCAGAAATCATTTTATTTCCTTTATAAAACCCCACAGAAGGGCTCAGGTGTCCCCTCGCTTCTCCCTGTGCCATCAGGGACCTGGCAATAAATAACCCAGGGATGGCTCCTCAGCCACCTGGGAGAGAAAAACCAAATCTGAGTTTATTTATGGATGAGGGAGGATTGAAGGAATTGAAATTTGGGATTTAACAGGTGCCCCCACATCCCTAAGGATGCTCCATCCACGAGCCACCACCTCATGCACTTTCAGCCCAGGAATTTCTCCCTGACCTCTCTGACCTAACAAACATCCCCGATTTATCCCCAGCGATGGAACTGTTTAATTAATAAATATGAATTAAGCAGGAATAAATGCTGTAAGGTTTACACTTTTGGAGCTCCTGCTCCCCTGCACTGGTGTCACACCAAGAGCTGCAGCACAGCTCATTTCACCTCCTCATGGACTTCAAATCCAACTCATTTCAATTAATAAACCCAACCTGATCACGAAAACAAAGTTTTCTTGCTAAGCGCTGAGAGCAAGTCTAACAGCTGAGGTGACACAAGAAAAAAAAAAAAAAAATCTGATTTTTTTCCAGGAAAGATTTGCAACCCAAAATCCATTTTCCCACCCCCCCCCCCCCAATTCTGAGCGCATCGAACTGAAAAATTAAAACTCTTCCCCCAAACCCAAAAATCAAAGCTTAATTTTTACCACAATAATGCAGCTTGGGGGTTTTTATCAAGGTTTTTCTAAAATGCAGAATGATCAGGATGAGAAAAGTTTTTTATAAAAATGTCTGGAGACTTTTATTCAGTTTATAAATCCAAATCTCTCTGGATTTGGAGCTGTCCAAATTCCAGACAATGTGAGTTTAACAATGGGCTTCATCTCTGAAAAAACAACTTTTTCCAGGACACAACTTTCAGCCTGTAAAATAAAAAAAAAAAATTTAGGTTTAAGCACAGAAAAAAGCCAGAGGCTCCTTAAACAGGCAATTACCTATTTTTAGATTTTTTTTTTTCTTTACTTCTTACCAATATCAAGCCAGTTTTATAAAGGGCAGCATAGTAGAAAATATCTAAAAAAAAAAAAAAAACAGGAGGGTAAAAAAGTTCATTTTTAACTATCCCAAAAGAGTGGGTGAAATTCAGTGTACAGGCAGAAATTCTGTCTGGAGATCACCCCTCAAAAAAAAATCCAGAAATTCAGTGTACAGTCAGGAATTCTGTCTGGAGATCACCCCTCAAAAAAAAATCCAGAAATTCAGTGTACAGGCAGGAATTCTGCCTGGAGAGTTCCCTTAAAAAGGGGTGAAATTCACTGGAGATCTCCCTAAAAAAAATAATCCTGAAATTCAGTGTACAGGCAGGAATTCTGCCTGGAGATCACCCTAAAATAATCCTGAAATTCAGTGTACAGGTAGGAATTCTGCCTGGAGAGTTCCCTTAAAAAGAGGTGAAATTGAATTTACAGGTAGCTTGTAGATCTCCCAAAAAAAAAAGGCTGAAATTCAGTGTACAGGCAGGAATTCTGGCTGGAGATCATCCTTCCAAAAAAATCCAGAAATTCAGTGTACAGGCAGGAATTCTGCCTGGAGATTTCCCCTAAAAAGGGGTGAAATTCACTGGAGATCTCCCTAAAAAAAATAATCCTGAAATTCAGTGTACAGGCAGGAATTCTGCCTGGAGAGTTCCCTTAAAAAGGGGTGAAATTGAATTTACAGGTAGCTTGTAGATCTCCCAAAAAAAAAAGGCTGAAATTCAGTGTACAGGCAGAAATTCTGGCTGGAGATCATCCTTCAAAAAAAAATCCAGAAATTCAGTGTACAGGCAGGAATTCTGTCTGGAGAGTTCCCTTAAAAAGGGGTGAAATTCACTGGAGATCTCCTTAAAAAAAAATCCAGAAATTCAGTGTACAGGCAGGAATTCTGCCTGGAGATCACCCTAAAATAATCCAGAAATTCAGTGTACAGGCAGGAATTCTGCCTGGAGAGTTCCCCTAAAAAGGGGTGAAATTCACTGGAGATCTCCCTAAAAAAAATAATCCTGAAATTCAGTGTACAGGCAGGAATTCTGCCTGGAGATCACCCTAAAATAATCCAGAAATTCAGTGTACAGGCAGGAATTCTGCCTGGAGATCACCCTAAAATAATCCTGAAATTCAGTGTACAGGCAGAAATTCTGCCTGGAGATCTCAGCACCTTCTGAGAATTTAATTCAGAGGGGAAAAGAAATTTTTCCTGTTGCCACCTCCCAGCAGCCACACCTGGGAGAACAAAAGCAAAAGAGGAGCAGAACCAGCCCCAGCATGGTTCACTCATGACCAGGAACTGCTCAAAAATGAATTTATCTTTTTTTTATCCCTTCAAAATGACACGTTCTGGAAGGCAGGTGTGCTGGGAAAGCAGTGATTTTTAGCTATTAAATGCCAAAAAAAAAAAAAAGAAGCAGATTTTTGCATAAAATATAAGCAGTCAACGAGGGGGATGTGTGGGGTTGTCACCCTGCTTCACCTTGCTCTGGAATATAAAATAATAAATATAATAAATTGACTTTTCAGCAAGGAAAGGTTCATTGAGAGAAGGGCAGCTCTGCATAGCTCAGAAATCAGGTGGGTCAAGAAAATCTGGAGGGAAGGAATAATTTAGGATTGTAAACTCCTGGATTTTGATGAATTAAATTGAATATTGAATTAAATCAGAATTCAAACACCACTAGCAGGGAAGGGAAAACTCATCCAGCAGGAGAAAACAGCTGAAATCCCCCCCCCCAAAAAAAAAAAAAAATTAATATTTGATGGGAGAAGAGCTAAAAATGTGGATTATTTGGCTGTGCCAAAGAAAAGCTAAAAGTGCTGCAAACCTCTTGGTGGTCAAAGCAGCAAAGGATTTGCTGGAAAATATTTTTCCAATTTTTTTTTTCTTTTCTTTTTTCTTTTTTTTTTTTTTTTTTTTTTTTTTTTTTTTAGGATATTAGGAACAGAGATTTGAAATCCAGGATGAGGTGCATCCAAAGGGAGCCAAAATTAATTCTCCAGAGCTCAGATAATTCCAATCTTGTCACGTGGCTCCTTTTCTAAAAGCAGCACTACAACAACTGCGTGTGGTTCTTTTTTTTTTTTTTTAGCAGGTTTTTTTTAATCTAAAAATAGACACCTAAATTTACTCTGGTTTTGGGTTCCAGGGCGTGTCTTTTGTAAGAATTCAAACCTTCAATGAGGAGAGAAATAAAGAGATTTATTAACCTGTAAATCTCCAGCAAATTCTGGTGGAGTAAAATTAACAAGGCCAGGATTAATTGGCCTGCTGGAAAAATTTCCTTTTATTCCAAAGAACATCCAGCTCCAGAGGTGTGGGATTCACAGGGATGAGAAAATCCCTTCTGTGATCCAAACCCATCCCAGCTTCAGGAATTATGGGGCTGAAGGAGACTTTTTGGGGAAAAAAGGTGAAAATTATGGGGCTGAAGGAGCCTTTTTGGGGAGGAAAAAGTAAAAATTATGGGGCTGAAAGAGACTTTTTGGGGGGAAAATGTAAAAATTATGGGGCTGAAGGAGACTTTTTGGGGGAAAAGGGTGAAAATTATGGGGCTGAAGGAGCCTTTTTGGAGGGAAAAAAGTAAAAATTATGGGGCTGAAGGAGACTTTTTTGGGGGAGGAAAAAGTAAAAATTATGGGGCTGAAGGAGCCTTTTTGGAGGGGAAAAGGGTGAAAATTATGGGGCTGAAGGAGACTTTTTGGAGGGAAAAAAAGTAAAAATTATGGGGCTGAAGGAGACTTTTTGGAGGGAAAAAAGTAAAAATTATGGGGCTGAAGGAGACTTTTTGGGGGAAAAGGTGAAAATTATGGGGTTGAAAGAGACTTTTTTGGGGAGGAAAAAGTAAAAATTATGGGGCTGAAGGAGACTTTTTTGGGGAAAAAAGGTGAAAATTATGGGGCTGAAGGAACCTTTTTGGAGGGAAAAAAGGTGATAATTATGGGGCTGAAGGAGCCTTTTTGACAGAAAAAAGGGTGAAAATTATGGGGCTGAAGGAGCCTTTTTGGGGGCTAAAGGTTACAAAAACCTTCCTTTTGAGCTGCTGACAGCAGGAGAGCCCCGAGGTGCTGCCAGGCCCTTTAACCCTGCACTCCAGGTTTAACTCCACGTGCTGGAAATGCAGATTCCACCCCTGGACACCAAAGGATTTCTGCTGGATGAGTTCCCCACTCCCCAGGAGCACAAATACTACACCCAGCGAGCTCCACTTCCCCAGGATTCCACAGCAGAGTGTCACAATTAATCTTTAACCAGCAGGATCACTCTCTGGATTCCTTAGGCCAGCAGATATTGCATAATTAACCTATAAAAAGCAGCAGACAACCAGTTAAATATCACTAAATATGCCAGAGATGCTTTAAAGGCGCTGCAAAAGGGATTTCAAAGAGCCCAGGTTGTAAATAGTTCCCAGATAAATGTTCTGCAACCAAGGAACACCTCGGTGGAGTTTCCAGGCAGGGATGTGAATCAGCTCCAAGGAAGGGAATTTATGGGTAAGGAAACACCTGGAAGTTGGGAGGCAGCCCTGCCCCTCACAGGTGTGTTGAAAATTTGGATTTAAAAGCCTAAAGCTGGAAGCAGCTTTGTTTTTTTGTTGGTTTTTTTTTTTTTTTTTTTGCTGCTGGATAACACCAGGGCCACACATCCCCTCTTTGTTTCAGCCCTCCCAGGAGCCAAAAATTAAAATAATAAATAAATAAATAAATAAAATAAAAAGAAGTTTGACCCAGACACTGAGTAATGCAAGCGCCCCGTGCTGATAACCAGGCCCTGAGAGTCATAATTAAAGCTCCAACTAACAGAGGAATAATATCAATGAACCATTTCCACCCCACAACCTTAACTGGGCTGGTGGAGAGGCATCCCCACACCCTCAACAAATCAAAGCTGAAAGGCTGGGAGATGCCAGAAGTGGCAGAACAATCCCAGGAGTGTGAGCAGGAGACTGCTGCAGCTCGGGCTCTCCCACAGCCACACTTTGTCCCAGCTGGGAGCAGGGCTCCTTGTGAAACAGTTCATTTAAGGATTTTTTTTTATTATTTTTTTATTTTTTTTTAGGGGTTTTTTTTTTCAGCTGTGATAAATGGGAATTATGTACTGTCAGTTTATGTAATTGTTACACAACTGCACGGACTTCAAAAGTATTCGTGTGGCTGCACATTGTATTATTGAAAAATCTGGAATAACCGGTCACAATTTTAATAGATGGGTCACCAGAGCTCCTGAAAGGGCTGTGAAATTCAATTTGTCAAGATTTCAGCATCATTCCTTGATCCAGGGGGGACAATTCCCTGAGCTAGAACACACCACAAACAGGTCCCACTCCTTTTTCCTGCCTTTCAAACCTGCTGCCACCTCTTATCTTCCACACCAGCAGAGGTTTTATCCTCTGAAGATTATCTGGAGTTGCCATGCAAGTGGCAACATTTATTATTGTGGCACAAAGTGTTTCAGGTTATTTATAGGTCCTAAAGCCAACACAAGAGTCCTGCCCCAAAGCCAAGGCTGGGATGTTTATTTATTTATTTATTTTAGGGTTTGAAAGCCCCAAATTCTCCACAGAGGGCTGCAAATCCTATTAGTGGAGTGAGTAAGAATGATCAAGTGTTTCTTTGTAATAGCTTGACTAAACACCACACACTGCACCAATTCCACTCTGCCCTTAAAGATGCCAAATGAAAAAAAGAAAAAAAGCAGCACTTTGGAGGTTCTGGAAACCTTTTCCCAGTTTTTTGTTTGGGTTTTTTGGTGTTTTTTTTTTTTTTTTTTTTTTTTCGGTGTCAAAGTCCATGGGTCAAAAAGCATCACTGGTGTGGATTATTGTCATTTTCCAGCTGGGATAGAGCAGAGGAGCTGGCAATTATTATTGATTGGTATTAAAAAATTATTAAAAAAAATTTTAAAAAAAATTAAAAAATCAAAACAACAGCTGGATCTTCAAGAGGAAGCAGCACATGTATTTTCCCCAGTCAAAGATCAAAAATCTGGTGCTTTAACATAAATCCACTTTTGCCTCGATGAGTTTTCAAAGCTCTCAGGGGGTGCTGGAAACAGGAAACATCTCTGGTGAGCTCAGGTTGAGCTAGACAAGGCCCACAGGTCCTTCACTGAAGTCATTTGACCCCAAAACCACCCAAATCTCTTATTTTCTAGACCAGCTCAACACAAACACGCCGACAGTTATTCTTTTTATTATTTTTTGTTCATCAAGCCTTGCACAGAAAGCATCCTGCTGGTGAGCTGGTTGCTCCTCTCCCCATCAAGGTGCAGAGCATTTCCCCTCGGATTTTTCTGGGGTTTCCCTGTGCTTTGGGCACTTGGCAGCTCCAGGAAACCTGTCCAGATTCCCAGCCCTACTCGGGCAGGTGAACTCACCCCTGGATCCACTTTCCAGGAGCTGGGGAGGTGGCTCCTCCTCAACTCACGGTGCTAAAAGTTATCCAAAATAAAGATACATTCTTTAGATCTGTTTCAAAAACCTCGCCCTCTGGGGTTTGGTTTTTGTTTTTTGGGGTTGTTTTTTTTTTTTTTATTATTTTCCCCCCTCCTCTCTGCAGTGGGAACACCAGAGCAGCTCTCTGGGATGTGAACAAGGGTTTTTTTCACAGCCTGGAAACTTGTGGGGGTTCACTGCTTTTTCCTCAGCCCGTGGCCTCGCTGGTGGTGGGGAAGTGCAGGATTCCACATCTCCATGTGGAACCCACCTGGACACGGCAGGACATCCAAAAAAAAAAAAAAAAAAAAAAAAAAAAATCCTCCCCAAGGAATAAAACCTGCAAAGCAACCAGCCCTGCCAGGAGGAACTCCGGGTAATTCCTGCATCCCAGCAAAGTTCCCAAGGCTGCTGCTCACCGCTCCTCTCCTCAGCACTGGCTTAAAAAGCCACTGCTCCCCTCCCCCCGAGTGTTATTTTTAACCTGGATGATTTCAGTGATCCCATTTACAGCCCCACAGCTGGAACAGGGCCGGGGAGCAGGAATAGGTGTCTGGGATTAAAGGAGGAAAAGATCAGCAATTTCTCAAACCCAAAACAAACCCCAAAAGGCAGCAAGAGCGGCCGCGGGGCTGGAACCAAACCCCTGAGCCAGGATCAAATCCGCCAGGAGATTTAGGTTTTCAATATTTCTGTCACATGACACAAAGTTCCTCGTGTCTGGTTGGGTTCCTTGCAGGTCCCCAAAGTCACAAGATTGCCCATCATCCCCAGCTCGCACAGACACTCCCCAGGGAAGAACTCGCCCTCCTCTCTACCTGTCTTTCTTTTATTGCCTCCCTCCATTTATTACCTCGCTTTAAAACCAGGTTGAACCACCCCTTCATCGCAGCAAGGCTTAGATCTGCTCACATCTCAAGACTTAAAACCTCCCTCAGTTATTTTTTTTTTTTAGCTCTATGTGCGACCATCCAAATTTAAGGGAATAAATAAATAAATAAACCAAACCAACCAGTTATCCCTTAATAATTCTGTACCTATCTCAACTCCCAAGATAAAAAAAACAAGCACGTGAAAGCAAATTCGGGAAATCTTGGCAGAGCAGCCAATGAGAATGACTGGGAGAGACTTGAAGGATTTCACAGAACTGGTTCCGGCTCCGAAGCACGAGCACGGCGAGGATTTTTCTCTCCTTGCAGAAAAACGCGGCGTTTCGGCTCCGCAATCCCTTTTTTTTTTTTTTTTTTTTTTTCTCCCGGCCGCTTATCCCCAGCCTCTCCCCTCCCAGCTCTCCATGGCACCGAGGCCTACCCTGAGCGAGCCATCACCGGGCGAGGTGGGGGGGGGGGGGACTTCTCCTTTCACCGCTTATTTGGCTTTTCCAGCAAAATCCCGATCCATCCCCACACCCGCACGGAGCCCCCGTGGGGCAGGGCAGGACTTGGGGGGGGGGGGGGGGTTCCCTGAGGAGCTGGGGGGGACCGGGAACATCCCGGGGCTCCCGCAGCCCGGCCCGGGCCAGCGCTGCCCCGGGAGGAGCCGCCCGGGGGGGACCCGCAGCGGGGCTGGGCGGGGCTGTGCCCCCCTACACCAGAGCCAAGACAGGTTTAGGGGGGCCTGGAAGGGTTTTTTTGGGGGGGGGGGGGGGCATGAGGAGGGGTTTGTCCATCCGTGCTGAACGGAAACACAGCGAGGAGGCGCGGGGGAGCCCCGAGGGGCCTCCCTGCACCTGCCCGGCCGGGCCCTGGAGCTGAGGGCTGGGGGAATGGGGGAGCCGAGTGAGGGAGGAGGGGGGGGATCCCTGAGGGCACGGCAGGGAGAGGGGAAAAGGGGCTCCGTGAGGGCGGGACCGGGGGAAGCACCCTCGGGGCTGGGAAGGGGATTGAGGGGTCCCCCGGGAGGGACGGAGGGATCGCCTCGGGGAGAGGAGGGGGGGTCCGCGGGCTGGCGGGACCCCTTGGGGACGGGGTAGGAGGAGGAGGAGGATGAAGAAGGAGGGGGAGGGGGCTCTACCTGCACGGCGGCCTCCAGCTTGCCCTCGAAGGTAAAGTCGATGAGGTCCGGCTTGAGGCAGAGCCCATAGTTGATGGGGGACACGTCGGCGGGCAGCCGCTCGAACGGCCGCTTCTCCGGCATGGCGGGAGCGCGGGGGGTGCGGGGCTGCGCCCCCCCCGGCGGGGCGGCGGCGGCGGGGGGGGCGGGGAGGGCGGAGGGGGGGGGGGGGGGGGGATGGCGCGGGAAGGGCGACGCGGCCGCTCCGCACGGACACACCGAGAGGGAGCAGCGGCGGCAGCGGAGGAGGAAGATGAGGATGAGGAGGAGGGAGGGGCGGGGGCGCGCGCGCGCGCTCCCGGCTCGAGGCGGCCCCGGCGGGGGAGTGCGGGGAGAGGAGAGCGGAGGAAGGAGGGAGGGAGGCACGCACGCGGACGGCGCGTGCGCGTGCGCGCGGCGGCGCCACGCGGCCGCGCACGTAGCGCGCGCGAGGGGGGGGGGGGGGTGTGAAAGGCGGCGGGAGGACTTGCGTAAGGGGCGGACACCAGTGCGCCTGCGCGAAGGACACCCCGAGAGGACACGCCCTCCCCGGCCGTGGTCACGCCCCCTCTCCCGGTGCTGCGGGGCGGGACGGGACCGGTAACGGGGATGAGTGTATGAGTGAGAGTGTGTGTGTGTGTGTGTGTGTGTGTGTGTGTGTGTGTGTGTGTGTGAGTGTGAGTGTGAATGGGGATCACTGTGTGTGTATGTGTGTATGTGTGTGTGTTAATGGGGATCACTCTGTGTGTTTGTGTGTGTGTGTGTGTGTGTGTTAATGGGGATCACTGTGTGTGTGTGTGTGTGTGTGTGTGTGTTAATGGGGATCACTGTGTGTGTGTGTGTGTGTGTGTGTGTTAATGGGGATCACTGTGTGTGTGTGTGTGTGTTAATGGGGATCACTGTGTGTGTTTGTGTGTGTGTGTGTTAATGGGGATCACTGTGTGTGTTTGTGTGTGTGTGTGTGTTAATGGGGATCACTGTGTGTGTGTGTGTGTGTGTGTTAATGGGGATCACTGTGTGTGTGTGTGTGTGTGTTAATGGGGATCACTGTGTGTGTGTGTGTGTGTTTTAATGGGGATCACTGTGTGTGTGTGTGTGTGTGTGTGTGTGTTAATGGGGATCACTGTGTGTGTGTGTGTGTGTGTGTGTGTGTTAATGGGGATCACTGTGTGTGTTTGTGTGTGTGTGTGTGTGTTAATGGGGATCACTGTGTGTGTGTGTGTGTGTGTGTGTGTTAATGGGGATCACTGTGTGTGTGTGTGTGTGTGTGTGTGTTAATGGGGATCACTGTGTGTGTGTGTGTGTGTTAATGGGGATCACTGTGTGTGTGTGTGTGTGTGTGTTAATGGGGATCACTGTGTGTGTGTGTGTGTGTGTGTGTGTGTGTGTGTGTGTTAATGGGGATCACTCTGTGTGTTTGTGTGTGTGTGTGTGTGTGTGTGTGTGTGTGTTAATGGGGATCACTCTGTGTGTTTGTGTGTGTGTGTGTGTGTGTGTGTGTGTTAATGGGGATCACTGTGTGTGTTTGTGTGTGTGTGTGTTAATGGGGATCACTCTGTGTGTTTGTGTGTGTGTGTGTGTGTGTGTGTTAATGGGGATCACTCTGTGTGTTTGTGTGTGTGTGTGTTAATGGGGATCACTGTGTGTGTTTGTGTGTGTGTGTGTTAATGGGGATCACTCTGTGTGTTTGTGTGTGTGTGTGTGTGTGTTAATGGGGATCACTGTGTGTGTGTGTGTGTGTGTGTGTGTGTGTGTGTGAATGGGGATCACTGTGTGTGTGTGTGTGTTAATGGGGATCACTCTGTGTGTTTGTGTGTGTGTGTGTGTTAATGGGGATCACTGTGTGTGTGTGTGTGTGTGTTAATGGGGATCACTGTGTGTGTTTGTGTGTGTGTGTGTGTGTTAATGGGGATCACTCTGTGTGTTTGTGTGTGTGTGTGTTAATGGGGATCACTGTGTGTGTGTGTGTGTGTGTGTTTTAATGGGGATCACTGTGTGTGTGTGTGTGTGTGTGTGTGTGTTAATGGGGATCACTGTGTGTGTTTGTGTGTGTGTGTGTGTGTGTGTGTGTGTTAATGGGGATCACTCTGTGTGTTTGTGTGTGTGTGTGTGTGTGTGTTAATTGGGATCCTGGTGTGAGCTGGAATGGTGCCCCCATTACTGAACCACCCAGTTTTCCCTCTTTGCCCTCTATATTTCATTTCTCGCTTTTCCCAGAGATCCCAAACCAGCACATGCGTATTGGGGTTTCTGCAGGGCTCCCGTTTTCCCATCCAGCCCTCTGAGCACCCCCGGCCCCGGGCAGTGCCTGCTCCTGGTTTCTGGAGGACACACGTCCCTTTCTCCAGGGCTTCAGCCACTTCTGGGTCCCCCTGACCCAGACAAGAGAGCAAAGCTCGGGGTGTAACTGTCACCAACCTCCAGCACCAAAAAATTGTGAAATCACATAAAACCTCTTGGATTTTGCCACAAAAATGGGATGTTTGGAGCAGGGAGGTGTTCTGTCCACCAGGCTTGTCCTGGCAGCAGCGTTGGGTTGGTTTTCTCCCCACCCTGAGTCTACAACCACTCTCTTCCTCCTCTTCTTCCTCGTGCCTGAAATGCAGCATCCAGGTAAATCCTGGGTGTCGCAGGACTTCCAGGATAACCCTCCTGGGAAAGCCCTTTGTGGCCAGGCTCGTGTACTAGAAATTTTGTTTTAAATCTGAATTTCTTGGGCAGGAAGACCCCGAGGTCCTGCAGTACTTTGGGGCTCACTCTGGGGTCTCCTGGGAGATGCTCCACAAGGAATCCAGCTGGAAAAGCCTTGCACACATTGCAGGGAGCAGAAATCCAGGGAAATACCTGTCCCGAGTCAGTGCTGTGGGACACCTGGTCAGGCGTGTGACAATCTCCAATAGCAAGTTTAAAAATCGACAACTAAAGCTTTAATTTTGGGGGGGAGGGTAAAGGGTGAAAAATTCCAGCTGCTTTTCCTGCACCCCACTTTTGGGGCAACAGCCCCAGCCCTGCTCTGGAATTTGGATCCAGGAACTCATCCGCTGGCTCCATAGGGGGCTAAATATGGATTTAATTAATCTCAGCCCCCCGAAAGGGCTGTGAAGGGTTTGGGGGTGGCATAATCACCCTCGTTTTAGGAAGGACACTGGGAATCATTCTTAGCCTTCCAACACTGGAAAGTGGGATTGATTTTTATTTTTTTTTAATCCCGTTCCTTCCCCAACGAGATTTATTTCTGTTAAAGTGGTTACTTTGTTGTTTAAAAAAGATAATATAGTGCTGAGCCAGGGAGGGAGCGAGCAGGGAGTGGAGAAAGTGAGCAGGGATTTGAGGAGGGGAGTTGGATTCGAGGTAGGGAGCAGGAATTTGAGGAGGGAATGGGGATTTTAGGAAGGAAAAGAGATTTGAGGAGGAAAACGGGATTCGAGGAGGGGACTGGAGATTCAAGGCAGGGAGGAGCAGGGATTTGAGGGAGGGAGCAGGGATTCACTGAGACCTGGCGGAGCCGGCGGCACGAACTGGGGCAGGGAGAAAGTACAGACAGCTCTCAGCACATCGTTACAAAATCCCAGCGCTGCCCAGCCCGGGTTCATCCGGGGCTGCCGCGGGGCCGCATTGTGCTGCAGAGCCCCGGGGAGGGAAAGGGAGACAAGGGAACAGCTGGAAACAGCTGGAAACAGCTGGAGCCGCGCGGGGCATTCAGGCGGCGGCCGCCCTGCTCCATCCTGCCAGTTCCCAGTGCCTCGGAGGGGTGCGGAGCGCCGGGGGACACGGGGACACGGGCAGGCTGAGGGATGGGGGGGACATCGGCGCTGGCACCTGGTCCAGGGGATTTTTCAGGATTTTACGGAATCCTGGCGAGGGAAGGGCTGAAAGTCCCGTCTTGCCCTGCAGCGAGGGAAGGGCTGGACCCCACGGTTTGGCGAGGAGGCTCCTTGTGGGATTTGCAGCTGGGATGGATGGATGGATGGATGGATGGATGGATGGATGGATGGATGGATGGATGGATGGATGGATGGAATTGGACTCAGCCTGGTCCAATTGTCTGTGCTGGGGACACCCCGAGGCCACCGCAGCAGGACGGCAAGAGGAGCCCAGCTGTGACACAGCCGTGCTGGAGGACACTGCCAGGGCAAAAACCCCGTCCCCTCCCGCCTTGCCTGGGAGCTGGCACCGCGTGTGGCCGCGGGTGACTGTCCCTGGCAGAACCACTGGAAGGTCAGGGGCAGGATAAAACTATTCCTGGAGCAGAGCTGCTGGGCTCCGCGGGAGGGAAGCCGAGGGGATTGTCTCCTCTGAGCTTTCATTCCCGTCCCGGGTGGCCGCGGGGTCACTGGGTGCCCTCCTGGCCCGCGAGGGGGGTCTCAGTGGCCACGGGGCTTGTGTTTTGCCAAGGGCTCCGGGTGCACTGTGGGTGTTGCTCGGCACGGGAGATGCTGGGAGGTGACAGATACTGCTGTCAGCAATAATCCAGAAAGAAAAATAAAAAGAAGGAAGAAAGCGAGAGGCTCCAAGGAGAAAGCCGGGGGGAAGCCTCCTCCTCCTCCTCCTCCTCCTCCTCCTCCTCCTCCTCCTCCTCCTCCTCTGCCGTGTCCTGACCAAACCGGGTTCTCCTGTAGTGCCAGACTGGGGAGGGCCCGGGGACAAACGCAGGGGACTGGGTGGAAACCAGGGACTGTAATTATCCCTGAGCCTCTGCAGCCACCAACCGCTGTCAGTGCTCCCTTCTAATTAGAAAAAAAAAAAAAAAAAAAAAAAAAGGAGGGGAAGAAAGAAAGAAAGAAAGAAAGAAAAGAAAGAAAGAAAGAAAGAAAAGAAAGAAAGAAAAGAAAGAAAGAAAGAAAGAAAGAAAGAAAGAAAGAAAGAAAGAAAGAAAGAAAGAAAGAAAGAAAGAAAGAAAATTCCCAAGAGAAACTTTTCTTCTCTATCTCTCTTCGGAGTTTTGGTTGTTGCTGGCGGGAGCGGGAGCAGCCGGAGGGCACCGGCTAATCCTGCCTCGCAGGTCTGGGCCGCCGGCTTAGGGCTGGAATCTCTGGTATTCGGGAGCGCGGGGACAGCAGCGCTCCGAGCTCTCGGGGCCTCTCGCTCCGCGGGTCATTCCCGGGGGGGTTGGGAGGGAGGCGTTTTTCCCTGGATTTTCCCCTCTCCAGTGTGTGCGTGCGGCTCTGCCCGTCCCCTCCCGCCTCCCCGCGGGGCACCTGGGACAAGTTGCACAAGGATGGAGGCAAATGTGGCCAAACCTCTGCCTGGAGCTGGCGGGGACATTTTAGGGCGGGTGCCGAGCCCTGATGCCAGCCCTGATCCCGCTCTCCCACGGGACAAATCCCCGCGTGGTGGTTTTGCACGGAGAAAGGCACAGGTGGGCTGGGGACATCACCCAGTGGCATCTCCACGGCTCCATCCCAAATTGTCTCGGGGATGTCCCCGGGCCGAGCCCCCCAGGAGCCCCCCAGGGCCAAGGCTGTGGCTCCAGGGGGGTTCCAGAACCTCCCCAGCTTTGCCCACGGAGGTGAAAGCGGCCGGGATGGCATCCCAGGGCAGCCGGGAGAGCCAGCTGGGCTGGGAAAATCCAGCCCCACGAGTCCGGAGCCGTGGGAAAGCGCCGGAGCCGTGGGGCTCTGGGCCGGTGACTCAGCCCCGGCTGCTCCAGGTCCGGCTCCACAGCCCCGGGGGTTCATCCCAGTTTTCCAGAGTGCTCCACTTTTCCCACCGGGAGTGCCGCGGGAAGCGCTCTCTGTTATTCTTCGCCCCCCCCCCCAGTGAGCATCGCGCCGAATTTTGGGAGGTGCTGGCGGGCTGCAGACGCCATCCCCCCACCCAGGGGTGCCCGGCTCCCCCCACGCCCCCCGGCCCAGCCCCGCACGGCCGCTCCCGGCTCATCCCCGCTGCCGCCGGCTCAGATAAGGGCTCGGGCCGGGATCAACGGTCTCGGCCACAGCGGAGCCGTCACTACACATTAACCAGCTGTCCGATGGAGCAACGCGTCCTCGGAGCCAAGATCAACAGTCCCCAAAGCAAACTGGGAGCGGGGCCAGGCGCAGCGAGCGCGGCCGGAGCCTCCGGGCGAGCCCCCCGCTCCAAAGGGGCCCCCCCGGGCTTCGCACCCCCGGGCTGGGCTCGCCTTTGGCTCTGCGGGCCGGGCCGGGACCTCGCCCCGCGGGCGTGGGCGGGTGACGAGCATCCCCAGGGTGTCCCTGCGGTTCCCAGGGATGGGGTTTTAAGGGAAGAGAGGGTTTGGGATGAGCCGGTTTGTGTTTTAGGGCGGGGGTGCTGCATCGTGGGTTGTCCCCCGGGATGTTCGGAGGGACCCTCGGGCTCCCCAGCAGCATCCCGGGGGTGCCGCTTCCCGGTGTGCCAGCCTGTCCCGGGGACATCCGAGGATCCCCTGTCCCCGACCCCCCTCCGCCACCAGCGCCAGGGGCTGCTGCCGTGCGGAATCCCAAAAGCATCGGACAAAACCCACGGAGCTGCTGGGGGGGTGGGGGGGGGGGGGAATTCTGCGGATCGTGGGGGGCTCTGCAGGTCTGGGGGAGGCTCTGGAAATCCGGGGGAGTCCTGCGTGTACAGGGGGGCTATGCAGACCGGGGGGGGGGGGGGGGGGGGGGGGGGGGGGCTGTGTGTGTCCAGGCGGAGCTCTGCGGGTTTTGGGAAGGAGGGGGGGGGTCACTACAGATCCGGGGGGGGGTCCCGACACCCGCAGCATCCCCCGCTATGGGGCAAGGGGGGGGGGGTCCCCTCGCCTGCCGCACGTGACCCGTGGGGGGGATGGGGGGGTAACATTTTCCCCCCCCCTCCCCCCCCTCACTGCACCACGCACTGGGGACCCCCCTCCGTGAGCTGGGGGGAAGGGGAGGTGTGTGGGCGGAGCCTCCCTCTCTGGCCCCGCCCCCCTCGGCTCCGCAGCCGATGGAATTTTCCACTCGCGGGCGCGGCGCGGGCTCCCGCCGGCCACGCCCCTTCCCCGCCCCCCCCGCCCCCGCGCGCGCGCGCGCTCCCCGCGCGGCCCCGCCCCCGCCCTCTTCCCGCCATCCCCCACGGCGGGGAAAAGATGGCGGCCGCCATGGTGGCGGGGCTGGGCCGCAAGGCCCCGCGCTTCTGCTGGAAGGTGGGGCCGGGAGGAGCGGGGTGAGGGGCACTGGGGAGCTCCGAGGGGCCGCGGGATGAGCGGTGGGGGTGAGGGAGAGCGCGGAGAGCCGTGGTGCGTGCGAGGCGTGAGGGGAAATAAATGAAGGTGCTGGCGGTACTGGACTCACTCCGGGCTCTGCTGTTGCCTCTCCTCAGGCTGCGGAGTCGCTGCTCCGTCCCGGGGCCGTCCCGTCCTGTGTCGTTGTGCCGGTGAGGGGCAGGAGGAAGCGCCCGCCGGTGCCCGAGTGGGCCCGGGAGCTGAGCCCTGAGGAGAGGGAGAGGAGGCTCAAGTCCGCGGCTCCCGTCTTCCCGGACGAGCGCATAGAGCGCACATTCTTCTTGGCCTGCACGGGTACGGCACAACCAGGGAGCCAGTCTGGGCCGGTTGATGGTCTGAGAGAGAGAATCACGCGGAATTCCTTACTCACGTTCCTTCTGGCCAGCGGGAGAGGCTTCCATGCCTGATGGCCAAAGCTTCTTGAATCCTGGAGTTCCACAGGCGTTTGGGTTGGGACAGCCCGTCCAGTGCCACTCCTGCCATGGAAGGGACAGCTCCCACTGTCCCTGGGTGCTCCAGCCTGGCCTGGGACACTCCCAGGGATCCAGAGGCGGCCACAGCTTCTCTAGGAATTCAATCCCAGCCTCTCCCTACCCTCTCAGGGAGGAATTCCTTCCCAAAATCCCCTCTAAACTTCATCTTGAAGCCATTTCCCCCCTCTTCTCTGAGTTGTGAAGGAAGAGCAGAGAGCAGCACCCGTGGATGAGCTTAGCTCAGGAATTCTCAGCGTGCTCCGATTTCCCCTCTTCATTCCCTTGGTTCTGAGCCTCCTCCTGAGCTGCTTTTCCTAATCCCAGCTGAAATCATGGATCCCTATGTCCCTCCCGAGGGCGATGCCCGCCTGACCTCGCTGTCCAAGGACGGTGTGAAGCAGCAGATGCAGAAGCTGAGGCAAACAGCGGCGTCCCAGCTGGCGTACGTACCCCTCGTTAGCTAATTAGTGCAATTAGCCTGCTGTAGCAGCTCTGTTTGGCTTGTCCTGCCTCTGTCCCTGGGAGATATTCCTCCCCCAGTTCCTCCAGGCCACCCAGGACCCCCCAAAAATCCCCCAGATCTTCCCAGGAGCCCCCTGTGTCCCCCGTAGGTTACCTCTAGGCCACCCAGGATCCCCCAAATCCCCTCAAAACTCCCCCAAATCCCCTCAAAACTCCCCCAAATCCCCTCAAAACTCCCCCAAATCCCCTAGGGTCCCCCCATGTTTTCCCCCTAGGTTACCTCTAGGCCACCCAGGATCCCCCAAATCCCCTCAAAACTCCCCCAAATCCCCCCAGGATCCCCATGTTTTCCCCCTAGGTCAACCAGGACCCCCAAATCCCCCCAGGACCCCTCAACCCCCACCAAACCCTCTCTGTGAGGGAGCTGGGGGTTCTCTGGATGATTTTAGGATTAAGGAGTTGTTTTATGCTGTTTCCCATTCCCTGCTTTTCCCATTGTTGTTGTTCCCCTTCCCCAGGGTTTCCCACCTCTCCTGCTGGGAATGGCCACGCTATGCACTCCGAATTTTTTTTAGTATTCTTTGTATCTGGCTCTTTTATGACCACCTGAAGGTTTTTTCTTAGTGGGGGATGTCCAGTTCTCAGCTGGTAAAAGCTGGGATTGAATCCTGTAGGATCCAAACATCCAGGACAGCTTTCATTTGTTCTTCCCTTGAATTTTTTTTTTATTTATTTTTTTTTTTTCCCCAGCCTGCGGAAGATCAAAGATCATGACCCGGATTTCAGCACCAAAACTTTCCCTGAGAAAGCTCAGGAGATATTTATTGAGGCCCACAACTCCCTGGCAAAGTAAGGCCCTTCCCTGACCCGTGTGGGAAAGGTGGGAATTTGTGAGGGAAAAAGGAATTTGTGGGTTGGGAAAACAGGAATTTGTGAGGGAAAAGGCAGGAATTTCTGGGTTGGGAAAGCAAGAATTTTTGTGGGGGGAAAAGGGGGAATTTATGGGTTGGGAAAACAGGAATTTGTGTGGGGAAAAGGGGGGATTTGTGAGGGGGAAAGGTGGGAATTTGTGAGGGAAAAAGGAATTTGTGGGTTGGGAAAGCAAGAATTTGTGTGGGGGGAAAAGGGGGAATTTGTGGGTTGGGAAAACAGGAATTTGTGTGGGGAAAAGGGGGGATTCGTGGGGGGATTTGTGAGGGGGAAAAGTGGGAATTTGTGAGGGAAAAGGCAGGAATTTCTGGGTTGGGAAAGCAAGAATTTGTGTGGGGAAAAGGCAGGAATTTGTGGGGGTATTTGTGAGGAGGAAAAGTGGGAATTTGTGAGGGGAAAAGGGGGAATTTGGGGGGATTTGTGAGGAGGAAAGGTGGGAATTTGTGAGGGGAAAAGGGGGAATTTGGGGGGATTTGTGAGGAGGAAAGGTGGGAATTTGTGAGGGAAAAGGCAGGAATTTGTGGGTTGGGAAAGCAGGAATTTGTGTGGGGGAAAAGGGGGGATTTGTGAGGGGGAAAGGTGGGAATTTGTGTGGGGAAAAGGGGGAATTTGAGGGTTGGGAAAGGCGGGAATTTATGGGTTGGGCAAGCGGGAATTTATGAGGGAAAAGGCAGGAATTTGTGGGTTGGGAAAGGGGAAATTTATGAGGGAAGAAGTGAGAATTTGTTGGGGAAAAAGGTGGGAATTTGTGAGGGAAAAGGCAGGAATTTGTGGGGGGACAGGAATTTGTAGTTTGGAATAGGTGGGAATTTGTGAGTGGGATGCAGAAAATTGTGAGGGGAAAGGGGGAATTTATGGGGAAAAAGTGGGAATTTGTGGGGAACATATTTTTTTTTTTTCTTTTTTTTTTCTTTTTTTTTTTTCTCTTTGCAGCTTTAACAAGCAGAAGCTTCACTCCCTGGTAACTGAGCGCTGTTACCCCGTAAGTGCCTGGAATTTTGGGATATCCTCAGCTGGAAGGGACCCCCAGAGATCATCAATCCAACCCTGGCCCTTCACAGCACAATCCCAACAATCCCATCCCTGGGAGCATTGTCTAAACACTCTCACATTTGGGGTCATGATCATTCCAGTGCCCAAAAACCCTCAGGATGAAGAACTTTCCCCTGAAATGCAGCCTCACTTTTCCCTGAAATGCAGCCTCACTTTCCCCTGAAATGCAGCCTCACTTTTCCCTGAAATCCAGCCTAACCTTTCCCTGGCACAGCTCCAGCCATTCCCTGGATTCTGTCCGAGGGATCAATGCCTGCATCACTTCCATGACATTTAAAACTCTCTAATGAGAGAGTCTCTAATAGAGAGTCTGTCTCGTTTTTTAATGGATTTTTTTCCATGATTTTTTTTTTTTAAGGCTTTCTAAACCTGACGATGCCTTATTTTTTTTTCTGGATACAGCAAAGAGGGAAAACCCAAAACTAATCAACAACCAATGAAACGTTTGTGGTGTTTTCTCAGTTTGCATCCGGACCGAGTCGGAGCTGATTTTCACTGGCAGCAGCGAACAGATCGTTAATTATTTTAATTAATTCCAAGCTGATTTCTCCTGGCAGGACATGGTGCGTGGGAACAGGTACAGAACCATCCGCTGGAGGTTTGTGGAGTCCCTGGAGCCCCCCAGGGTGGTGCACCTGCGCTGTGAGGGCGTCATGAACCGGGGCAACCTCTACGGGCAGGTGACGGTGAGGATGCACAGCCGCCAGGTGAGCCCAGCTGGGGGATCCTGGGCTGGGTTTGGAGGGAAGGGACCTTAAATCCCATCTCGGGGAGGAGTTTCTTCCTTACATCCCATCTAAACTTGAGTTTGGAGCCATTTCTCCCTGTTGGTTTTTCCTCTCCGTGTTTGGTGTCAGATCCTTCGGGACCTAAAACTGTTCTACTCCAGGCTGATCGATTCTAATTTTTCCAGCCTTTCCTCCTAGGAAAATCCATTTCTCTGTGTTCCCTCACCAACCCCAACCTGCTGCCAGCCCAGGGCTGAGAATCCCAATGTTTTTTAGGTTGGAAAACCCTAAATCCCATCCCATTCCACCCCTGCCATGGGCAGGGACACCTCTCACTGTCCCAGGGTGCTGCAGCCTGGCTGGGGACACTTCCAGGGTGGAGCAGCCACAGGTTCCCTGGGAAATCCATTCCTGCCCTCACAGGGAGGAATTTCTTCCTTGCATCCCATCTAAAGCTGGATTTGGAGCCATTTCTCCTTGTCATTTGTTCCTCTCCATGTTTGTTGTCAGATCCTTCAGGACCTGGAAGGTCACCCTAAAACTGTTCTTCTCCAGGCTGTTCAATCCCAATTTTCCCAGCCTTTCCTCCTAGGAAAATCCATCCCTCCATCTTCCCTCACCAACCCCAACCTGCTGCCAGCCCAGGGATGAGAATCCCAATCTTTTTTGGGTCGGAAAGTTTTTAAATCCTATCCCATGGGCAGGGACACCTCCTGCTATCCCAGGTTGCTCCTAACCCCATCCATCCTAGGTTTTTTTGGTTTATTTGTTTTTGTTTTTTTTTTGATCTTTTGCCAGATTTTGGCCATCTATGACCGCTTTGGGCGGCTCATGTATGGTGGAGAGGAGATTCCCAAGGATGTTCTGGAATATGTTGTGTTTGAGAGGTACCTGGTGAACCCCTATGGAACGTGGAGGATGCATGGGAAGATTGTCCCAGAGTGGGCTCCACCCAAGGATCCCATCATTAAGGTGGGAAAATGGAGATCCCCGGGATGGGGAGGGGAAGAAAGGATGGAGATCCCTAGGGAACATTCTGGACAAGGCTGGGCTGCCTGGGGGGTTGAAGGTGAGGGGTTCATCCACGGGCAGAGCTGTTTGGAATGTCCATGGAATTGTTCCCTGGAGCACCTGGGAGCTGGAATGGGAGGCTGAGGGCCTGGAATGGCTGAGGGCCAGGTGTGGGATAATTTTGGGAATTATTTCCCCCTGTGCCCAACTTGGAAAAGTGTTTGGGCCTCCCTGTGTTACTAAAAACAGATCTTGGAGGAGGAGGGGAGAATTCCAGCACAATTCAAGGCTTCCCATCCCGTTCCCTTCTCCTGCCTCCATCTGATCCTCACCTTCTTCCCTTTCCAGAGCCCCCCTGCTCCCCTTTTTCCCTGCTGATTTTTGTCCCTTGCTTTTCCAGACGGTGATGATTCCTGGCCCAGCCCCGGATCCCTCCGAGGAGCATGAAAAAGTGAAGTAGAAAGTTCTGGAACGTGGACAGGGACGACAAACAGGCCGGGAGGGGGAGGATTGGGAACGTGCTGGATGTGACTGTGCCTTCCCTGGGAGCAAACTGGGGAATGGGCTCCAGCCACTCCAGATTTCAAGGAACCAGAGGGGCTGGGAGGGGGATCTGGAGGAGCTCTGGAAGAGCTTGGCTCTGTCCCAGCACACTCTGTGTGCTTCAGCCTCACCCTCGCTGGGTTTCCCTGAGGATGAGGAGCCTCAGGAGCATCCACGGGCCACCCTCTGTCCTGGAATTCCATGGGAGAGCCCTTGGAATATTTGTCACCTCTATGAGAGGTGCACAGACCTGCTGGTCAGTCATTAAAACTTCACCAGTGGCTTTTAGCACAAGTGGTTTTTTTTTTTTTTTTTCCCCCATCTCTTCTGATTCCCAAACTCCTCTATTTTTTTAAACAAAAACCAGGAAGGGTTTAAATCGAGTTCTGTGGTGGAGGGGGTGGGTGCTGCCATTGGAATCTTCCAGAGGAGCTGCTGCACAGCTGATAATTGGATTTAATTTCACTTCTGGTTCCTCAGGAGGGGCTGGGGTTGGTGTTGGTGTTGGTGTCAGAGCTTGCACTGTCACTGAGGGACTGGCACCATCCTGTGGACACGGTGACATCTGCAGCTGTCCCTGCTTTTCCAGGATGCCTGGGTTGGGAAAACACTTTTGGATTTTTTTTTTTTTTTTTTTATTTCCCATGGTTGGGAATAAACCTGTGAGGCTCCTGGTCAGCTCAGCCTGTTCTCCTCACTCACAACAAAATCCTCCCTGCTCACCCAAGAACAAACCATTTTCTCCTTTTTGTCCTGCTTTTTAACTCGGCCACTTGCAGAGCGTGGGAGAGTTCAGGGAATTTTTGTTTCTTCCTTGAGGGGGATTTTGCAGAGCTGTAAAAAGAGGAGGTGTGGCTCCTTTTTGCTTCTCGGTGTTCCTTTTGGGAGGGCAGGACCTCCTCGTTGTGCTGTGCTGGGAGAGGAGCCAGCAGTGGAATCCCTGCCATGGCCTTTGAGAAGTCACAGGGGTGTCACAATCCCTCTGTTCCTAAAAAAAAAAAACCAATCATTTTCTGTGGAGCCTCTGCCTCGCTGAGTGTGGGAGCTCAGCTCCTTCCTTGGTTTTGTCTGGTGGAGCTCAGGATGGGAGGGGATGGAATTCCTGAAAACCCAGAGGGAGGAGAGGGTTGGGATTGTTCAGGCTGGAAAAGGGGATTTTTGGGGTGACCTCATTGAGAATTGCAGTCCCTGAGGGAGCTGTGGGAAAGATGGAGAGAGGGATGAAAGGACAGGACACAGGGAATGGATTCCGAGTGCCACAGGGCAGGGATAGGTGGGATTTTGGTAGGGAATTCCTGGCTGGGAGGGCAGGGAGGGGCTGGGATGGAATTCCCAGAGAAGCTGTGGCTGCCCTTGGATCCCTGGGAGTGTCCAAGGCCAGGTTGGAGCGCCCTGGGACACGGGGATGTCCCTGGATGGGCTTTAAGGTCCCTTCCCTCCAAAGCTGGGATGTGTGGGGTTCCCCAGCCCTGGCTCCAAATGAAAAAGGGGATTTTGGGTGGAATGTGGCTTTTTTTGGAGAATGGCTTTTCCTTCCAGAGCCAACCCCTCTCCAACCTGTGCCACTCAACCCCTCCACTGCTGGATTTCCTCTCCAGCCCCTTCCCTGGGGATATCCCAGCTCTTCCCCACTGCACAGCCATCACCTCCAAGCACACTCCATAGTTAATTCCATTTATTTCCTGTATTTACACATAATTACACAACAGGACCTTCAGCCTCACACCCCCAGACCCCCAATCCAACACCAGGGCTGGGCAGGGGGGAGCAGCCTCCAGCTCCAGCTTTTCCCTTCCTGATGGGATGGATGGATCCATGGATGCAAGGATGGATAGATGGAGGGACATATGGAAGGATGGATGATAGATGGGTCCATGGATGGAGCTGCTGCTGCCGGGATCCCCTCACACCCCACCCTCATCCCGGGGGCTCCCCCCAGCTCTGCCCTGCCCGGGGCAGGACCGTGAGCGATCCGTGCTCTCCTCCTCCCATGGACACACCTCGGAGCTTTTCCTCGTGTCCGAGCTGGGCTTGGTGGGTGCTGATGGAGCCTCTCCAGCTTCCCAAGGACAAACCTGAGCCAGGCCAGTGCTGGGGCTGCAGCTGCTGCCCACCCCTGGGTGCTGGATGCTGGGCTGGAGCCGGCACAGGGGCTTGTGCTCAGCTTCTCTGTGGGATCTGCCCCTGGATTTTTCTACAAGTGTTGGAGACAGAGCGGAGGAAACTCGGTGGGCTCCCTGTGGCTGCACACCTGGCTGGGAGGTTTCCTCCTCTGACCCAAGGGGCTCTGCTGCTTCCCAGGGGCAAATTTCAGATTTCCTGCTCTCCCTGCTGCTGGATTTCTTGAATGGCTCCTTTCCCACTGCAGTTTTCAGGGAGAGCTCCTCTGTGTCCGGGCTCTCCCATGGACAGATGGACTCTCGGTCTCTGCTCCCCGTCTCCAAAACTCTGGAAGCTTCTCTTGCTGGAAGCTTCTCCTTACTTGGGTCAGTTCCTTTCACCAGCTGAGGTTCAGCCCCTTCCCAGGGACAGATCTCGGATTTATCACTGGATTCAACCTCCCAGGGACAGATCTCTGCCTTCTCCGAGCTCTGGGATTTCCCTGGAGCTGCTTTGAGCAGTTCTGAGCTCCCAGTGCAGGGTTTGGCCGGGGGCAGCTCCGTGTCCGGGCTGTCCCAAGGACAGATGGACACTCGCTCTCTGCTCCCCTTCTCCAGAGCTTTGGAGGCTTCTTTTCCTGGGAGTGTCCCCTTCCCTGGGGCTGTTCCTTTCTCCAGCCGAGGTTCAGTCACCTCCCATGGACAGATTTCAGCTTTATCATTGGATTTCAGATCCTGAGACTCCCAAGGACAGATTTCAGTTTTATCACTGGATTTCAGATCCTGTGACTCCCAGGGACAGATTTCAGCTTTATCACTGGATTTAGAGTCCTGTGACTCCCAAGGACAGATTTCAGCTTTGTCACTGGATTTGGATTCCTGAGTCTCCCAGGGACAGATCTCTGCCCTCAGGCTCTCTGTGCTCTGGGACTTCCCTGGAGCTGCTTTGAGCAGTTCTGAGCTCCCCGTGCGGGGTTTGGACAGAGGCTGCTCCGTGTCTGGGCTGTCCCAAGGAGAGATGGATTCCCTGTCTCTGCTCCCCTTCTCCAGAGCTCTGGTGGTTTGTTTTCGTGGGAGTCTCTTCTTACCTGGGGTTGCTGTTTTCTCCAGCTGATGTGCAACCACCTCCCAGAGAGAGATTTCAGCTTTGTCACTGGATTTAGAGTCCTGTGACTCCCAAGGACAGATTTCAGTTTTATCACTGGATTTCAGATCCTGAGACTCCCAGGGACAGATTTCAGCTTTGTCACTGGATTTGGATTCCTGAGTCTCCCAGGGACAGATCTCTGCCCTCAGGCTCTCTGTGCTCTGGGATTTCCCTGGTGCTGCTTTGAGCAGTTCTGAGCTCCCCGTGCGGGGTTTGGACAGAGGCTGCTCCGTGTCTGGGCTGTCCCAAGGACAGATGGACACTCGCTCTCTGCTGTCCAGGGATCTGTCCGGGCTGGCCAGCGCTGCCTGGCGCGTGATGCGCTTGTCCCCCTTGGAGCCCCCACCAGGGACCTGCTTTGCCTTTGGCTGCTGGGAGGGAGGTTCAGCCCCTTCCCAGGGACAGATCTCGGATTTATCACTGGATTCAACCTCCCAGGGACAGATCTCTGCCTTCTCCGAGCTCTGGGATTTCCCTGGAGCTGCTTTGAGCAGTTCTGAGCTCCCAGTGCAGGGTTTGGCCGGGGGCTGCTCCGTGTCCGGGCTGTCCCAAGGACAGATGGACACTCGCTCTCTGCTCCCCTTCTCCAGAGCTTTGGAGGCTTCTTTTCCTGGGAGTGTCCCCTTCCCTGGGGCTGTTCCTTTCTCCAGCCGAGGTTCAGTCACCTCCCAGGGACAGATTTCAGCTTTATCACTGGATTTAGACTCCTGGGATTCCCAGGGACAGATTTCAGCTTTATCACTGGATTTCAGATCCTGAGAGTCCCAGGGACAGATTTCAGCTTTGTCACTGGATTTGGATTCCTGAGTCTCCCAGGGACAGATCTCTGCCTTCTCTGAGCTCTGGGATTTTCCCGAAGGAGATTTGGGCAGGAGTTTAGCTGGGGGCTGCTTTCCTTTTTCCAGTGCTCCGGATTCCACTTTTTCTTCTCCTTTGGAAAAGTCCCGTGTGTCCTGCCTCAATTTCTCCTTCCCCGACAGAGCCGGAGCCTCTTCCCAGGGGCAGATCTCTGTTTTTGGGCGCAGCTCATCCTCCACCTCCCAGGGACAGATGTTTGCCTTTTTGCTCTCTGTGGTTCCAGCCCGTTGCGATGAGGCTTTGAGCCGAGCTAGGGTTTTTCCTGCGAGCCCCATCCCAGGCTGCTCCACACCTTCTCCAGGTATGGGGAATCCCTGCCCCTCCTGCTCCAGCCGAGCCCCCTCTGCATCCCAGGGGCAGATTTCTGCTCGGACACTCCTTCCCTGTTCCCTGCTCTCCCACGGGCACACCTCAGCCCTCCTTCCCTCCGCTTGCCTCTCGGCCTCTCTCGGCAGCTCTGGTGGTTTTTCCACTGCCGCAGAGCGCTGAGAATCCCCCTCACTGCCGCCCTTCCCAGGGCAGATTCCTGCTTTGCAGCTGGAATCTCCCCGCGTTCCCCCAGGACTGAGCTCTCGCTGCGCGCTCCCGGCTCCTCTCCAGCTCCCCCCAGGGCCCCGCTCGGGCTCGGGCTCGCTGCTCCCTTTTCCCAGCGCCTTGTCCGGGCTCTCTGGGATCCCACCATCCTCCCGGGCAGCGATCGCCTCCTGGCGCAGCAAGGTTCCCCTTCCTGCCGGCATTCCGGGCGGACAAACCTCGGCCCGCGGCTTCGCCCCCGCCGCGCCCCGCACGCTGCTCGGGGTGGGCTTTACCGGCGGCTGCTTCTCCTCCGGGTGCTCCCGGGGCTGCAAGGACCCGCCGGTCCCCTCGAGCTGCCCGAGTGTCCCTTCCTCCTCTGTGGCTCCGGGAATGTCCTCCCCTACATCCACTGCAGGGGTCTCGTTCCCTCCCTGGCGCTGTACCCGTGCCACCTCCGCGGGACGTGCGGCTCCTTGGTGGCCCGCGCTGGGTGGCTCCAGACTCCCACCGGTACCCGCGTCCCTTCGGGCAGCGCTGGGCTCCTCTGCCGCTTCGTCCCCATCGCCTGTCCCTGGGGCCAGACTGTCCCATCGTCCTCCCGTCCCGCTGTCCCCCCAGTCCGCGGCTTCCCCGGGGATGGCGGCGTTGTTGTTGTGCTGGAGAGCGAGGCCCTGCCCGCTCCCCTCGGGGCTTTTGGCAGCGGGGTCTGGACTGACATCCCCGAGGGACACGGCCGAGGCCTCTGCCAGGCCGGACTTCTCCCTCCTGCTGCTCCCCGTCTTCCTGAGGCTCCCCTCGCTTTTCCCTTTCAGGATGCTCTTCCCCCTGGAGCGGTTCAGGGCTTTGATGGCGAGTCCCAGGCTCCGGAAACTCTTCTGGGAGGGCGGCTTGGGGCCGGGGCTGGTGGCCGCTGTATCACCGGGAGTCCCTGACTCTGCTGCCTCGGCCGCTTTTTGTTTCCTGCTCAGGATCTCTTCCTGGACCAGCTCCCAGGGACAGACGTGTGCCGGGGTGGCGCTCGGGGTCAGCAGCCTGCCCTTCCCTGCCGGGGGGGACGCGAGCTCCGGTTCGTCCCCCGCTGTCCCCTCCGCTTCTCCCGCCTGTGCCGGGGGACCCGAGGCTGGCTCCGGGCCGTCCCCGAGCGTCCCCGAGCGCTGCAGGCTCTGGTAGCGGACGGGGGGCGGCGGGGGTGTTTTCTTCACGGTCACCCGCACCCTCCTGGGCGGGTGGGCGCTGTCAACGCTGACGCTCTTGACGGGCCCGTAGGTGACGTGTTTGTGTCCCTTGGCGTCGCCCAGCAGGGCCACGTCCCCCTGCGAGCCCCTCTCGGTGGGGCCCTGCGGTGTCGCCGTGCCGCTGGGGACCCTCGGGGCCGGCGCGGAGAGGTGGCGGCTGCCGTGCCACTCGTCCCGGGCTGCCAGCAGCGCCACTTCCCGAGCCCCGGCGACAACGCTGTGCGACTTCTGCAAGGGCGGAGCGCGGCCCGGGGGTCGCCGCCAGTGCCCCGCCAGATTTTGGGCGCTGGCCGATTTGCACAGGAGCGGGGCGGCATCCAGCGAGTCGCTGTCGGATTGCTCCGGGTCTATCACGGCCGCCGGCGGAGGCTCCTCGGGCGGGCTGGGGGTGCGCGATCTTCGGCGGGGCTCCCGCGGGGGCCCCTCGGAGCTGCGGGATTTGCGCAGGGCTGAGGAGCGGCGCCGGGAACTTTCGTCCCGCATCCTCAGGCTGGTCCCTGCGGCATCCAAGAGCCGCTTGGCCGAGGAGCTGCGGCGGGACGCGGTCCCCGAGCGGTCCCCGGCGCTGCTGCGGCGGGACGCGCTCTCGGGCAGCTCGGCTCCGCCGCGGCGCAGGATGGAGCGGGCGAGGCTGCGGCGGGAGCCGCGCTTCTTGGCCAGGTGAGGGTTGTTGGTCGCCATCCGCCACGTCTTGTGCACCTCCAGCTGTCGGTAAAGTTTCTTCAGCTCCTCCTGCTCCGCGGGCGGGGGGGACGCGGCAGAGAAGAGAGAAGAGAGAGCCTACAGCGGGGGCTGCGGGCGGGACCGCCCCGCCGAGCCCCGCGTTATCCCCGTGTCCCTAAACCCCTCCGCGCTGCCCAGAGGACGAGGAGGGTTTGCCCACCCGGGTGGGGGTCACCCTGCACCCCCTCGTCTCCCCTCCCTCTGCTTTTCATCAGGAAAAGATTGCGAAAGGCACCTCTTACTCTGCACAGCTAGCGTCAAAAGAAGGTCCTGAGTGTGCCACCCACCCGAATGTCATCGGGGTCGAGACTGTGCTCGCTCCAGGCGGACGCGATGCTGCTGTTCATGCAGGAGCCCGAGTGCCGCATGTCCAGCTCGTCCTCGTACACCTCGGCCGTGATCTCCTCCCGCAGCGGCGAGCCCGTGTGCAGGAACTGCGCGGGGACAGGGGGGAGTCACTCACTCAGGGGCTCCTTGCTCCCCGGGTCTCTGGGATGGGTGTTAGTGATGGAATCGTGGAATTGGTGAGGCTGGAAATGCTCTCCGAGGTCAGTGGGTCCAAAGGGTGACAAAGCCACCGCTTACCCACGTCCCCAAGTGCCACATCCAAACGTTCTCCAGCACTTCCAGGATGGGGACTTAACTTGTTCCGATGTCTGATCGCCCTTTCCATGAGAAATTTCCCCAGTATCCAACACAAACCTCCCCTGGCACAAGCTGAGGCCGTTCCCTCTCCTCTTGTCCCTGTTCCCTGGGAGCAGAGCCTGACCCTCCCCGGCTGTCCCCTCCTGTCAGGGAGTTGTGCAGAGCCACAAGGTCCTCCCTGAGCCTCCTCTTCTCCTGGCTGAGCCCCTTTCTCAGCTCCCTCAGCCTCTTGTGGTGCTCCAGCCCCTTCCCCAGCTCCATTCCTCCCCTGAATACCTTGGGAATGAAGAGCAGGGCCAGGGTCATGGTGATGGTGCCGTGGGTGTGAGCGAAGAAGAGCAGCAGTGTCCAGTCCGGATGCAGCGAGGGGACAATCAGGAACCTGGAAGGGACCAGGAGGTCAGTGCCAGGTCCCACCAGAGCCCCCTCCCCACCTCCAGACCCCACAGCCTCCCCCGTGTCTGGGCACTCAAATCCTTCCCCCTGTGGGAGTCCCAAACCCCCTTTCCTTTGGAGATCCTGAGCACCCAAATCCTCCTCACCTCGGGATGGCTCCCGAGCATCCCTAGGGGTGATCAGACCTTGATTTCCAGCCCTACCTGACCACGTGGAAGGCAGCAGAGACCATGAGCTCGTTGTGGAGGGCGATGCCCATGTAGCGGGGCTCGTGGAAGGCCGAGGGCACGGCACGTGTGGCGTAGCACAGGAAGCTGCCCCACAGCAGGAACAGCATCTCGGCTGTGGGGCAGAGAGGGAGACGCCCTGAGCAGCCACACACAACCCTGGCAGCTTTTGGGGGGGCTCAGCTGCTGCCCACCATCCTCACCCCGGGTGTTGTCAGAATGGCGATGGGTGGGAACGGGTCTGGAGCATCCCAAAGTTTGGAACTCAACACCTGCACCAGGGGATGCTCAGGGGTGAGGGTAGGAGGCGGCTGGGGCACCCCAAATCTCATTGAAAAATCCAGGAGGATTAAAGGGACAAGGGAATGAAAGCCTCACAGTTATGGGATGGGGTCCTGAGGCTGTGGGGATTCAGGGTCCTTGCAGACTCCAGGAGGAATAAAAGGACAAGGGAATGAAAGCCCCACAATTATGGGATGGGGTCCTAGGACCATGGGGACCCCCAGATCCTTGCAGTTTTCAGGGAGATTAAATGGATAAGTGGATGAAAGTCCCATATTTATGGGATTGGGTCTTAGGGCTCTGGGACCCCCAGATTCTTGCAGTTTCCAGGCAGATCAAACAGACAAGGGAATAAAATCCCCACAGTTATGGGAAGGGGTCCTGGCACTGTGGAGACCCCCAGATCCTTGCAGCTTTCAGGAAGATTAAAAGGATAAGAGAATGAAAGCCCCACATTTCCAGGGTGGGGTCCCGGGGCCGTGGGGACCCCCAGGACACATCGGGGGCCGGTCTCACCAATGACCATCATGTAATCCCAGCAGTCGTGGCCACAGATGGAGAAGTGGAGGCCACGGTTGGTCTGGGCACGGATGACCAGCGGGATGTTCTTGTGGCTGTTCTCCAGCATCCCGATGGTCCAGGCTGCCAGGAACCACAGCACCAGGAGCAGGATGGGCGCCAGCATCCTCAGCACCCGCCCGCTCGACACGTAGGGAGCGCGCTGGGCCGTGCGGGACAGGAACACCTTCAGCACCCTGCAGGTGTGGAGGGGTGAGACCCCAGCCCTGCCCAGTGAGACCCCAGCCCATCCTACTGAGATCCCATCCCATCCCATCCCATCCCATCCCATCCCATCCCATCCCATCCCATCCCATCCCATCCCATCCCATCCCATCCCATCCCATCCCATCCCATCCCATCCCATCCCATCCCATCCCATCCCATCCCATCCCATCATGGCTGTTCCAAGCCCCTCAGCCTCTTACTGCAGGGATCCTGAGCACCCCTCACTATGGGGGTCCTGAACCCCAAGTCCTCCCCACCAGGAGGGTCCAAATCCCCCCAACTGCTCCCCATCATGGGGGTCCTAAGTAGCCAACACCATCTCCCTCCCCAGGGGTCCCCAGCACCCAAACCCTCCCCATTGTGGGGGTCCTGAGGCCCCACTCCACTCTGGGTGTCCTTAGCACCCAAACCCTTCCCCCCGTGGGGGTCTCAAGCCCCCAGCCCCCCATCCCAGCTACCTGTAGAGCTTGAGGGTGATGGTGCCGTAGACGATGGCGAAGCCGAGCATCCGCACCCAGCGCAGGACGATGCAGCGGAAGATGCTGGGCTTGAAGTACAGGATGAACACCTGGAGCAGTGGAAAGGGGGATCACGGCTGGATCCCCCCTCAGCAACCACCTGCTTTTCAGGCCAGCCCTGTGCCACCCTCCCCCGTGACCCGCTGCAGCTCCTGCGGGAGGGGACAGCGGATTTGGGCAGGGATTAATTCCCACAGTCAGCGGGAGAAAAGGGATTTGGTTTTCTGAGAAGGTTTATACGGCAGTCCCCAGGGACCGTGCCAGTAAAATTAACAATTAGGTGGAGCTGTGCCCGTGCCCTGCTTTGGGCAGCCCCACCCTGGAAACCCCATCCTGGAGCTTTCCAGCCCAGGGGACAGCTGGATACTCACGGGGAAGTAGAGGAGGAGGGAGCCGAAGAGGATGGTCTCCAGCAGGATGATTCCTGATGTCCGGATCCTCTGCAGGGATGGAAGTGTGAGGGTGCAGCCTCAGAGGGGCCGGGTCCAGGGCGAGGAGACCCCTGAGGCTGCAGTTTTTGGGGTGCCAGTGGAGCAGGGGGACACGGGGACACCTTGCCTTGCTCCGTCGGAAGTGGTAGGACACGAGCATGCTGAGGAAGATGGCCAGCATGCAGCAGGCCTGGCACGACAGCACCGCTGCCCGCAGCACCTGGTCCTCCTGGATCAGGCAGGGAGCGTCGTCCTCGCAGGTGGCACAGCCCGGGTGGCACGGCCGGCACCCCAGGCGGGACCCCCTGTCTGTGCCCACCACACCTGGGGACAGAGCGACAGGGGGGGATCAGCACATCCCGGTGGGATCAGCACATCCCGGGTGGGATTAACACATCCAGGTGGGATCAACACATCCTGGTGGGATCAACACATCCCAGGGGGGATCAGCACATCCCGGGTGGGATCAGCACATCCTGGTGGGATCAGCACATCCCAGGGGGGATCAGCACATCCCGGGTGGGATCAGCACATCCTGGTGGGATCAGCACATCCCAGGGGGGATCAGCACATCCCTGGGCCTGGTGCCCCCCATGCCAAGGCACATGTTCTGTGTCCCCAAAGCCCCCCAGCCCTGGCCCCCACTGCTGTGTCCGTGTGCCACTGGGGACAGCAGGAGCCCCGGGCCATGGCGGCACCCACCTGCCCAGGCACCGCTGGCCACTCCGCCGGCCCCATAAAAACCCGGCTTGCACCTGCACAGGTACCTCCCGAGGACGAAGCCGCGGCTCTCCTGGGGGACACACTGAAGGAGACACCCTGAGACACATCTCCCACCCCCTGTGTCCCCCCATCCCCAAATCCCCCCGCCCCAGCGCCTCCAGCAGCCCCCACCTCGCGGCTACCTGACCCCACACCATCCTCCCCCACGGCCGCGAGGAATCAGTGGTTAAACATTTCAGAATTAAAACCCGAAGCTTGGCCCCAAATCCCTCCCTAAAACCTAAATGGACACCTAATGCAGCCGAGCGCCCTAATCCTGCCCAGCCGTGACGGCAGCCTCGGGCCGGGCACTGCTCCCTAATCCCCCCCGGCCGCATCCTGCCCCAGCGGGCCGCGCTGGCGGCTCCGCTGCCCATTGTTGTTTCCTGGAGGGATGCCCGGCGCACAGCCCGGCCCTCTGGAAGGCATGACTGGTAGGAAACAGGAGCTGGCGACGCCTTTCCCGCTTGGAGACAGCTCTGGATGGGACTCCCAGTGCTGGGGGGCTGCGGGGTTCTCCCTGTCTGGAGGCGCTGCTGGTTGTGCCAAGCCCTGAGACGCTCGGGCACCGCTGTCTCGCTGTGCTGGGCACTGCTGGAGTGGCCGGGGTGATGCTGCCAGCTCCCCGTCCCCGCCGTGCCCGCGGTGCCCGGGCAGGGAGCAGCCGGCTCACACGGCGGTGGGCAGGGGAAGATTTGCACAATAAACCGCTCGCCGCGGTGCGGGAGCAGCTGAGCGAAGCAGATGGATCGCCCGGGAGAGAGGATAAAGCTCAGCCCGGAGGGAGGGACGTGGGGCACGGGCAACCCGCCCGGGGCTACGGGGGGTGGTTGGGTGCGGGGTACCCCGGTCCCGGCGGGGGAGAGGATGGGGTGCGGGGTGCGGGGTGCCAGGGGCCGCTACCTGGGTGCTGTTGAGGTCACAGCGATGCGTGTCCGAGAACCAGCCCGGCCCGCTGGAGCACTGGTCGATGGCCACATCCCTCAGCTCCACGTCCACCCGCACGACCCCCCTGTGACCGGGGACTGGGGGTCAGCCCGGGGGTGGCGTGGGGCATCCCTGTGCCCACGCCGTGCCCCCCACCCAGAACCGCTGAGCCCCTGGGCCAGCCGCGGTGGGGCTGGGGCACGGACCAGGGGGGCACTGACAGCGGCCAGCGATGTCCCCAGATCCCCGGACAGGCGCATTGTCCCTCGGAGCCGTGTCTGGGGATGCTGGAGCTGGGGCAGGGGCAGAGGCAGCAGCTCCTGGGTGTGAATTCTGCCCCTCGAGAGGGATTTTGATGTAAGCGATCGGGAAATGGGAGCCGCTGGGGTGGCCGCCCACGGGACCAACGCTTTTCCCTTGGAAATGGGGCCGTGTTCCCGCTCTGGGACTGATCCCAGCTGACCCCTTCCCTCCCCACCGCCTCCCTCTGTGGCTCCTCACGCAGCGGGGTGCAGGAGGGACCCCCCCCCTCAATCCCGGGGACACCCCCAGCTCCCAGGAGGGGATCCCAGCGCGGCTCACCCCCCCCCCCCCCCCCCAACGCGGCAGGGACAGGGGGGTGACACCGCAAGGTGGGCAGCACAGGGGACACCCAAGGGACACAGGCGGTCACCCCCGTGCCTGGGGATGTGTAAAAACACCCGCAGGTGCAGGAACGAGCAGAGGGACACGGGCAGGGCGCTGGTGACACCCCGGTATGGGTGACACATCCAGCTGCACCCCCAGCACACACAGAGGGGGCTGTGTGCACTCCCCCCCCCCACACCGCTTTTCGCATCCCCCAGACCCCTCCGGTCTCCTCTTACTTGAACTCGGGGCTGAGGTCCGGCTTGAGCCCGTAGAAGGCGGAGGAGAGCGTGACCACCCAGGTGGGCAGGAACTGGCCCTCGCGGCACTCCAGGAACGGCGGGGACCAGCGCACGTGGCCCGGGTCCCCCACGTAACTGTCCCCCCGCTGCCACTTGGGGGTCTCCAGGCTGCGCAGGTCATTGCTGAGCACCCGCTTGCGGAGCGCCGGGACCCTCTGCGCCTTGAGGGCGTTGAACCACTCGTTATCCCAGCTGAGGTTGCCCAGGCTGGGAGCGGCGCTGGAAACATCCTGCAGCAGGATCTGGCTGTCCCCCTTGGTGGCCTGCAGCATCAGCCGGGGCTTGGGGGCCAGCGGGTGGGCGTCGAGGGCCAGCACCGCCCTGCGCACCCACGGGTGCCCCTCTGCCAGGCTGCGGACCAGCGCCTGGTACCACTCCACGTCCTCGGCCACGCTGGCCTCGCGGATGTCGTTGGTCTGGAAGAGCATGTTGAGGAAATTGGCGGCGTGGGCCAGAGCCTCGGGGGCGGCTCTCAGGGCTGCCCGCAGCGCCGGGGGGGGCCCGGCCCCGGGGGCCCCCGCCGAGACAGCCCCGCTGCAGTTGGCCCGGGCCAGGCGCTCGGCATCGCCCGTGCGCAGGAACGCCAGCGCCGCCGCCGAGCCCTCGCTGTCCCCCGGCGATCCCGGCTCCAGGGTGGGCGCCCATGAGGATGAGGGGGACGGCGACCATCCCGCCGGCCGCGGGGGTCTCTCCTGCGGCCGCTGCCCCGCCGCGAGAACGGCGACCTGCACCAGCGCCGCGTGGAAGCCCCAGAGCAGCGGCCACCGGCACGGCCCCATGGCTGGGGCTCAGCGGAGCCCCCCGGCCCCCGGCGGCCTCCCCGGCCGGCCCGGGGGGCTCATGGCGGGCAGGGACCCCGAGCTGCCCGGAGCCGGCCCCGCGCTCTGCCCGCCCGTTCTTCTCCCTCGGCGATGCCGGAGCAGACGTCACCGGCTCCAAACCGTGTTCAGCGGCTGGCGCTGCCCCGAGCCCCCCCCCCCACCCCCGTCCCCCCCGCCCGCCCCTGCGCTCCCGCTCGGGCGGCAGCGCTGCCCGGAGCCCCCCGGTCTGAGCCCCGTGGGGACCCCGCACCGAGCTCCGAGGGGACCCCGCGTCCCGGCCCCTCGGGCTGGCCGTGATGCAAGCGCATCCTGACGGGAAGCCATGGCAACGGCGACGGGAATTTTCCTGCCCGTATTCCCCGTCCCTGCGGCCCCTCGGCAGCCGGGGGGAGCAGGGCGCCCGCGGGGTCCCCGTACGGTGGAGGAGATCGCGGGATCCAACCCCGCAGTGCCCGGCCCCGCACCGGACCATGGGGTGGGAATTGGGGGTGGCATCTTCGCAGGGTGTCCCTGTGGGGCAGGGGGTGGTGGGCGCGGGCAGGAGCAGGATCTGAAGCCCCTAACCCTTACCCTAGCCCACCCCCCAAGTGTGATGTCCCGCGCGGCAGACCCGGGGTGAAGAGGGGAAACTGAGGCACGGGAGGGTGCTCCGTTTATCTTGCTGCAACCTCAAGTAATCATGATTTTCCCAGCCCGCGGGGAGGTGTGGGGAAAGCCGATCCCCGTCCTCTCTGCTCCGCCAGAACCGGGCGGGAACCGCACAGGGCTCGAACTACGAAGCGTGGCGTGCCCGTGCCTCAGTTTCCCCCACCGCATCCCCCGGTCCCGGCGCGCGGGACGAGTCCGTTGTTTCACGGACGGAGCTGCGTGTCCGGGAGCGCTCGGTGCCCCCCGGCTCCACCATCCGTGACCCCCGAGTTCCCGTGGGTGCCGGGACAGCCGGTGGGTGCGGGGGCTCGGAACCGGTCCCGGCACTCGGAGCGGGTCCGGCCCGTGAATGCCGGTGCCAACCTTGGGTGCCGCGCCGCCGGTGGGTGCGGGGGCTCGGAGCAGCTCCCGGTGCTCGGTGCGTGCCCCGCTGCCCGCCGCGTGTCCCCGCGTGTCCCCACCGCCCCTCCACGTGCGATCGGGGGGGCTCGGGGGCGCGGCCTCCGCGCCGGGGTGGGACCACAACCACCGGGAGAGGCGGGACCGGCACCGGGGGGGCGCGGCCAGCGGCGGAAGCGCGGGGGCGGAGCGGCGGCGGCGGCGGCGGCGTTGGGGGGGGGGGGGGGGGTCGCAGCGGCCGTGCGAGGGCGGCGGCGGCCGCCGGTCCCCGTGCGGTCCCGGTCCCGGTGCGGTCCCGGTCCGCGTCCCCGCGGGCCATGCGGCGGCCGTAGCCATGCAGCGCGATGGGGATGCGGCGGCGGCGGCCGCGGCCTCGTACCGGGTGCTCAGCCGGCTGCTGGGCTATGGCACCGGGCCGGAGGCGGGCGCGGCGGGCGGCGCCGGTGCCGGTACCGGCGCGGGGAGCGCGGGGCCCGGCGGCGGGGGGAGGTTGCCGGGGATCGGGCCGGCGCTGCGGAGCCCTCGGCCGCAGCTGATGGTTTTCCGCAACGCGGCGGCCGAGGGCCGGCCCGGCGAGGACTGCGGCCCGGCGGCGGCGGCGGCGGCGGCGGCGGGCGGGGGGATCCCGGGGGGCGGCGGGGCCGAGCTGTGCCCGCGGCACCGCTGCGCTCTGGAGCCCAAAGCGGGGACGGGCTGGGGAGCGGCGGCGCAGAACGGGCTGGAGCTGCAGCTGGCGGCGCTGGGGCTGCGCCCACCGGGGCTGGGGGCGAAGGGGGCGGCGGGCGCTCCCTGCCCGTGCCTCGGGCCGCCCGCCGGCGAGGAAACCAGCGATGCTCTGCTGGTGCTCGAAGCGCTGGAGCCCGACGAGGGTGGCAGCGGCTCCGAGGACGAGCCGGGGTCCCCCGGCCGCGGGGCAGCCCGTGCCGCCGGCAGAGCCGCAGCTCCCGGCCCCGCTCCGCTGCCCGCGGGCACCGGCCCCGGCCCCGGTCCCGGCCCCGGTCCCGGCCCCGGCGGCAGGAAGGGCTCGCTCCGCATCCGCCTCAGTCGCCTCTTCCGCACCAAGAGCTGCAGCGGCGGATCGGCCACCGGGGACGCCGCCAGCGCCGCCGCCTCGGCCGGGAGCCTGACGGATGTGTGCGGGGCCCGCGGCCGGGAGCAGGAACCGGGCAGGTACGGGGGGCACCGGCGGTGGGGTGGGGGGGAAGGTGCGGGGCCAGCGCGGGGTGCGGGCCGTGGCCGGGGCCGACCCCGGGGCCGTGTCCCCGTGTCCCCGTGGCTGACCCCGGGGCCGTGTCCCCGTGGCTGACCCCTGGGCCGTGCCGTGATGCTTTGCTGGAGGGGAACGGGAGGCACCGGGACCATCCCGCCCGGCGGGTCCCGGTTGGGATCGCAAGCTCTCGGAGCAGCTGCCGAGGCCTCCCGGGAGAGGCTGGCGGGGCAGGGTCGTGCTGATCCGAGCCTGCATCCCTGACTAAAGGTGGTGGGAAAACCTCTGGGAACAGCGCCGGGAGCAGAGCTTGGAGCATCAGTCCCGAGAGGAGCTGGGGGGGCTCCGCCTGGGGAAGAGGAGGCTCGGGGGGGGACCTTTTTGCTCCCAAAATTCCTGACAGGAAGATGCAGCCAGGTGATGGTCCAGGGAACAAGGGATGGGGTGACTCAAGTTGTGCCCAGGGGAGGTTTAGGTTGGATGCTGGGCAGGATTTTTTGATGGAGAATGTGGTCAGGCGCTGGGGCTGCCCATGGAAAGGGTGAAATCTCCATCCCTGGTGTTCAGCGGATGTGTGGATGTGACACCTGGGGACACGGCGTGGTGGCCACGGTGAGGTTCTGTGGAAGGTTGGGCTCGCTGATCTCAGGAGGTTTTCCAGTGATTCTGTGACCGATGAGGGGACGGGTGGCTTGGGGTGCTGCAGGTGCTGTCCCCCCTGGTGACACTACTGCCCCTGAGGGATCCCTGTTCTGTCACCTCCCGTGCCTTCCAGGGAGGTTTCCCCAAACTCAGGTGCTGGTGGGGGCTCAGCTCTCCCTCCCAGTGCCCTCCCAGTGCCCTCTCGTGCAGGAGGAATCATTTCCAGCCAGAGCTTGGCTGGGATGGGGAGAACAAATCCCGAGATTCCTCAGTGTGGGACGTCCCTCCTGTCCCTCATCCCTGTTCTGTCAACTCCAGCAGGGCAGGAGCTGCTCGGGCCCAGCTGTGGCCGGTCCAGGGCTGCTCTGTCCCTGCTTCCCAGGCTCTGGAACCACTTCCCACAGCATTCCCAGCAGCAGAGTTGAGATTTCTCCTGGAGAAGCCCAGGTCCATGCAGCAGGGAATAAAGGGATGGATTTGGTGCCACAGCACAGCCCTGGGAAGAGTGGGGGCTCACAGGGATTTTGGGGTGTGCTGCCTCCTCCTGCTGCTGGATGAGCAGGAAGCTTTTCTCCAGGCTGCAGCTGCTGACCCGGGGTCAGGCGTGACCTGCAGCCCTGGCGTGTGGGGACAGCGCCCTTTGGCAGCCCGAGGAGGCCAAAATTACCCCCAAATGAGCTCCCCTTTGAAGCAGGGGGTGGGTGGTGAGCTGGCAGCTCCCAGCCCTGCAGCTGGGCAGGTGCTGAGGCCTCTCTGGAGCTCCCGTGGCCTCAAGGAGCCTCCCTGGGCACATGGGGAGCTGGAGCAGCTCCTTGCCTAAAATGACTCAAACAGCCCCAAACGAGGTGCCTGGAATGGCAGAAAGCTTTGCTGGTGGCATTGGGATTGTTCCAGCAGTCCTGGGAGCAGGGAAACACCTGGGAATGCTGCCTGGTCTTCCTCTGCTCGGGGGGTTTGGTGGTCACTGATGGTCACTTTGGTGGTCACTTTGGTGGTTGCTTCTCGTGCAGCTCCTCGTGCTAATCAGGCATTTTTTACAAAGGGTACTTCAGGGTGCCCAATGCAGCAACTCCCGTGGGTCAAACAGAACTCTGCTGCCTCCAGTTCCAGGAATCCCATCCTGGCAGTGAGGGATGGGTCACTGCAGAAATCCCATCCTGGTGACGAAGGTTCTGGTGGTGGAAAATGTTCTCCTGGTTGGAGAAGGTTCTGGTTGAAGGTTCTGATGTCTGGAGAAGGTTCTGGCTGGAGAAGGTTCTGGTTTAGGGTTTTGGTGACTGGTTGAAGGTTCTGGTTAAAGGTTCTGTTTTAGGGTTCTGATGTCTGGAGAAGGTTCTGGTTTAGGGTTTTGGTGACTGGTTGAAGGTTCTGGTTGAAGGTTCTGATGTCTGGAGAAGGTTCTGGTTTAGGGTTTTGGTGACTGGTTGAAGGTTCTGGTTGAAGGTTCTGATGTCTGGAGAAGGTACTGGTTAAAGGTTCTGGTTTAGGGTTTTGGTGACTGGTTGAAGGTTCTGGTTAAAGGTTCTGGTTTACGGTTCTGGTGCCTGTTTGAAGGTTCCATGGCTGGAGAAGGTTTTGGTTTAGGGTTCTGGTTGAAGGCTCTGGTGTCTGGAGAAGTCTCTCCTGGTTTTCTCCTGGCGGGATTCCATCTCCTCGTCTCTTTTCCCTCTCTCCCAGGAAACACCGCCTGACCAGAACCCAAAGTGCCTTTTCCCCGGTTGTGTTCAGCCCCCTCTTCACAGGTGAGTGTTTGGGGTGGATTCCTGCAAGTTTGGAGGTGGGTTTTTTTAATTTTTAAAATTTTATTTATTTATTTATTTATTTATTTTGGCGCGGAATTCCTGCCCTTTCCGCCCGTGCTCATCCCGGGGGTTTTTCCATCCCCTTTTCCAGGTGAGACCGTGTCTCTGGTGGATGTGGACATTTCCCAGCGGGGGCTCAGCTCCCCTCACCCCCCGACCCCGCCCCCACCGCCACGCCGGAGCCTCAGCCTGCTGGGTACTAACTGGGAATACTGGGAATACTGGGAATGGTGCTGGGAGTGGTCCTGGGAATGCTGCTGGGAGTGATCCTGGGAATACTGGGGATGGTGCTGGGAATGCTGAGAATGCTGCTGGGAGCACTGAGAATGGTCCTGGGGAAACTGGGAATGATCCTGGGAGTGCTGGGAACGTCCTTGGAAAACTCAGATGGTCCTGGGAAAACTGGGAATTGTCCAGGGAGAATTGGGAATTGTCCCTGGAGACCTCGGAATTGTGCTGGGAAAACTGGGAATGGTCCTGCTAACCTTGGAATGCCCTCGGAGTGCTGGGAATGTCCTTGGAACCCTGACAATGTGGGCTCCTCCTTCCCTGTGCTGGTGGGAATCCCAAATCCCCTTTTCCCGGGCAGTTCCACTATCCCAGTCTCCTCCTCCATTCCCAAATCCCCTTTTCCCGGGCAGTTTCCCATCCCAATCTCCTCCTCCATTCCCAAATCCCCTTTTCCCGGGCAGTTTCCCATCCCAATCTCCTCCTCCATTCCCAAATCCCCTTTTCCCGGGCAGTTTCCCATCCCAGTCTCCTCCTCCATTCCCAAATCCCCTTTTCCCGGGCAGTTTCCCATCCCAATCTCCTCCTCCATTCCCAAATCCCCTTTTCCCGGGCAGTTTCCCATCCCAGTCTCCTCCTCCATTCCCAAATCCCCTTTTCCCGGGCTGTTCCCCTATCCCAATCTCCTCCTCCATTCCCAAATCCCCTTTCCCGGGCAGTTTCCCATCCCAGTCTCCTCCTCCATTCCCAAATCCCCTTTTCCCGGGCAGTTTCCCATCCCAATCTCCTCCTCCATTCCCAAATCCCCTTTTCCCGGGCAGTTCCCCATCCCAGTCTCCTCCTCCATTCCCAAATCCCCTTTTCCCGGGCAGTTCCCCATCCCAGTCTCCTCCTCCATTCCCAAATCCCCTTTTCCCGGGCAGTTTCCCATCCCAGTCTCCTCCTCCATTCCCAAATCCCCTTTTCCCGGGCAGTTCCCCATCCCAGTCTCCTAGTCCATTCCCAAATCCCCTTTTCCCGGGCAGTTCCACTATCCCAGTCTCCTCCTCCATTCCCAAATCCCCTTTTCCCGGGCAGCTCCCCATCCCAATCTCCTCCTCTATTCCCAAATCCCCTTTTCCCGGGCAGTTTCCCATCCCAATCACCTCCTCCATTCCCAAATCCCCTTTTCCCGGGCAGTTTCCCATCCCAGTCTCCTCCTCCATTCCCAAATCCCCTTTTCCCGGGCAGTTTCCCATCCCAATCTCCTCCTCCATTCCCAAATCCCCTTTTCCCGGGCAGTTTCCCATCCCAATCTCCTCCTCCATTCCCAAATCCCCTTTTCCCGGGCAGTTCCCCATCCCAGTCTCCTCCTCCATTCCCAAATCCCCTTTTCCCGGGCAGTTCCCCATCCCAGTCTCCTCCTCCATTCCCAAATCCCCTTTTCCCGGGCAGTTTCCCATCCCAGTCTCCTCCTCCATTCCCAAATCCCCTTTTCCCGGGCCGTTTCCCATCCCAGTCTCCTCCTCCATTCCCAAATCCCCTTTTCCCGGGCAGTTTCCCATCCCAATCTCCTCCTCCATTCCCAAATCCCCTTTTCCCGGGCAGTTCCCCATCCCTGAGTCCCGGTGCTCTCTCTTTCCCAGATGATTTCAGCGGGACGCTGCCCCCGGTGCTGCCGGGCTCCTCCCTGCACTCCTTCCCTCTGCCCCCGCCGCCCCCGCCCCACGCCCCAGGTCAGCTCCGCTCCGGCCCCTTCGCTTTTTCAAACGTTTTATTTGTATTTTCTATTATTTTTTATTTTTTTTGGTGTTTTATTGCTTTTTCAGTTTAATTGTGGTTTATTGTGTTTTATTGTTGTTACGTTGTTTATATTGATATTAATTTTAAATTTCGCATTTATTAGTGTTTTTATTTTTATTTTTATTTTTATTTTTATTTTTATTTTTATTTTTATTTTTATTTTTATTTTTTATTTTTTATTTTTATTTTTTTCCTGGGATTCCTGACATTGACAGTGACAGTGTCCTAGTGACAGTGACCCCGGTGTCCCTTTTAGGGACAATGACAGTGACAATGACAGTGTCCCCTGTCTCTGTGTGACAGTAACAGTGACAGTGTCCCATCTCTGTGTGACAGTGACAGTGACAGTGTCCCCTGTGTCTGTGTGACAATGACAGTGACAGTGTCCCCTGTGTCTGTGTGACAGTGACAGTGACAGTGTCCCCTGTCTCTGTGTGACAGTGACAGTGTCCCCTGTGTCTGTGTGACAATGACAGTGACACTGACAGTGACAATGTCCCTGTGTCTCTGTGTGACAGTGGCAGTGACAATGTCCCCTGTGTCTGTGTGACAATGACAGTGCCAATGACAGTGACAATGTCCCTGTGTCTCTGTGTGACAGTGACAGTGACAATGTCCCCTGTGTCTGTGTGACAATGACAGTGCCAATGACAGTGACAATGTCCCTGTGTCTCTGTGTGACAGTGACAGTGACAATGTCCCCTGTGTCTGTGTGACAGTGACAGTGACAATGACAGTGACAATGTCCCTGTGTCTCTGTGTGACAGTAACAATGACAGTGACAATGTCCCCTGTGTCTGTGTGACAATGACAGTGCCAATGACAGTGACAATGTCCCTGTGTCTCTGTGTGACAGTAACAATGACAGTGACAATGTCCCCTGTGTCTGTGTGACAATGACAGTGCCAATGACAGTGACAATGTCCCTGTGTCTCTGTGTGACAGTGATAGTGACAATGTCCCCTGTGTCTGTGTGACAATGACAGTGACACTGACAGTGACAATGTCCCTGTGTCTGTGTGACAGTGACAGTGACAGTGACAATGTCCCCTGTGTCTGTGTGACAGTGACAATGACAGTGACAATGTCCCCTGTGTCTGTGTGACAGTGACAGTGACACTGACAGTGACAATGTCCCTGTGTCTGTGTGACAGTGGCAGTGACAATGTCCCCTGTGTCTGTGTGACAATGACAGTGACACTGACAGTGACAATGTCCCTGTGTCTGTGTGACAGTGACAGTGACAATGACAGTGACAATGTCCCTGTGTCTCTGTGTGACAGTGACAGTGACAATGTCCCCTGTGTCTGTGTGACAGTGACAGTGACAGTGATAGTGACAATGTCCCCTGTGTCTGTGTGACAATGACAGTGACACTGACAGTGACAATGTCCCTGTGTCTCTGTGTGACAGTGACAGTGACAATGTCCCCTGTGTCTGTGTGACAATGACAGTGACACTGACAGTGACAATGTCCCTGTGTCTCTGTGTGACAGTGACAGTGACAGTGACAATGTCCCCTGTGTCTGTGTGACAGTGACAATGACAGTGACAATGTCCCCTGTGTCTGTGTGACAGTGACAGTGACAGTGACAATGTCCCCTGTGTCTGTGTGACAGTGACAGTGACACTGACAGTGACAATGTCCCTGTGTCTGTGTGACAGTGGCAGTGACAATGTCCCCTGTGTCTGTGTGACAATGACAGTGACACTGACAGTGACAATGTCCCTGTGTCTGTGTGACAGTGACAGTGACAATGACAGTGACAATGTCCCTGTGTCTCTGTGTGACAGTGACAGTGACAATGTCCCCTGTGTCTGTGTGACAGTGACAGTGACAGTGATAGTGACAATGTCCCCTGTGTCTGTGTGACAATGACAGTGACACTGACAGTGACAATGTCCCTGTGTCTCTGTGTGACAGTGACAGTGACAATGTCCCCTGTGTCTGTGTGACAATGACAGTGACACTGACAGTGACAATGTCCCTGTGTCTCTGTGTGACAGTGACAGTGACAATGTCCCCTGTGTCTGTGTGACAATGACAGTGACAATGACAGTGACAATGTCCCTGTGTCTCTGTGTGACAGTGACAGTGACAGTGTCCCCTTCTCTCCCTGCAGACGCCTTGCCCCGGGCCGTGTCCCTGCGGCCACCGGAGGTCCCGGGCCAGCAGCCCCCGGCCCTGCAGTGTCCCCTGGCCCGCCCCGACCCCGGCAGCTTCGCCGCCAGCCTGAGGGAGCTGGAGAAGGTACCGGGAACGGGACTGGGAATGCGGCCCCGCTGGGATTGGGAATCTGATCCCATTGGGAACGGGACTGGGAATGCGGCCCCGCTGGGATTGGGAATCTGATCCCATTGGGAACGGGACTGGGAATGTGGCCCCGCTGGGATTGGGACTGGGAATCTGATCCCTCTGGGACTGGGAATCTGATCCCTCTGGGATTGGGAATCCTGCCTCTTTGGTTTTGGGTTTAGGAATCCAATCCCTCAGGGGTTGGGAATCTGGCCCCTCAGGGATTGGGTTTGGGCCATTCCCAGCCCCTTCTCTAGGATTGCGGTTTGGGAATTTGACCCCTTTAGGATTTGGTTTGGTGCATCCCATCCCCTCTGGGATTTGGTTTGGTCTATCCCATTCCTTCTAGGACTGGGTTTGGGAATCTGACTCATTTGGTATTGGGGTTTGTGCCATCTCATCCCCCCAGAGACTGAGGTTTCGCCCATCCCATCCCATCCCATCCCATCCCATCCCATCCCATCCCATCCCATCCCATCCCATCCCATCCCATCCCATCCCATCCCATCCCATCCCATCCCATCCCATCCCATCCCATCCCACCCCACCCCATCCCATCCCATCCCATCCCATCCCATCCCATCCCATCCCATCCCATCCCACCCCACCCCACCCCACCCCATCCCATCCCATCCCATCCCATCCCATCCCATCCCATCCCATCCCATCCCATCCCATCCCATCCCATCCCATGTAGGATGGGGTTTGGTCCACCCCATCCCCTCTAGGACTGGGTTTGGGAATCTTGACTCCTCTGGGATTGGGGTTTGTTCCACACCAACCCCTCCCGCCCCTCTCTGTTCCCAGTGTGGCTGGTACTGGGGCCCCATGACCTGGGAGGACGCGGAGATGAAGCTGAAGGGAAAATCCGACGGCTCCTTCCTGGTGCGGGACAGCTCCGACCCTCGCTACATCCTGAGCCTGAGCTTCCGCTCGCAGGGCGTGACCCATCACACCCGCATGGAGCACTACCGGGGTGAGAACGGCCTAACGAGCTGCTCCTAATTAATAGAGAGTAATAATTAATGGTGCCGTGTGCATGGAGCACTACCGGGGTGAGAACGGCCTAACGAGCTGCTCCTAATTAATAGAGAGTAATAATTAATGGTGCCGTGTGCATGGAGCACTACCGGGGTGAGAACGGCCTAACGAGCTGCTCCTAATTAATAGAGAGTAATAATTAATGGTGCTGTGTGCATGGAGCACTACCGGGGTGAGAACGGCCTAACGAGCTGCTCCTAATTAATACGGAGTAATAATTAATGGTGCTGTGTGCATGGAGCACTACCGGGGTGAGAACGGCCTAACGAGCTGCTCCTAATTAATACGGAGTAATAATTAATGGTGCCGTGTGCATGGAGCACTACCGGGGTGAGAACGGCCTAACGAGCTGCTCCTAATTAATAGAGAGTAATAATTAATGGTGCTGTGTGCATGGAGCACTACCGGGGTGAGAACGGCCTAACGAGCTGCTCCTAATTAATAGAGAGTAATAATTAATGGTGCTGTGTGCATGGAGCACTACCGGGGTGAGAACGGCCTAACGAGCTGCTCCTAATTAATACGGAGTAATAATTAATGGTGCTGTGTGCATGGAGCACTACCGGGGTGAGAACGGCCTAACGAGCTGCTCCTAATTAATACGGAGTAATAATTAATGGTGCTGTGTGCATGGAGCACTACCGGGGTGAGAACGGCCTAACGAGCTGCTCCTAATTAATAGAGAGTAATAATTAATGGTACCGTGTGCATGGAGCACTACCGGGGTGAGAACGGCCTAACGAGCTGCTCCTAATTAATAGAGAGTAATAATTAATGGTGCCGTGTGCATGGAGCACTACCGGGGTGAGAACGGCCTAACGAGCTGCTCCTAATTAATACTGAGTAATAATTAATGGTGCTGTGTGCATGGAGCACTACCGGGGTGAGAACGGCCTAACGAGCTGCTCCTAATTAATACGGAGTAATAATTAATGGTGCTTGTGCATGGAGCACTACCGGGGTGAGAACGGCCTAACGAGCTGCTCCTAATTAATAGAGAGTAATAATTAATGGTGCTGTGTGCATGGAGCACTACCGGGGTGAGAACGGCCTAACGAGCTGCTCCTAATTAATAGAGAGTAATAATTAATGGTGCTGTGTGCATGGAGCACTACCGGGGTGAGAACGGCCTAACGAGCTGCTCCTAATTAATACGGAGTAATAATTAATGGTGCCGTGTGCATGGAGCACTACCGGGGTGAGAACGGCCTAACGAGCTGCTCCTAATTAATACGGAGTAATAATTAATGGTGCTGTGTGCATGGAGCACTACGGGGTGAGAACGGCCTAACGAGCTGCTCCTAATTAATAGAGAGTAATAATTAATGGTGCTGTGTGCATGGAGCACTACCGGGGTGAGAACGGCCTAACGAGCTGCTCCTAATTAATAGAGAGTAATAATTAATGGTGCCGTGTGCATGGAGCACTACCGGGGTGAGAACGGCCTAACGAGCTGCTCCTAATTAATAGAGAGTAATAATTAATGGTGCCGTGTGCATGGAGCACTACCGGGGTGAGGAATGGGGTAAGGAGCTGCCCCTAATTAACGTGTAATTGTAATTAATGGTGTTGTGAGCATGGAGCACTGCTGGGTGTTATATTGATGATATAACAATATTATTAATAATACTATTGATTATATTAATTATTCTCCTCTGCAATCCCACAAATCCTTTGGGATGAGGGTAACAATTCCCCTGTGCGTTCCTGAAAATCTGATGGAATAAGGGGAATAACTCTTGTGTGCATTCCCAGAGATCCCCTGGGATCAGGATCACAATTCCCGTGTGCATTCCCAGAGATCCCCTGGGATCAGGTTCACAATTCCCGTGTGCATTCCCAGAGATCAATCCCCTGGGATCAGGATCACAATTCCCGTGTGCATTCCCAGAGATCAATCCCCTGGGATCAGGATCACAATTCCCATGTGCATTCCCAGAGATCCCCTGGGATCAGGATCACAATTCCCGTGTGCATTCCCAGAGATCCCCTGGGATCAGGATCACAATTCCCATGTGCATTCCCAGAGATCCATCCCCTGGGATCAGGATCACAATTCCCGTGTGCATTCCCAGAGATCCATCCCCTGGGATCAGGATCACAATTCCCATGTGCATTCCCAGAGATCAATCCTCTGGGATCAGGATCACAATTCCCGGTGTTTTCCTGGCAGGAACCTTCAGCCTGTGGTGCCATCCCAAGTTCGAGGATCGCTGCCAGTCCGTGGTGGAGTTCATCAAGAGGGCGATCATGCATTCCAAGAACGGGAAATTCCTCTACTTCCTGCGCTCCAGGGTTCCAGGTGGGACTGGGAACGGGGATTTACTGGGATTGGGGATCCAGGTGGGACTGGGAACGGGGATTTACTGGGATTGGGGATCCAGGTGGGACTGGGAACGGGGATTTACTGGGATTGGGGATCCAGGTGGGACTGGGAACGGGGATTTACTGGGATCGGGGATCCAGGTGGGACTGGGAACGGGGATTTACTGGGATCGGGGATCCAGGTGGGAATGGGGAATTTACTGGGATTGGGGATCCATGTGGGACTGGGAACAGGGATTTACTGGGATTGGGGATCCATGTGGGACTGGGAACGGGGATTTACTGGGATTGGGGATCCAGGTAGGACTGGGAACAGGGATTTACTGGGATCGGGGATCCATGTGGGACTGGGAACAGGGATTTACTGGGATCGGGGATCCAGGTGGGAATGGGAACGGGGATTTACTGGGATTGGGGATCCATGTGGGACTGGGAACGGGGATTTACTGGGATTGGGGATCCAGGTAGGACTGGGAACGGGGATTTACTGGGATTGGGGATCCATGTGGGACTGGGAACGGGGATTTACTGGGATTGGGGATCCATGTGGGACTGGGAACGGGGATTTACTGGGATTGGGGATCCATGTGGGACTGGGAACGGGGATTTACTGGGATTGGGGATCCAGGTGGGAATGGGAACAGGGATTTACTGGGATTGGCGATCCAGGTGGGAATGGGAATGAGATTTTCCAGGGATCCAGGTGAGCCTGGGAGCGGGATTATCCCGGGATCCCTGTGCCTTCCCAAAAATCCCCTGGAGTAACGGGAATAACTCCCCTGTGCATTCCCAAAAATCCCTTGGGGCAGACCAGCTTGGAGCCATCCGGGACAGTGGAAGGTTCGAGGTGGGGCTGGCTGATCCTGGGAGCCCCTCCCAACCCAAACCATTCCACGGAATTCCACGGAACCATTCCAACAGCCACCAGCAATTCCACCATTCCTGACGGATCCCGGCCTTGCCGAGCTCTCCTCATTCCCAGCTCCGGCCCTTCCCTTGGGAATCGGCTGCGCTTCCCTTTCCACCATTTCCCAGCGTGATCCCGAGTTCCAAAATCTCCTTTTTTTTGCCCCAATCCAGGTCTCCCTCCGACGCCCGTCCAGCTCCTCTATCCCGTCTCCAGGTTCAGCAACGTCAAATCCCTGCAGCACCTTTGCCGCTTCCGCATCCGACAGCTCGTCCGGATCGACCACATTCCCGAGCTCCCCCTGCCCAAGTGAGTCCCAGAATTCCCACCTGGATCAATCCCTGGAATTCCCTCCCTCCTCCCCTCCCAGCATCTGTGAGCGCAGATCCCGGTGGGAATAAATGGCTTTTCCAGATTTTGGGATAGCGGGATCGATGCGCTGTGGGGGTTTGGGGGGGGTGTGGTGGGAATTGTGGGTGGTTTGGGAATGAGGAATTTCCTGTTCTGGCAGGGATTTGGGAAGCAGATCCTGTTCTTGTGGGGGGACTGGGAATGCTGGAGGGGGTGGGAATGTTGGGGGGGCTGTGGCTCAGGGTTCTGGCTCTTCCTGGGCTTTTTCCTGGAAAGGGCTCTGGTTGAATTTTGGGAATTTCCAGCTCAGGGATTCGGGTCTTCTCGTTATTTTTTTCCTGGAATATGCTCTGGTTGTATTTTGGGAATTTCTGGCTCAGGGATCCAGCTCTTCCCATTATTTTTCCTGGGAGGGGGCTCCAGTGATATTTTGGGAATTTCTGGCTCAGGGATCCAGATCTTCCCAATGTTTTTCCTGGAAGAGCCCCTGGTTGTATTTTGGGAATTTCCAGCTCAGGAATTCGGCTCTTCCCGTTTTTTTTTTTTTTTTCCTGGAATATGCTCTGGTTGTATTTTGGGAATTTCCAGCTCAGGGATTTGGCTCTTCCCAATGTTTTTCCTGGAAGAGCCCCTGGTTGTACTTTGGGAATTTCCAACTCAGGAATTCGGGTCTTCTCGTTATTTTTTTCCTGGAATATGCTCTGGTTGTACTTTGGGAATTTCCAGCTCAGGGATTTGGCTCTTCCCAATGTTTTTCCTGGAAGAGCCCCTGGTTGTACTTTGGGAATTTCTGGCTCAGGGATCCAGCTCTTCCCATTATTTTTCCTGGGAGGGGGCTCCAGTGATATTTTGGGAATTTCTGGCTCAGGGATCCAGATCTTCCCAATGTTTTTCCTGGAAGAGCCCCTGGTTGTATTTTGGGAATTTCCAGCTCAGGGATTCGGCTCTTCCCAATGTTTTTCCTGGAAGAGCCCCTGGCTGTATTTTGGGAATTTCCAGCTCAGGAATTCGGCTCTTCCCGTTTTTTTTTTTTTTTCCTGGAATATGCTCTGGTTGTATTTTGGGAATTTCCAGCTCAGGGATTTGGCTCTTCCCAATGTTTTTCCTGGAAGAGCCCCTGGTTGTATTTTGGGAATTTCCAGCTCAGGAATTTGGCTCTTCCCATTTTTTTTTTTTTCCTGGAATATGCTCTGGTTGTACTTTGGGAATTTCCAGCTCAGGGATCCGGCTGTTCCCGCTGTTTTTCCAGGCCCCTGATCTCCTACATCCGTAAGTTCTACTACTACGACCCGCAGGAGGAGCAGTACCTGTCCCTCAAGGAGGCCCAGCTCATCTCCCGACACAGGCAGGAGCCGGAATCCTCCGTGGAATCTTCCACGTAGCAGAGGGAGCGGCACCCACGGTGCGGGAATGACTCGGGGAATGCTCAGGAGTGGTCTGGGGGTGGTGGGGAATGGTCTGGGAATGGACCTGGATGGTCTGGGAATGATCTGGAATGGTCTGGGAATGGTCAGGGAATGGTCTGGGAATGGTCAGGGAATGGTCAGGGAATGGTCTGGGAATGATCTGGGAATGATCTGGGAATGGTCTGGGAATGGTCAGGGAATGGTCTGGGAATGGACCTGGATGGTCTGGGAATGGTCTGGGAATGGTCAGGGAATGGTCTGGGAATGATCTGGGAATGATCTGGAATGGTCTGGGAATGGTCTGGGAATGGTCAGGGAATGGTCTGGGAATGGTCAGGGAATGGTCAGGGAATGGTCTGGGAATGATCTGGGAATGGTCTGGGAATGGTCAGGGAATGGTCTGGAATGGTCTGGGAATGATCTGGGAATGATCTGGAATGGTCTGGGAATGGTCAGGGAATGGTCAGGGAATGGTCTGGGAATGGTCTGGGAATGGTCTGGGAATGGTCTGGGAATAATCTGGGAATGGTCTGGGAATGGTCAGGGAATGGTCTGGGAATGGTCAGGGAATGGTCAGGGAATGGTCTGGGAATGATCTGGGAATGGTCTGGGAATGGTCAGGGAATGGTCTGGAATGGTCTGGGAATGGTCAGGGAATGGTCTGGGAATGATCTGGAATGGTCTGGGAATGGTCTGGGAATGGTCAGGGAATGGTCTGGGAATGGTCTGGGAATGGTCTGGGAATGGTCTGGGAATGATCTGGAATGGTCTGGGAATGGTCAGGGAATGGTCTGGGAATGGACCTGGATGGTCTGGGAATGGACCTGGAATGGTCTGGGAATGGTCAGGGAATGGTCTGGGAATGGACCTCGATGGTCTGGGAATGATCTGGAATGGTCTGGGAATGGTCTGGGAATGGTCAGGGAATGGTCTGGGAATGATCTGGGAATGGTCTGGGAATGGTCAGGGAATGGTCAGGGAATGATCTGGGAATGGTCTGGGAATGGTCAGGGAATGGTCAGGGAATGGTCTGGGAATGGTCAGGGAATGGTCTGGGAATGGTCAGGGAATGATCTGGGAATGGTCTGGGAATGGTCAGGGAATGGTCAGGGAATGGTCAGGGAATGGTCTGGGAATGGTCTGGGAATGATCTGGGAATGATCTGGGAATGGTCTGGGAATGGTCAGGGAATGGTCTGGGAATGGACCTGGATGGTCTGGGAATGATCTGGAATGGTCTGGGAATGGTCAGGGAATGGTCTGGGAATGGTCAGGGAATGGTCAGGGAATGGTCTGGGAATGGACCTGGATGGTCTGGGAATGGTCAGGGAATGGTCTGGGAATGGACCTCGATGGTCTGGGAATGATCTGGAATGGTCTGGGAATGGTCTGGGAATGGTCAGGGAATGGACCTGGATGGTCTGGGAATGATCTGGAATAGTCAGGAATGGTGTGAGAATAGAACAGGAGTGAGTGGGAATGGTCTGGGAATGGTTGAGAAGGGTCTGGGAATGACAACCACTCCCACTCCCATTCCCACCTTGTTCCCCATTCCCAATCTCATTCCCATTCCCACCTTGTTTCCCCATCCCCATTCCCATTTCCACCTCATTCCTATTCCCCATTCTCCATTCCCCATCCCCATTCCCATCCCCAATCCCATCTCCCATCTCCCATTCCCCCTTTCCCCCAATCCCTCCCAACCCCATCTGATCCTGACTCCCGGTGTTTTTTCCTGGCAGGAATTTGGTTGTTGCCCTCCTGCCATGCTGGGGACGAGGCCAAGCTCCTGCTGCCGCTGCTCCTGGAGGAGAGGGCCCAGCATTCCCGGGAATCCCAGCGTTCCCAGGAATCCCAGCATTCCCAGGAAACCCAGCAGAGCAGGATCCAGAGTCGCAGCTCCTGGGAAAAGAAATCCTGGGGGAACCGAGCCCGGCCCCGCGAGATCCCCGCGGAACAAAGAATGTCATGGCACTATTCCCAAGTTTTCCTGGAAGATTTCAGTTTGGATGTTTCTGGAATTTTTTTTTTTTTAATTTTTTTTTTTTTTTTTTGGATTTTCAGCATGAGGAAAGAAACTGAGCCTGCTGGATTTTCTGATCCCGTTGGATTTTCCAATCCCGCTGGATTTTCTGATCCCACCTTGGGAATTTCGAAGTGGGGGAGAGGGAGGATTAAAAAAAAAAAAAAAAAAAAAAGGGGGAATTCTTTGGGAAGATCCATCTGCTCTGAGGCGTCGTGGCCAGGCTTTGATCCTCACTGGAGAGCTGCAAACGGAGCCAGGGGGATGGAAAAACCCCTGGGAATAACCTCTGGGAATAATTAAATTGTGGAGTTCTGAGCAGCTCCACAGCTCCCCCGCTTCCCAGGATTTGGGAAAAGAGATCCAAACCCTTTAGGATTGGCGGGAGCATCCTGGGAAAAGCTGGAGCCATGGAAGAGAGGAAGGAAGAGCGTGGGATGTGATGGATCCAAAGGGAACATTCCTGGAGCAAACACGGGGAGGATTCCCCTGGGAAGGTGGAAAAGCTGCTGCTGGAATTGCTGGAGTTATCCCAGGATCCTGCAGGGATCCCAGACTTGGAGAGCTGTGGGATGGGCACTCCCAGCCTGTCCCTGGTGGATTCCAGAGGCTGGGAATGATTTCCTTTGGAGCGCTGAGGATTCTCCTGGAGCAGCTTCCTCCTCTCCTTGGGACACTGGGAACAGCAAATCCAGGAGAGTTGGTTTTGGGCACAAAAAATCCCTGGTTTTGGACACAAAATTCCTGGTTCTGGACACAAAATCCCTGGTTCTGGACACAAAATCCCTGGTTTTGGACACAAAATCCCTGGTTTTGGACACAAAATTCCTGGTTTTGGATACAAAATCCCTGGTTCTGGACACAAATTCCCTCCTTCACCTGCTGCTGCTCCATCCCCTGAGCAGGAATTCTGTGCAGGGGCTGAGAATTCTGGAAATTCTGGGAATTCTCTTCCCTCCTGTGTTTCTAGGAGCAGCATGCCAATGCTCTGAATCCAAGGAATTGCTGCTGGATTCTGAGGATTCCCTGGACCCTGGGGGATGAACCCTGCCCTGGAATTCCTGTGGATTTTAATGGAAAAAAAAAAAAAATTCCTCTGGCCGAGCTGCTTTGCCACAAAAGGTGCTACAACTCCTGCCCTCCCTCCTTCCTCCAGCTGGGATTTGGAGGGAAAAACCACAATCCTTAAAAAAATTCCAGGTGAAACTGAGCTTCAAAATCCATGGAAATACCTCATGGGACTGTGTGAGGGAAAACCTTCCCGAGAGCTGAGCCTGCTTCACCTTTTCTTCTTCCCCCTCCCCCCCCAAAAAAAAGACCCTGGAAAAAGGAAAAAAGGCATGGATCAGGGATGGAGAATGGGATACAGGGAATTGGGAAAGCTGTGGGAGTCTGCAGGGAAAATCCTTGGAAAATCCAGGGGAAATCCATGGAAAATCCAGTTCTCCCCATGGTGTGGTGGTGGCAGCATTCCCACTGCATCCTTCCTGTGCTGTTCTGGGATGGAGAGGTTTGGGAACGGGGGAGAGGTTTGGGAATGGAGAGGTTTGGGAATGGGGGAGAGGTTTGGGAACGGGGGAGAGGTTTGGGAAGAGGGAGAGGTTTGGGAACGGGGGAGAGGTTTGGGAATGGGGGAGAGGTTTGGGAACAGGGAGAGGTTTGGGAATGGGGGAGAGGTTTGGGAATGGGGGAGAGGTTTGGGAACAGGGAGAGGTTTGGGAACGGGGGAGAGGTTTGGGAATGGGGAGCCCTGGATCAGGGAATGGGAGCTGGGATTGTTCTGGGGGGGGGAACTCCGGATCCTGCTCAGGAATGGGGCTTGGGAGAATTCCTGCAGTTCCCCATCTCTGTATCCCATCCCTGTGTCCCACCTTATCCCAGTGTCCCATCCCAGTATCCCAGGAACTTCCTGGATTCCATCCCTGCATCCCATCCCATCCCATCCCATCCCATCCCATCCCATCCCATCCCATCCCATCCCATCCCATCCCATCCCATCCCATCCCATCCCATCCCATCCCATCCCATCCCATCCCATCCCATCCCACTGTCCCATCTCCGTGTCCATTCCTGTGTCCCATCCCAGTATCCCAGGAACTCCCAGTGTCCCATCCCAGTGTCCCCAGAACTCCTGTGAGGTCCCTTGGGGTCTGTGTGGGATTCCCTTCCCAAAAAATCCCTTGGGATCGGGGGATGCTGGCAGTGCTGCCTTTGGCTGCAGAGCACAACCAGTGCTCCCAGTACCACCCTGGGATGCTCCCAGTGCCACCCTGGGATGCTCCCAGTACTCCCAGTGCCACTCTGGGATGTTCCCAGTGCTCCCAGTGCCACCCTGGGATGTTCCCCGAGCTCCCAGTGCCACCCTGGGTTGTTCCCAGTGCTCCCAGTACCACCCTGGGTTGTTCCCAGTGCTCCCAGTACCACCCTGGGTTGTTCCCAGTGCTCCCAGTACCACCCTGGGATGTTCCCAGAGCTCCCAGTGCCACCCTGGGATGTTCCAAGAGCTCCCAGTACCACCCTGGGATGCTCCCAGTACTCCCAGTGCCACCTTGGGATGCTCCCAGTGCCACCCTGGGATGTTCCCCGAGCTCCCAGTGCCACCCTGATGTGTTTCCAGTGCTCCCAGTGCCACCCTGGGCAGTTCCCAGTGCTCCCAGTGCCACCCTGGGCAGTTTCCAGTGCTCCCAGTACCACCCTGGGATGTTCCCAGTACTCCCAGTGCCACCTTGGGATGCTCCCAGTGCCACCCTGGGATGTTCCCAGTACTCCCAGTGCCACCCTGGGCAGTTCCCAGTGCTCCCAGTGCCACCCTGATGTGTTTCCAGTGCTCCCAGTGCCACCCTGGGCAGTTCCCAGTGCTCCCAGTGCCACACTGGGTTGTTCCCAGTGCTCCCAGTACCACCCTGGGCAGTTTCCAGTGCTCCCAGTGCCACACTGGGTTGTTCCCAGTGCTCCCAGTCCAGGGCTTCACCCCAAACCCCAGGAATTTTCCAGCCTCTCCTTTGGAGGAGGAATGAGGAGATTCCAGCAGGAACTCGGCAGGATTTTGGGAATCACCCTTTGAAATTTAACAAAAAAAAAAAAAAAAACAACAAAAAAGCAGCTTTTGCTTGATTTTATTTTTAATTTAATTTTTTTTTTGTGTGTGTGTGTTTAATTTATTTGAATAGTGGCTGTATAATTTATTTTCATAAATATATGAGAAAAGTTACTAAATGGTTAAAAAAAAAAATAATAATAATAATAATAAAACCAAACGGACTTTGCAGGCCAATCTTTCAGATTTAATGAAGAAAAAAATTAATAATAATAATATTAATAATAACGGTTTTTGATATGAACCACAAATGCACTTTTGGGTGTGTTTGGTTATTTTTTGGGGTGGGGAGCTGTGGGGTTTGTGTGTAAATATTGTATTTATAGGCATGTTTGGCCTCTCGTGGGGGATTTTAGGAACTGCTGGCGTGGAATTGCTGGATTTGGGGGATTTTGGGATTTTTTTTTTTTTGGGGGGGGGAGGGAGGAGTTTGCTACGGGGTCAGCCAGGAAGAGCTGACTTGGTGTTTGTAAAACTCATTTTTAGCATCGTTTTTTGGGGTTTTTTTTGGGAGGTTCTTTGGGAATTTTTTTTTTGTTTGTTTGGTTGGGGTTTTTTTGTTTTATTTTTTTTTTTCTGTGGGGGTGTGGGAAGGGAAGAAAGAAAGGGTTTGAAATAAAAATCTTGGAAATTGTTGGAATTTTTTCTGTGGTGCATTCTGAGTCTGTGACATCCTCCCTGCCCCTCCAGGGATGGGGAATGAGGCAGATTTGGGGTCCCCAGGATGGGGCAGGTTTGGGATCTCAGGGATGGAGAGTGAAGAAGATTTGGGGTCCCCGGGATGGGGCAGATTTGGGATCTCAGGGATGGAGAGTGAAGAAGATTTGGGGTCCCCGGGATGGGGCAGATTTGGGATCTCAGGGATGGAGAGTGAAGAAGATTTGGGGTCCCTGGCATGGAGAGTGAAGAAGATTTGGGGTCCCCGGGATGGGGCAGATTTGGGATCTCAGGGATGGAGAGTGAAGAAGATTTGGGGTCCCCGGGATGGGGCGGATTTGGGATCTCAGGGATGGAGAGTGAAGAAGATTTGGGGTCCCCGGGATGGGGCAGATTTGGGATCTCAGGGATGGAGAGTGAAGAAGATTTGGGGTCCCTGGCATGGAGAGTGAAGAAGATTTGGGGTCCCTGGGATGGGGCGGATTTGGGATCCCCAGCATGAGGAATGGGGCAGATTTGGGGTCTCAAGGTTGAGGTGGATTTGGGATCTCAGGAATGAGGAGTGAGGCAGATTTGGGGTCCCAGGGATGGAGAGTGAAGATTTGGGGTCTCCAGGATGGGGCAGATTTGGGGTCCCCGGGGTGAGAAGTGAAGCAGATTTGGGGTCTCAGAAATGAGAAGCGAAGCCAAATTAAGATCCCTGGGATGGGGCAGATTTGGGGTCCCTGGGATGGGGAACAGGGCAGATTTGGGGTCCCCGAGGTGGGAAGTAAAGCAGATTTGGGGTCTCGGGGTCTCAGGGACGAGGCGGATTTGGGGTCTCAGGGACAAAGCAGATTTGGGGTGTCAGGGATGAAGCGGATTTTGGGTGTCAGGGACAAAGAAGATTTGGGGTCTCAGGGACGAGGCGGATTTGGGATCTCAGGGACAAAGCAGATTTGGGGTGTCAGGGATGAAGCGGATTTGGGGTGTCAGGGACAAAGCAGATTTGGGGTCTCAGGGACAAGGCGGATTTGGGGTGTCAGGGACGAGGCAGATTTGGGATCTCAGGGATGAAGAGCGTGGCCAATCCAGGGTCCCCACAGCCCCGAGGAATCTTTGGGGCGGTGCTGAACACGGGATCCCGGGAATGCTCCGGGAATGCGGGACCCCACGGCCCGGAGGAGCCCACGGGGAACCGGGGCACCCCCTCGCTGCCCCCTCGGCCCCCCAAAAAAAGCCGCTTTTGTGCGGCCGCCTCCGAGCGCGGCTGGAAAAGCCCCAGCAAGGCCGGAGTTTTATTTTTAGAGTTCATTTGCATCAGAAAAGCGGCGGCCCCGGACAAAAGGCGCTTTCTTCCCATTCTCCTCCCCGCTCCGACCCCAATCCCGCGGGTGCTGCTGCGCCCTCCGGGATCCCAGAATGGGGTTCAGGGAAAAGGGGGGGGATGATCCTGGTGGTTCCCAGCCTGTGAAAAAAATCCCGATGGGTGTTAGGGTGCTGTTCGCCGGGTTTAAATTCCATCCTAAAATTCCGGCTCTAAATCCCATCCCAATCCCAGCCCTAAATCCCAACCCAAAAGTCCCATTCCTAAATCCCATCCGAATCCCAGATCTAAATCCCATCCTAAAATTCCGGCTCTAAATCCCAACCCAAAAGTCCCATTCCTAAATCCCATCCCAGTCCCAGCTCTAAATCCCATCCTAAAATTCCGGCTCTAAATCCCATCCCAATCCTGGCCCTAAATCCCATCCTAAAATTCCGGTCCTAAATCCCCTCCTTGGCCTCAGTCATCCCAGTGTGCTGAGGGAACGAGGGAAACTGAGGCACGGGGTGGGGACATCCGAGAGAAACTGAGGCCCAGGATCAATTCAAGGGAAACTGAGGCATGGCCCAGGATCAGTCCCAGGGAAACTGAGGCACGGGGTGGGATCAATCCCAGGGAAACTGAGGCACGGGGTGGGAATCAATCCCAGGGAAACTGAGGCACAGCCCAGGGCCGTGCCAGGGCAGCCGAGGCCGAGCTCGGGGCCGTGCCCGGGGCTCTGAGGACGGGCACGGTGCCCGCTGTCCCCGGGCAGGCGCTGGCAGTGCCCCAGGGGTCACCAGGCCTGGCACCGGCGCTGCTCCGAGATAACATTTACCCAGCCCCGAGGGCTTGGCTGCCACAGCCCTGTGACAGTGCCACCACAGCCCTGTCACAGTGCCACCACAGCCCTGGGCACAGCCACCACAGCCCTGTCACAGTGCCACCACAGCCCTGGGCACGGCCACCACAGCCCTGTCACAGTGCCACCACAGCCCTGTCACAGTGCCACCACAGCCCTGGGCACGGCCACCAGCAAGCCCTGGAGCTGCAGAGCACCTGGGAAATCTGGGAGAACGGAGATGGGAAAGGGATGGATGAATGGATGGATGGATGGATGGATGGATGGATGGATGGATGATGGATGGATGGATGGATGGATGGATGATGGATGGATGGATGGATGGATGGATGGATGGATGGATGATGGATGAAGGATGATGGATGGATGGATGGATGGATGGATGATGGATGGATGGATGATGGATGGATGGATGGATGGATGATGGATGAAGGATGATGGATGGATGGATGGATGGATGGATGGATGGATGATGGATGGATGGGTGGATGGATGGATGGATGGATGGATGGATGATGGATGGATGGATGGGTGGATGATGAACGGATGGATCCATGGATCCATGGATGGATGAAGGAGTGGAAGGACTGATGGAGGGATGGATGGAAGATTCGGAGCAGAGCCGGGCGCCAGGGGCAGGTGGGAGGCGGGATGCAGAGGGAGGATGGAGGGAGGGATGGAGGGAGGGGGAGGGAAGCAGCGGGATGGGTCTGGCGGGGTCCCGGGGGGGCTGGGCGGAGGGGAGGGAGGGGAGGGCGGTGTCGGGGCCCGGGTGGGGCCGGCGGGGCCCCCTCCCGTCGCCGCTCACATGACGCCGCTCCCGGGATGCGCCGGGCGGCGCCGGGCGTGGGCGGCGGCGGCGAGAGGCGGCGGCAGCGGGACCGCACCGGGGCGCGCCGGTTCCGCCACCGACACCGCCACCGACACCGCCACCGGGACCGCCACCGGGACCGCCACCGGGACCGGGACCGGCTCATGGCCCGCGGCCGGACAGCCGTGCCCGCCCCATGAGCGGCCCCATGGAGCAGGTAGGATCGGAACCGGGCTAAGGAGCGGCACCACCGCAGGGAACGGGACCGGAGCCGGAGCCGCCGCGGCGGGGACCGGAACGGCTCCAGCACCCACGGGCACGCCGCCATTCCGGGGCTCCGACACCCCCGGGGACCCCTCCTGCTGCTGGAGGGACCCCACCTGCCCCCGCCGTGCTCCCCACCTGCTGCTTTCCGCCTTGCCGGGTCCCCACCCACCTTCCCCCGACCCCCGGCGTCACCCCCCCGCCCTGTCCCCGCCGCCCACCTGCTGCCCCGGCATCACCTGAGCCCCACCGCAGCATCGCCCTCCTCGGCATCACCCCCTGAGACCCCCGGCGCCCCCCGAGTGCCTCACCCAGCCCGGGTGTGCCATGGCACCCGCTCCCTGCTCTGCCACCGCTACCTGGCACAGCCCGGCGTGGGTCTCGCCCGCGATTTGGGGAGGGGGTTTCTGCTCGGGGAAGGGGCTGGAGCCGCCCTAGGGTGTGGAAAAACCTCGGGGAAGTTCCCCTGTCTCCCCATCCCGTTATTCACCGGCCAACGCCTCCGGCCCCCGTCCCGCTCCGGCCGGGCTCTGCTGTCCTCGCTCCTCGCTGCCCACCCCGAGCTGGGTCTCTCTCGGATCCCCCCAAGCCGTGTTTCTGCGTGGACAGGAGGGTCCCCTGGGGTGGGGGCGGTCACCCCCGTCCCTACCCCCCATGCCCCCCCTCCAGTTTTAAGGTCCAGCTCCTTCCCCGCAGCCCCCGGGGGCTCTGCCTCGTGTTTCCCCCGCCTCCCCCATCCCTCCGGCTCAGCCCACATCCCAGAGCAGGATTTGATGCCTCGAGGGTGCCCAGCACCCCTCGATCCTCCGCGGGCCTTGAAGGGGCTTGGGCAGCTCTGGGGACCCGCACGGAGCCACCGCTGCGGGCACGACACGTCCCCAGCACGCAGCGAGCTCTGCCCGCACGTTGGGGGCCGCGTGCTGCAAAATCCAGGGAGGATGGGGGGGGGCAGCACCGGGGGTGTCACAGCGTGGAGATGTCACCCAGCCGGGTGACCACCCGCCATCATCACCCCGTCACCCCACACCCCGGACCCACGCGGTGTCCCCAAGCCCCACCGGCAAAGCCACATCGAGGGGAGACATCGAGGGGTCCCCCCGGGGAGGGGGCTACCAGCTCCCGGCTCCGCCGCTGCCGGCTGGAAAAATCCCTTCTTCCCACATCCAGCTGCAATGCAGAGGAGCTCCCGAGCCGCCCGCACGCCTTTCCCCGCCGCCCTGATTGGCGGCGACGCCTCTGGGAAGGGGCCGTGGTAATTTTAGGCCGTGAGCGGCAGCAGGTTGGCATGTGCCCGCCGGCACCGGGCACGGCCGGGAGGCTCCGGCAGCGCTGCCCTCCCTCCCTCCCTCCCTCCGTCCCTCCCTCCCTTCTCCCGGAGAGCTGCACCCACATCCCACGGCATCTGGGGATGCTGCGCAGCACGCGGGGCACCCCAAATCCCGGCAGGATCGCGGCCCCTCCCTGATGTGGGATGAGCACGTAAGTCCCGGCTGTCCCCCCTCCACCTCCCCGCCTGGCTCCCGGGATTCCCGGCCGCTCCCGGCCCCGAGCCCCCCCTCCTTGGGCTCGCTGTTGTTTATCCCGACGGCCCCGCCGGCGGGCAGGGAAGGAGGGGCTGGGGCCGTAACCCTTTCGTCTCGCCGCCCGCTCAAAATGGCTTCGTGCTGCTGCTGCTGCTGCTGCTGCTGCCGCCGCCAGGGAATGGGAGCTGCCAGCTGGAAGCGCCAGCCTGGAGCCGGGAGGGCGCTGGGGGGGCACCCGGAGAGACCCCACCCCAGCGGGGACCCCCTGGTCACTCTCTCCGGCCTCGCCACACCCCGACTCCGTAACCCCCCACCCACCCCCACCTCCTGCCCGCGCCCCGCTTTTGCTTTTTTTTTTCATTTTAATTCCCGGGATTAGGTTAAAACCCATCTTCCAGGCAGGATTCCCCTCTCGCTCCCTTTGTCTGCGGCGCGGAAGCGGCTCCGCAGGGAGCGGGTGGGCGAGGGGCTCCTGCTCGCCCCCCCCCCTCCCTCCCACCCCAGATCCGCTCCTGCAGCTGCCGGGATTTGGGATTTGGGGGGTTCGAGGAGCGATGGATGTGAGGAGGGAAGCAGGGCGGTGATTTTCGGGTGGATGGTCACGGAATGGGGCGTGGGGGAGCCCTGCCAGGTGCGTGCCGCTGTCCCACCCTGCACGTGGGGACACAAGGGCGGGGTGTCCCCGGGGGGGGCTGCGAGGAGCTGGGGTGGGGCTGGGGGAGACAAAGAATGGGAATTCTTCGCAATGAGGAGGGAGCATCTGGGGCATGCTGGCACCTGCGCCTTGGGGACACCTGTGGGGACACTGCTCATGGGCGGGGATGGGGTTGGGGACTCTCCTGGAGCCCCCCCCGTCCCCAGATGTGCACCCCGGGATGGGGCTCAGCCCTCACCGCGTCCTTGTCCCTGACCGGTCAGTCCCGGTCTCTGCAGAGAGAGGGGCCACGGGGCCACCTCAGGTGGTGTCACCTCGCTGGGTGGCACTGGGGACATCAGGAGGGGACTCAGATCCTCAGCTTTTCCACGGATAGGGTCCAGGGGACAAGTGGCCAGTGGCTTTTCCGTGCTGGGTTCCTCTGGCCCCGGGGGCTGCCGGGGGGTGTCACAGGTCAGATGTGGCAGTGTGTCCCCTCATGGGGACACGGCAAGAGGGACCCCCGGGAGTGGCACTGCTATGTGAGTGGGTGGCACAACTGGAAGAGGTCTCTGCTCATCCCATGGCCTGTCCTCTCAAAGGGACAGACACTGTTTGGGTTGTCCCTCGCTGCCAAACCCAGCCGCAGGGGACATTTCCTGGAAAGTCCCTCTGGAGAGTGGCCAGTGGCAGCCGGCCGGGGTGGCCAGTCCTGCGTGGCCGGGCAGACAGAGGGCAGCCATTGGCACATCCCGCCTGGCACATCCCAGGGACGTGTCCCGGGCAGGGTCTGGTGACACGGGGACCCCCTGTGGGTGCCACAGTGGGGTGTGGGTGTCCGGCTGTGCCATATGGGGAGGAAAGCCCCGTCACTCACATCCCACTCTTTGTCCCCTCTTGCTTCCCAAGGCCAGGAAGGGGACAGCAGTGGTGGCAGTGACCCCGTGGGTCCCCTCAATGCTGGCACCCACATTTCCACAGGGAAAGTTTCTTCCATCCCACCCCTGGGTGCTGTGGGTGGTAGCAGGGTGGCACCATCCCTGTCCTCATCCCTGGATGACACGTCCCTGTCCTCATCCTCATCCCTGGGTGACCCCTGTCCATCCCTCGGTGACACATCCCTATCCTCATCCGTGGGTGACACATCCCTGTTCCCATCCTCATCGCTGGTTGACTTCTGTCCATCCCCAGGTGTCCCCTGTCCATCCCCGTGTCCCCTGTCCATCCCCAGGTGTCCCCTGTCTATCCCTTGGTGTCCCCTGTCCATCCCCGAGTGTCCCCCGTCCATCCCCAGGTGTCCCCTGTCCATTCCCAGGTGTCCCCCGTCCATCCCCTGGTGTCCCCTGTCCATCCCCAGGTGTCCCCTGTCCATCCCTTGGTGTCCCCTGTCCATTCCCAGGTGTCCCCCGTCCATCCCCAGGTATCCCCTGTCCATCCCCGAGTGTCCCCCGTCCATCCCCAGGTGTCCCCTGTCCATCCCCAGGTGTCCCCTGTCCATCCCTTGGTGTCCCCTGTCCATTCCCAGGTGTCCCCCGTCCATCCCCAGGTATCCCCTGTCCATCCCCGAGTGTCCCCCGTCCATCCCCAGGTGTCCCCTGTCCATCCCCAGGTGTCCCCTGTCCATCCCTTGGTGTCCCCTGTCCATTCCCAGGTGTCCCCCGTCCATCCCCAGGTGTCCCCTGTCCATCCCCGAGTGTCCCCCGTCCATCCCCAGGTGTCCCCTGTCCATCCCCAGGTGTCCCCCGTCCATCCCCAGGTGTCCCATGTCCATCCTTGCTTTCTCAATGTCCTTTGTGGTCCCACCCCGGGTTTTCCTTGTCCCTTCCCTGCCTGTCCTGGCTGTCCCCTGCCCATCCCAGCTGCAATGACAGCTGTGGGAGCTGCCACCCCGGGAGCGGCTCCTGTCCCTGCAGCCTCTGTCCGGCCCCGAATTCCCGGCGTTTCCGCGGCGGTTCGGGATTCTATTTGTGCTGCTGGGGCCGCGCCTGCTCCGGCGCGAGGAGGAAGTTGTTGTTGACACGGGAATTTCTTAATGGTGTCACGGGAAACTCGCGCTTGGCAGCCGCGGTGTCACGGGCTGGCATTCCCGGGAATGCGAACTGGCACGGGATGGCATTCCCGGGAATGCGAACTGGCACGGGATGGAAACGCCTGCTCGGGAGGGACTCAGGGTGTGGCTCTGGCAGTGACACGGGGACATCGCGTGGAGGTGCCAGAGCCCTTGGCACCATCCCAGCTGCAGGATTTGGGATTCTGCACCCCTCTGGAATTCTCGTGGGGTGCTCGGGGGGGAGGGGGTTATTCTGACCCCCACCTTCGTCCCACACGTGGAGCTCTGTCCCTTTTGGGGACAGAGTGGGGACAATGACCCCTGCCAGCAGCGGAGGAGCCATCTCAGGGTGCTGTCGGGGGGTGCTGGGGGATGATCCCGCTGTGCCCTGCCCCGAGCCCCTCCCTGGGCTCATCTGCCCCTCTTGGCTCCAGCCCTGGCACTGGGGTGACTCTGTCATCCCCCCCCCGCCATGTCCCTGTGTCCCCAAGGGTTGTGGCTGTCATTCCTCCCGGTTTTCTGCACCTCCTCCTGCTTTCCTGGCACACGTGGCTCCCTTTCCCTCCCAAAATTGCCTTCCCCCCCCCCCCCCCAGGGCCAGTGTCGGGTCCTGGCTGTGCCAGCTGGTGCCACAGCTGACTCAGGGCTGGTGTCACGGTCTTGGTGTCACCTCCTGCCACCACGGAGCCTTTGAGGTGTCGGAACTGGAGTGTGCGACTCATTTCCTCAGCAGGTCCTCCACGGTGGTTTTGGGATGCTCTGCTGTGTCCGAGCCAGGCCAGGCCCTGCTGGCTGTCCCCACCCCATCTGTCCCCATGCTGGCTGTCCCCATCCCTCTGTCTGCCAGGCCAGGTTCCACGTCCATCTGTCTGTCTGTCCAGCTGTTTCCTGTCCTCGCTGTTTCCTTTCCCTGCAGGTCTGGGTCAGCCTTTGTCCATCCGGCTGTTTCCGTCCCCGTGTCTGCCAGTGCCGGTCCCCGTCACTCCTGTCCCTCTGTCCTGGTGCGTCTTGTCCGTGTGTCCTTCCGTGCCTCTCCTCCAGCAGTGCCTGGCCTTGGTCTTGCCCTGCTGCTGCTTTCCCTGTCCTGCTTCTCCTGGCATCCCTCTGCCAGCTCCCTCTGTGCCCTTCCTGCTCAGCTCATGGTCCCTGTCCCTCTGTCCTGGCTGCTCCTGTCCTGGCTGTCCCCTGTCCATCCCTGGGTGACACATCCCTGTACCCATCCTCATTCTTGGGTGTCCCCTGTCCATCCCTGGGTGTCCCACTCCTCTCCTGGTCCTTGTGTGCCCTATCCTGGTCCCTGGATGTCCCTTGCCCGGTCCTGTTCCTGGGAGTCCCTTGCCCATCCCGGTCCCGGTGTCCCCTGCTGGTGCCAGCTCAGTACTGGTTCCTGCTGTCCCGGTGTTGGTGCTGGTTCCCGTTCTCACCCCACCGTCCCGGTGCTGGTTCTCGTTGTCCTGGTGCCAGTGCCGGTTCTCTTTCCCACTCTTCTGTCCCGGTGCTGGTGCCAGTCCCCGTTCCTGTCCCGCCACCCCAGTGCTGGTCTCCATTCCCACCCTGCCATCCCGGTGCCAGTTTTGCTGTCCCGGTGCCGGTTCCTGTTCGCACCCCGGTGCCGGTGCCAGTTCCGCTGTCCCGGTACCGGTTCTGCTGTCCGGGCGCTGGTTCCTGTTCCCACCCCGCCATCTCGGTGCCGGTTGCTCTGTCCCGGTGCCGGTTCCTGTTCCCATCCCGGTGCCGGTTCCGCTGTGCCGGTGCCGGTTCCCGTTCACATCCCGGTGCCGGTGCCGTGCCGTGCCGTGCCGTGCCGTGCCGTGCCGGTCCCTCCCGCCGGGCGGGCCGTACCGAGCCGCCCCGCGCCCCGCCCGCCGCCGCGGGCGCCCGGAGGAGGCGGAGCCGCGACCGGGGCCGGGGCCGCCACCGGCCCAGCCCGAGCCGAGCTGAGCCGAGCTAAGCTCAGTCGGACCGCACCGTGCCGGGCCGGGCCGGGCCGGGCCGAACCCAACGGGAACGCTCCGTGCGGGGCGGCACCGGGCAGCGGCCGTGCCGAGCCGAGCCGTGCGGAGCCGGGCCGGGCCGGGCCGGGCCGAGCCGAGCCCGCCCGCCGCGCCCCGATGAATGGGATCGCCTTCTGCCTGGTCGGGATCCCGCCGTCCGCCCCCGCGGTGAGCGCCGCCGGGGACACCGGGGACACCGGGAACGCGGGAGGAGGGACTGGGAGCGGCGCTGGGGGGTACTGGGTGGACTGGGGAGGGTGTAGGCTCGGCGTAGTGGGGTCTAGGAAGAACTGGGAGATACTGGGAGGACTGGGGAGGGTGTAGGCTCGGCGTAGTGGGGTCTAGGAGGAACTGGGAGATACTGGGAGGACTGGGGAGGGTGTAGGCTCGGGGAAAGAGGGGCTGGGAGGAAATGGAGACTCTGGGTGAGCTGTAGCTTGGGGGGAAAAATAAGAAGTGAGGGGAACTGGGAGGTACTGGGAGAGTGTGGAGCCGCGACTGGGAGCGCTGGGATGGCGCCGAGGGCTGACAGTGGGAGATGCCCCTCGGGGACAGGACCGCGACCGAGCCGGTTCCCCCTGGGGCTGCACTGTGGGTCGGGACCGGCGGGGCCGGGTGGTGTCCGGCCACCCACGCCATGCCACAGGCGTTGGTGGCCACGGTGGCCTGTCCCCAGCCACAGCGGCATCGTGGCAGGGCGGAGGGGCTGTGGAGCCATGGATCCGGCCCCGGAGCTTGCGGGGAGACCCCGGGAAGGAGCTGCCCCTTCCCGGGACGAGACCCACAGACATTTCCTCCGAATTTCCCTGCCGGGCTGGCTCCGTATGGCTCCGGCCGGTCCATCCCCGCCAGCGCTCGCCTTTAGGCAAGCAGCAGTCCCCCAGCGTGCCCGGGAAGCCCTGGAGGACAAATCCATCCCCCTCCCCAGCTCCGAGAAGCCCCCCGGGATTTGCTGACCCGCGCGTGGCCATCGGCATCGCCCGGAGGGCGATTCCCGTCTCCCAGTGCTGCCAGGGAAGACCAGCCCAGCCCTGGCTAAATCCCCATTTCCTGCCCGTTTTATGCCAGATCCTGACAAAACCTTGGGGTCGGGATGAAGGCAGCGCTGGGGGGTGTGGGGCGGGGGTCTGGTGGCCGTGGGGACCCCGCGTTGTGGGACTGGCACATCCTGAGCTGAATTTGGCCTCTGTTGCTCAGTTCCTGGGTTTTTTTTTTTTTTTTTTTTTTTTTTTTTTTTTTTTTTTTTTTTTTTTTAACTCGGCTTCCTCGGCCCCGGCCGCGGGGGTAATAACCGGCCTCAAAGGATTAATTGGGGTGTGCGAAATGGGGATGAGGAGCTGCTGGCCGAGCATTAATCATGGTTCCTCCTCGGCTCCGTTCTGCTGAGCGCTGGCGCTCAGGTTTTTGGGATATGGGGGATGTGTGTGTGTGTGTGAATATTGAAATCGACTTTTCTGCCGCCTTTTGGGGTGAAATGTGCCCTCCTTGAGGGCAGCACCTGGGGAAAGGCTCGAGTCGCTGATTTGGGGTGCTGGGGGGTTTGGGATGCTGGAGGGTTTGGGGATGACTTTGGAAGGGTTCATTACCCACCACGTGTGGGGATGAAGGCTCTTTGCCATCTTCCTGTGAGGATTTAGTGCTGTGCCAGCAGAAATCCTTCCCCCAGGGCAGGGATGGTGTCCCAATGTCCCCAGTGTCCCCAAACCCTCACCCAGCGGCTCCTGCCCTCACCCCCTTGTGCTCCCTCACCCCTTTTGCTGCCTCTGCTCGACAAATCAAATTTCTTAACGCCTTTTTTCTTTTTTTCTTTTTTTTTTTTTTTTTTTTTTTCTCCCCTCCTTTCTCTCTGAACCCTGAACTTGAAAGACAGGAAAAGCCTGTGCTCGGGGCTGCTGCTGCAATCCCGCCTCGCCAGCGCGAAACCTGGCACGGGCACCGGGCTGGGGCACACGGCTCGGTGCCACCCCGGGGTCCCGCTGGTCACACCGGGCTTGTGGCAGCCCCGGCTGCGAGGGTTTCCACCTCTGTGGTTTAATCCTGGCCCGTGTCACCGCTGGCACCCGGCCCCACGGGGGGACCGGGGGGTGATTTGTGATCCCAAACCCCTCCTGGGGTTGGCAGCGCTGCTCGGTGCTGTCATTCAGGCTCAGCTGCCAGGCCGGGCTTAATTTGGGGTTTGGGGACTGTGGGTTTGGGGTCTGTGGGTTTGGGGAATTGGGCCTGGGGGTTCAGCTGGGACTGGGGTCAGTGTGGGGGATGGTGAGTGTGGGATGGGCTCCAAACTGGGATTTGGAGCCTCTCCCCAGTTCACGTGGAGCTGCTCACTGGGAGAAAACACTCAGGGATGAGGGGGGGTTATCCTGGGAAGCTGCTGAGCCCTGGGATGGCCTTTTCTTCTCATTAAAAGGGGAAAAAACAGGATTAGGTTTCAAGTCGGTGCCGTCCCATTAATAAACCAAGTTTGTCTTCGGCAAGGCAGCAAGACCTGATTTAAAAAGGAATGGAGATAGATGACCTATTTTAAGCTCTCAAGTTGGAAAATATCGACCTGGCTGCCTCCAGCCAGCCAGCGGCGGGGCTGGCTGTGCCAGCTGGGCCACGCTGCGCTCCCAAAACCTGCCAGGCCTTCCCAAAACCTGCCGGGCTTTCCCAAAACCTGCCAGGCTCTCCAAAACCTGCCAGGCTCTCCCAAAACCTGCCAGGCTCTCCCAAAACCTGCCAGGCTTTCCCAAAACCTGCCGGGCCTTCCCAAAACCTGCCAGGCCTTCCCAAAACCTGCCAGGCTCTCCCAAAACCTGCCAGGCTTTCCCAAAACCTGCCAGGCTTTCCCAAAACCTGCCGGGCTTTCCCAAAACGTGCCAGGCTCTCCAAAACCTGCCAGGCCTTCCCAAAACCTGCCAGGCTTTCCCAAAACCTGCCAGGCTCTCCAAAACCTGCCAGGCCTTCCCAAAACCTGCCAGGCTCTCCAAAACCTGCCAGGCCTTCCCAAAACCTGCCAGGCTCTCAAAAACCTGCCAGGCTCTCCCAAAACCTGCCAGGCTCTCCAAAACCTGCCAGGCCTTCCCAAAACCTGCCAGGCTCTCCCAAAACCAGCCTGGCTCCCCAAAACCTGCCAGGCTCTTCCAAAATAAGTCTGGCTCCCCAGAATCCTCCTGGCTCTCCCAAAACCTCCCAAAACCCTCCTGGATCTTCCCAAAACCTGCCCACCTTTCCCAAAACCTCCCAAAATTCTTCTGGTTGTCCCAAAACCCACCCAGCTCTCCCAAAACCCTCCCAGCTCTCCCAAAACCCTTCTGGCTCCCCCAAAATACACCCAGCTCCCCCAAAACCCACCTGGTTCCCCCAAAACCCACGTGGCTCCCCCAAAACCCACCTGGCCCTCCCAAAACCCACCCAGCTCCCCCAAAACCCATCCAGCTCAGGATGCCCCAGGTGACCACTTCAAACGCGCCGCCGAGCTCCTGCCCGGAGCACCTGGAGCGGTCGCCTCCTTTCCTCGTGGCGCCTTCTCCCCAGAAGTTCATTAAGTCCTCCCTAATTGCCAGCCTGGGCACACCTTGGCGTGGCTCAAGACCTGCGGTGGCAAGGGCCGGCAGCTCGGTGCCACCGCGGCCGCGCCGGGATCGGTGACATTCCCCAAGGGTTTGGTGTCACCAGGATTTGGGGAGGGAGGGGTTAGGGATGGAGGGTGTTGGGTTTTTAGGGATGGAGGGTGATGGGTGTGAGGTTTTTAGGGATGGAGGGTGTTGGGTGTTGGGTTTTTAGGGATGGAGGGTGTTGGGTTTTTAGGGATGGAGGGTGTTGGGTGTTGGGTTTTTAGGGATGGAGGGTGTTGGGTTTTTAGGGATGGAGGGTGATTGGTGTGAGGTTTTTAGGGATGGAGGGTGTTGGGTGTGGGGTTGGCCTCAATCTGTGGGAGGGTGAAGCTGGACCTGGGCTGGCCTTGGGGAAGAGGGGGTCAGTTGTTCCAAAATGACCAAAATGAGGCAGTGGTGGCCGTGGGGACAGCCCTGGTGACTGTAGGGATGGCCCTGGTGACCTTGAGCATAGACCCTGCTCTCACCCCAGGATGGCACCCGATGGAATCCCTTTCCCAAGCGCACCAGGAAAGATTCGGGATTCCAGGAGCCATCCCAGGGCAGAGAATCGATCCCTGCCATAATCCTGAGCCCTGTGATCGTGTCCCCTTCAGTCACCAGCTGGGTCCCCATCACCCCTCCGGTCACCCACCACCAGTGGCACCCCCTGACCTGTCACCGCGCACCCCGGGGTGCCCACGGTGACCGATCCCCCTCCTCCCACCATCCCCCGAGGGCCACAGAGGGTCCCTTGATGGGGCCGAGCGCGTGGGGCAGCCCCGGGGTGGGTGGGACAGAGCCCGGTGGCTTCGGGGGACAATCGGGCCATTGTGGCACATAGTGGCTCTTTCTCTGTCACGCCGGGCGGGGGCTGGGCCGCGGTGCCAGCGCTGTTCAGGGCCGAGCGTGGTCCCCGGCGGGGCTGGCGGCGACTGGTGTGGCAGCAGTGGCAGGACATCGATGTCCCCAGCAGGGGAGGGGACACGGGCTGGACGTCCGGGCGATGGATGCCGTGTGGGCTGGAGAAGAATGTTGGGTTGCTCCTAATCCCAGGAAAACGCTGCTGGGGAGTTTGGTGTATTCCCAAAGGTGCGTCCCCAAAGCCACCTCCTGTCCGTGTTGTGGTCGGGGGGAAGCTCAGGATCCCTTTTGGCTCCTTGTTTTCACCATCCAGCGAGGGCTGTGGGATTTGGTGCTCTCTGTGCTTCCTCCCAAACCCTCAGGCATCACCCCGACGGTGTCCCTCACGTGTGTGGGGGGTTCAAAGCCACTGTCCCCACCCCAGACCCCCCATCCTTGAGCGGGGTAGAGGCTGGAAGGATCTGCAGCCTCCCCCTGACCTCTCCGGGTCGGATTTTCCGCCGTGGAGGAGCGGGAGCGGAGCGCAAGGTGCCTCTCGGAGCCGCCGGAGGAAATGGCTCATTGTTAGTCCGGCTGAAAAAAACAGAGACCCAAAAAACGGCCATAATGAGGCCAGCTTCTATTTGAGGTTTTCCATGGGAAAAACAGGAAATGGAATCCTGTTACTTTTCTAGGGCCCGCTGCTGATAACGCCGTTTTTAGGACGGGGCAGAGGAGGAGGAGGAGGAGTTGGAGATGAAGGCAGCTCCAGCATGGCCTTTGTGGTCCTGTTTCCTCATGGGCTGGGAGATAAAAACTCCTTCTTGGAATGGCTCTTGGCTCCGTGGTTCCCGTCTCTCTGCTGTGTCCCCAAGTTGGTCCCTGCTGGCGCTGGCTGTTGGGGACAATCCATGAGGGATGAGGAGTTGGGATTTGGGAATGGCCGGAGCACAGCGCCGTGGGGAGGGATTCGCTGCCTTCAGGGGGTGCAGTGTCCCCAGAACTGCTCCTGGCTGTCCTGGGGTGTGGCCCTGAGTGTCCCACAGCCCTTTGGGTCTGTCCCTTGTCCCCAGCACCCAGAATTGCTCCCGTGGGATTCAGGAGGGTTGGGATGGAGTCACGTCCTGCCCTGGATTTGTGACGTGGAGGATCCGAGCGCATGCCGTCACCTGAGCGCGGTGACATCAGCTGGTGACACCTGCAGGGCTGTTCAGGGGGACAATCCAACAATTCCAGCCCAGGAATTCTGACAGGGACCGGCACAGGCAGAGCCACGTGGTGAGGAGAGCCCGGGAAAGGGAATGAGGCTCTCATTTGGAATTTGGAATGAAATTCCCAAATTTCTCAGGATGTGGCAGCCGGGACCCCCTGCCTGGGTGAGCTGGAGCTGCTGCTTTGAGATGTGTCGGGAATGAGATCCCTGGGGATCCAGGGGTGGGGTCCTGGGAGGGACAATGCCAGGAGGGAACTCGGTTTGGGGACAGGACGGAGCCACGTGGGGACCCGGTGTGATGGTGGAGGGGCTGGAGGGGAGACGGTGTCCGGGGAAAAAATGGTGTTGGGAAGGAAGGAAGAATTCCAGGAAGGATTCCAGGAAGGGAGGAAGGATGGATTCCAGGGCTCCAGGAAGGATTCCAGGAAGGATCCCAGGACTCCAGGAAGGATTCCAGGATTCCAGGAAGGGAGGAAGGAAGGATTCCAGGAGGGAAGGAAGGATTCCAGGAAGAATTCCAGGAAGAATTCCATGAAGAATTCCAGGAAGAATCCCAGGATTCCAGGAAGAATTCCAGAAAGGATTCCCGGAAGGATTTCAGGAAGGATCCCAGGATTCCCGGAAGGATTCCAGGAAGGATCCCAGGATTCCAGAAAGGATTTCATGAAGAATTCCAGGAAGGATCCCAGGATTCCAGGAAGGATTCCCGGAAGGATTCCAGGAAGGATCCCAGGATTCCAGAAAAAATTACATGAAGAATTCCAGGAAGGATCCCAGGATTCCAGGAAGGATTCCAGGAAGGATCCCAGGATTCCAGAAAAAATTACATGAAGAATTCCAGGAAGGATCCCAGGATTCCAGGAAGGATTCCAGGAAGGATCCCAGGATTCCAGGATTCCAGAAAGGATTCCTGGAAGGATTCCAGGAAGGATCCCAGGATTCCAGGAAGGATTCCTGGAAGGATTCCCGGAAGGATTCTAGGAAGGATCCCAGGATTCCAGGAAGGATTCCAGGAAGGATTCCAGGATTCCAGAAAGAATTCCAGGAAGGATTCCAGGAAGGATCCCAGGATTCCAGGAAGGATTCCAAGAAGGATTTCCTTGCCCACGTTAACACCCAGCCTGGAGCAGCAGGAATGTCACAGGGGTGGTTGGTGGCATCTCCCTGGCTCCGGTGTCACCTGGCAGTGTCACCCTCTCCTGGCTGCTCCGGGGGTGACGGGGATGTGGATGTGGATCCTTGTGCAACGTGGGGTGGGATTTTGGATGGGGGCAGTGCCCATCCGGCCCTCGGTGCTGGATCTTCCATGGGATCCCTGTCCTGGGCTGTCCCCAGAGCTGGCAATGAGGACAGGGACCCCAGCCCTGGGCCCTGGTGGCTTTTCCAGGTCCCCCATAGGGTCAGAGAGGTTTGTGGGGTCCCAGTGGTGCTGTGAGGGGCTCGGGGGATGCTGTTGACAGCCAGGCCGTGGGAAAGAGCCTGTTGGGAATCTCCACAGATGCTTGGAGCAAACCCTGGCATCAGCTGAGAATCATCCCCAGCACTCCCACCCTCCCCAGGGGTGGTGCATCCATCCCAAGGGATCCTGCCTGGGCTGGGACACGGCGCAGGGAGGCACCTGGGGGGGTTTTTCTCTCCATCACGGAGGTGGTTTTCCCTTCTTCTCTCTCCTTTTCCACCCTTTTCCCTCCTTTCCCCTCCTTCTCCCTCCTTTTCCCAGCAGTTCTGCTCCCACCTGGGCTGTGCCTCCACTCCCAGAGCTCCCACCTTGCCTTCCCCCCATTCCCAGCAGGATCCAGGTCTGTGGGATTGGGGTGGGGGTATTCCGGGGGGCTGCGGCATCCCGGGATTTGGGGTGGTGGGGGGGGTGTTGGGGCATGCGCTGCCCCTAAAAATCCCCGCTGAGCTGCAAAGCTCCTCAGCCCCGGTTTGAGTTAAAGAGAATTAAAATGCTTTCTCCCGCCGATCCCTAATCCCAAAGGCTGGACCAAGGCCAGCAGCGATGCCCGGATGCTCCTGGCGTTGTTGTCACCTGTCCCCACCCCCGTTCTGCTGTCACTTCACCCCTCCCCTCTTCAGGTCAAGTCGCGCTGCCGGAGCATCGCCTGCCCTGCTCCTGCCTGCAGGGGAGCATCGATCTTGGCTCTTTTTAGGGGTGCAACCCCCCCCCCCCAAACACTGCCTAGAGCCCAGGGAGGGCGTGTGGGACCCCCGACCCCTTTCCCCATGGCAGGTGGGAGCCGGCAGCAACTTTGCCATAAAAGGGCTGGAAATGGGTGATTGTCTCAGCAGGGCTTTCTCCTCCCCCAAAATCCTATTAAAACCTCATTTTTCTGACCCTAATCTCAGCTGGCTCTTGGGGGGGATTAGTGGTTGTGTCCCCGTCCCCCCCCCCGGCTCCAGCCCCGGGAGAAGCACGGCCGGAGGAGGGCGGCGGTGTGGCAGCGCTGCCTGTCCCTGTCCCTGTCCCTGTCCCTGTCCCTGTCCCTGTCCCCTCCCTGTCCCTGTCCCATCCCTGTCCCTGCCCAAAGAGTGACGTTATCCTTGCCGTGTGCCAGGGCCGGTGATGGCGTGGCTGGCGCAGACCCAGGGCTGCAGCTGGTGACATGTCCCCGGCTGGGACCACCGGCTGCATCCCGGCGATGTCACCTCACTCAGGGCAGGGCCAGCAGGGCTGGCACAGGGGGTGACATCGGGGGAGAGTGTGGAGATCTCTCGGTACAGGCAGGTGTGGGAGCAGGGCCGTGTGTGCCTCTGGCCGTGTCTGTCCATGTCCATGTGTCCCCCTGTCTGTGTGACCCCATGTGCTGTGTGTCCCCGTTTCCATGTGTCCCCATGTCCATATGACACTCTGTCCCTGTGTCCCCCTCTCCCTGTATCCCCTGTCCGTGTGTCACTCTGTCCGTGTGTCACTCTCTCCATGTGTCACTCTCTCCATGTGTCCCCCGTCCGTGTGTCCCCTGTCCCTGTATCCCCCTGTCCGTGTGTCCCATGTCCGTGTATCCCCTGTCCGTGTGTCCCCCTGTCCGTGTGTCACTCTCTCCATGTGTCACTCTGTCCGTGTATCCCCATGTCCGTGTGTCCCCTGTCCGTGTGTCCCCCTGTCCGTGTGTCACTCTGTCCGTGTGTCCCCATGTCCGTGTGTCCCCCTGTCCGTGTGTCCCCTGTCCGTGTGTCCCGGTGCATGCCGGGAGCTCCTGTTTGGCCGCGCATTTAGGACACTCCTGTACAAAACACGAACATTTTGGAAGGCGTCCAGGCGCGCTCGCATTCCTCGGGGTGGAATCTGCCCCCGCGAACGCCGCCTGACCTTTCCCGCTTTGGGCTGCGGGAACAATCCCAGGGCTCGTCCCCTCCCTGTCCCCCCGGCCGGGCCTTGGGGACCCCCTCCCCAGGAGCCTCCGGGCGGCTGGGGCAGCTCAGGAGGTGAGGGAGGTGACAGCATGGCACCCATTGTCCCCGGCGCTGCTCCAGCTGGCGCGGGACCCCCGGCCGGATCCAGCCCCGCATTCCCGGCTGGATTTTCCCCCCCCTTTGAGCCGGGAAGCGAAGCCCCCGCCCCGGGCGCTGCTCGCACCCACAGCCCTGTCTGGTTGCTCCAGCAGGGCAGCTCTGCGAGCTGGGACACGCCAGCTGCCTGTCCCCGGGCTGGGGCGAGGCCACCGCGCTGTCCCCAGGGGTGGCTCCGGCGGGGGGACCCCCGGCACAGGCACCGGGTGACATCAGGGTGGCCCTGGGGGGAGGTGATGGTGGCAGGGTTTTGGCTCCCAAAATCTCCATCCCGGTTTCTCGGGACGGTGCCATGAGTGGGCAGAGGGGTCTTTGGGGACGCGGCTGTCACCACGCCACCCCACCCAGCCGGACTCTGTGCTGGGGCGGAGCCGCGTCAGTTTTGGGGGGACACTGGGGACATTCTGGACAGCGTGAAGAGTTGGGGGGGGGGGGGGTCAGTGTGACACTGCAGTGTCCCCTCGCTGGTGCCAGCCTGGGGTCTCTGTGACATCTCCGAGGTGCGGTGGGGCTGGAGGGGGGTGGGATGGCGGTGACTCACACGGGGCAGGGGGGGATGCGGGATGCCCGGCCCGGAGGCCGCGGGGCTGCGATCCCAGCAATGCCCGGCATTTCCCCGGCGTGGCCGCACGTGCCTCGCTCTCCTCGGCCTCCAGCACGGCAGGAATGCGGCTCGGGGACCCCCCTCGAGCGGGGACAAGGACAGGCAGAGCGGGACGGGACAGGCCGGGGGGACACCGCCAACCCCCAGCCCCAATCCGAGCTGTGCCCAACCCGCTCTTTTCCTTATTCTTCCCAAATTTTTGGCTGCCGTGGGTGGGAGAGCGGCTTGGGGTGGGGAAGGGGATTTGTCCCCGTGCAGGCAGCAGTGACAAAGGTGGCTTGTTGTCCAGGTGTCCTCAGCGTTGTCATGGAACCACGGGGTGGTGGCTCTGGGGACAACAGGGGACCCGCCACGCCTCGGTATCCCCCAAAATGAGAGGTGGGGCTGGGGAGGGGGTTCTTGGTTTAATTCCAGCTGGGAATTGTCCTTGGAGCCAGCACTTTTTGCCACAGGCACTGAGAGGAGGGTGAGGGGCTGTGTCTGTCTCTGAAGGATAAGTTTGGCCTCTACGGGGCTGTTTTGGTCCCCCCAAAACAGGGGGAGGGGTTTGGCCCTCGGGGTGCAGGATGTGTCCCCCACTCCGCTGCCAGGGCTCTGGGGACAGAGAGGGGACCTGGGGTGTCCCCTTGCAGAACTCGGTGGTGACAGAAGGTGACAACTCTCTGCACCCCGAGGATGTTCCCCTGCTCCGTGTCCTCGGCATCGCCCGGTGCCCTGCGGAAAGGAAGGAAGGAAGGGGCCGGGAGGAGGGAGAGGAGGAAGTAGGGAGGGTGAGATGCTGCCCGGGGTGGTGGAGGAAGAAGGGGGCGGATGGAATAAAAAAAAAAAAAAAAAAAAAAAAAAAGAAAAAATTGAAGGGAAAAAAATAAAGGAGAGAAAAAAAAAAAAAGAAAAAAGGGAAAGTCCTGGCAAAGTGACACCGCAGGCGGCGGGCTGGGGGGCTGGGGGCGGGGGTCTGGCTGGGGGCGGTGGGCTGGGCACTGATCCCTGGCAGCAGCTGGAGCCGCAGCTGGGACGTGTGGCTGCCCGCCCTCCCTCCGTCCATCCTTCCATCCATCCCTCCCTCCCTCTCTCCCTCCCTCTTTCCATCCATCCCTCCCTCTTTCCCTCCCTCCATCCGGGAGGCCGGGGGGTGGCTGGGTGGGGGCTGCGTCGCTCGGGGGTTGGGTGGGGGGAGCTCTGAGCGATCGAGCGGCGATGCGAGCGTGAGGCAGCTCCGCCGGCCTGCGAGCCCTCCACCTGGAGGGGGTGCCTGAGACCCCCATGGGGGTCCTGACCCCCGGCTGAGACCCCCTGAACGCCGACATGGTGGAGGAGAGCGCCGGGGGCTCAGCGCGGGGGTCGCGGCGGGCGCTGCGGGGTCCCTGCCGGCCCCCCCCGGCCCCCAGCCCCAAAAGGCTGTGGAGTGTGGAGCGCTCCGGGAGGGGCTGGCGCCTGGAGCGCCCTGTCGGGGTGGATTGCAGCTCCCCCGAGCCCCGCTGCATCTGGCTGAGCAGCCTGCGCCGCCACGCCGCCGCCCCCGACCCCCGCCCGCCCCCGGGACCCCGGCCCGGCCGCGGGCTGAGAACCGAGCGGTGCCGCCGGGTGAGAGCAGCGATGGTGGGTGCGGTGGGGGGAGGGTTTGGAAGGGTGAAGGGGGGTCCCAGGAGAGGGGGTGGGGTGTCTGTCACTGCTCCCGGATGTCCCCTTCGTCCCCTCGTTTGCCCGAGGAAGGGCTGGGACCAGGGTCCGCTGTAGGGTCCGGGAGTGGGGGCAAATCCTGCGCCCCAGGATGCAGGGACAGCTCTCCTTTGTTGTGCCCGAGGGGGACACTGGCAGGAGATACCTGTCACCACGGTGTCCCCACGGGGGTGGCTCGGTGACGTGAGGGGACAGGGACTTGGTGACAGCTGTGCTGGAGGGTGGAGGAGCTCGCAGAAATTGGGGTGACCCAGCTGGGGGGGGGGGGTCTATATGTCACAGGTACTGGATGGAGGGGCTGCCCCCATCCCTGCAGCGCTGGTGGGATGGGGATTTGGGAGTGCTGGGGTGAGGAGGATGAGGATGCAGCTGGTGGAGCACGGCAGGAACCACCAGGGCGAGGTTAAAATCAAGCCAGAAATTCGGGAGGATGGGCAGGGCTCTGAGGACAAACGGCTGAGGTGACAAACCGGGTGTCAACCCCACCGAGGGGGGAGCTGGAGCATCTCAGCCAGCACTGTGTGGGTGCCCAAGGCCACAACTGGAGGCTTTGAAACCCAAAATCCACCAAATCCTGGTGGTGGAGAGGGAAACCGAGGCAGAGCAGCCAGGCTGGTCCCTGGCAGGGATCACACCTCACACCTGGGCGTGCATCCCTGAGCTGGAGCTGCCTTCACGGCCGTGACACAGGGACACGTCCCCGTCCCCGCGGGCCGGCGCTGCCGCTGGTGTCTGCAGAGATCCGACCCCTCTCTCCGAGCCTGTCTGTGCCGGTTAAAATCAGCGGGGCACATTCAGCTGTCAGCTTAAAAATAATCCGGCGAGCCGGCGGCCGACACAATGGAGGGCGCAGATGGGGCCGGGCGCCGCCGGGATGCTCCCGGCCCCGGAGCCGAGAGCTGGGGGTCTCCCGAGAGCGGGGGGTGCCTGTTGCCATCTGGGTTGGGGTTGTCCGTCGGGATTCGGCAGGGCAGAGAGGGCTCGTGGTGTTTTTGCGGGTTTTTTTTGGCTCTCCCGTGGTGGTGTTTGGGGTTCTGCGTGGTTTGGGGGGAGGTTTGTGGTGCGTGGGAGCAGCCAACTTTTGAAGGGGGTCAGTGAAGTGCCAGAGGTGTGTCTTCAGCTCAGGGACGTCGTTCTCAAGGGGACAAGACCCCGGGCTCCGTGCGGGACGTGCGGGACAGGGGACAGAGCCCGGCCCTGCAGGCAGATCTCCCCACCGGCAGCGAAAAGGCGCACTCAGCACAGGCACACACAAAGGCTTTTTGTGCCTTGTCCCTTTGTGTCCCTTGTCCCTGTCCCCTCCCCGCTGCCCATCCATCGCTTCCACCCAGACAGCCCCTGAATTTTAACACCCTCATCCTAGCACGGGCTGACTCCGGCTGCTGCGGCAGGGAAGGAGCCAGGACCGGGACAGGGTCCCTGTGGATCCCCGACTGTCCCTGCTGCTCCCAGATTCCCAATTCCTCCTGGTTTTGGCGGTACCAGGACATCAGGCAGTGCCCTCTGCTCCCTTCGGCCGTGGAGCTGCTCCCACCCCAGCCAGAGGTGCTGCCAGATGTGCAGCTGTTGGCATTCCAGCTGTTTCTCCGAGCTCCTGCCTCGGTGCCAGGAGAGGTGCTCCGGCTCTGTCACAGCTCCCAGTTCCTCTCCCAGCTCCGGCACTGGGAGCTGTGGGATGCAGCCATGTCCCCTTGGGCCCATCTGCTGCTCTGGGCAGTGTCCCCTGCCAGATCCCAACGTGCTGCCAGGTTCCTGCCCCGTTTTGGGAAGCCTCACTGGTCCCATCACCTCCCTGGTGGCTCTTTCCGGCTTTGCCCAAGGTTATTGCTGTGACATTGTCAAAAGGGACTTTTTGTCCCCAAGTGCCACATCCCGTCCCCTCATCTCCCCTCCTGGGTCCCATCCAGACCCCCAGGCACAGCTCATTTATTTTGATTTCCTTTCCATTCTTCTTCCCAAAGGCCTCACAGGAGGAGTCAGGGGTGGGGGGAGAGGGGCTGGGATTAGTGATGGGGGGGGGTGCAGCATTTTGGGCAGACCTCAGCCCCCAGCACGGGGCTCGGGGTGGATACACTGGGGCTCCCCAAAAGTGACACCTTGTCCTTGTCCCCACAGCCAACGCCGGGCCGGAGAGATGGGGCGTCCCCAAATGCCAACGCACCCCCGGAGGGGGGGTCTTTCCCCTGGGTGGGGCCCAAGACGGTGGCGCTGCGCAAGAGCCCCCAGGGCGGCTTTGGCTTCACCCTCCGCCACTTCATCGTGTACCCTCCGGAATCGGCCGTGCACTCGGCCAAGGTAGGGCTGGGATCCCGGGAATGCCGCAGCGGGAGCGCTTGGATGCAGGATGCTCCTGTTTGGGCTGAGGGTGGGCGGGGAGGTGAGGAGTGCAGTGTCCGGTGTCTGCTTTGTTGGGATTCCTGGAGCTGCCCCCAGACCCTGTAGTGATCCCAGCCTGGGATGGAGGAACCCGTGGAGCGGTTGGGCGAGGAGCTCCAGGCAAATGGCACCTCTGGAGACATCCCGGAGCTTTTCGGGATATGGGATTGTTTGTGGGAATGGAGAGAACCCCTCGGCTCTGGCAGCACTGGGAACAGCAGGAAAAGGCACTTCAGAGCCCCTGAGGCCAGCCAGGGCTGGCGGAATTTTGTCTCCCGGTTTCCTGGCTGCTGGTGGGGATTTTCCAACTGGATCTGCCCTGGGATCTGTGTTCCGGCCGCCTCTCCTGGTGACGTCTTTTGGGAGGACACGGCCCTGCCTTGGCACCTCTGAGCCCCTGATCCGGGCAGCGCCTTTCCCCTCAAGGATGGATCAGTCCCATGGAGCCCCCCAGCAGCAGCTTCCAGCGTGGATGGAGAAGCTTCAGGAATTCGGAACCCTCTTCTCTCCCTATTTCCTGTGGATGACAGGAGGAGAGTCTGGGATATGTGCTGTCCCACGAATCCCTTTCCAAGCTCCAGATCCTTGGATGATCCCATCACCCCCGGAGCTCCAGAGCTGCCCCACGGCTCCGGCGCTGGCAGACAGGGAAGTGCCGTGGGAAGTGAGTCACAGGGTGGGGAGAACCGACTCTCCGGAATCCCCGCTCGCCATCCTCAGGCACGGCCGCTTTTCCCAGGCTCGTTCTGCCTCTCCAAGCCCTTCCTGCGTTGGGAACACGGCCCAGTCTCCAGCAGCGTGGCTCTACCAGAGAGATTTTGTCATGGCAATAGCCTAAAGCTCCTTTAAACCTCTCCACCTCTCCAAAAAAATTGATTCTGCCCCGCTGGGTACCTGATCTGAGCTCTGCCCGGCCTGGAGAGCCGTGTGGGAAGGAGCGGGATCAGCTCCGGGAGCTGGAGATGCTCTTGGAAAGAGGCTGGGAATATCTCCCGGCCGCAGGGTGCGGTGGGGCTGGCTCAGCAGCAGCAGCAGCAGCCGCGGGGACCGGCACCCCGCCAGCTCCGGGGGCTGAGTTTCGGTGGCTTTGACTCAGCAGGGAGGGGGCCGGGAGCAGCGCTCGCCACGCTCGCCACGCTCATCGCCCTGACAGCAGCATTGCCGGGATGTCCCCGGGGCCGGGAAGGGCTCTGAGGTGCCACGGGGCCAGGACGGGCAGGGAGGGGCTCAGTCCGTGCCCGCAGGGGCTCTCGGTGGCCCCACGGGCTCGCTGTGGCTGTGGAATGTGGCTTTTCCTGCGCTGGGCACCTGGAGTGGTGCCGCTGGCGATGTCTGCCCGTCGCACTGGGATGGAGCACTGGGATGGAGACTGGGACCTTCCCAGAGCCCTGGGGGGACCTGGCACCTTGGGGACACCGGGGCACTGTCGCCACTGGCTGGAGGCTGCGGCCAGGCCTGTGTTCCCAGCTGGGCATGGAAAAATCTGGCACTGGTGGGGTGAGAATTCCCCTTCCAGGTGCCCCGATGCCTTCCTGGAGGGGGATGTGAGACCACCCCCCCGATGCCTCACCCCAACCTGGAGGGTCCCCACGGGGGTTTGGGTTAAAAGGGCAGGGATGTGGCACAATTACCGCCCCACGGGACAGATCAGTGCCCACCGCAGTGGTGGCAGCCCCTGCCGTGCTCCCGGAGACTGCAGGGCCGGGCAGGGATGAGGATTCACCCCAGATGAATCCTCTGGAATTCCAGGATCCCTCCCCTGGAGCACCACGACAGGGGTTGGGCTCGGTGGCCTGAGCCGAAGGGTGAGATGCCAGCCTGGGGCTGGCAGGGCCCCTTCCTGCTCCCCTGCCCTAAAACTGGCCCCAAAACCGGCCCCAAACCGGCAGCTGGGTGCGGGGGGCTGCGGCGGGTCCCGCTGCCGGGGCGGATCCGGTGTCAGGAGGTAATTTTAGCCGGGGGCGGCGGAGGGCAGAGGGACGCGCCGGTCCCGCGAAGGGCTTCACGGGGCTGCTACCCCCCGGTCCCCTCTCGGTCCCCTCTCAGTCCCCTTTCGGTCCCCTCGTCACAGCCCTGCCACCAAATCCCACCAAATCAATGCTTTTCTCTCTTTTTTTTTTTTTTTTTTTTTTTTTTTTTCTTCTTCCTGCCAGGAGGAGGAGAATGGGAACCGAGCAGGTGAGCACTGGCATGGGGACCCTGGGGACGGTGGCACGGGTGGCACAGGGTGGCACAGGGGAGAGGGGGTTGTCGCAGCTGTCGCAGATCGCAGCGGGTGTTGCTGTTGTCACCACAGCCCTAAATATCAGCTGGCGGTGAAACCACGCTGTTCTTTGGTGACAGCTTGGTGGCCCTTTGGGGACACCGGCGATGGGCTCGGTGTCCCCAAACCCGCAGGGAGCTTTGCGGGATGTCACACCCGGAGGGGCTGCAGCGTGGCCAGCACCGATCCTCGGCGAGCTCGGGGTGTTTGGGGACAGGGACGCGACCTCGCTGTCCCCTCCCGGCGGCTCGGGGTGACATGAACGAATGTGAAGGTGTCAGAACGGATCGGCGCTGCCGCGGTGACACGGGAAGCTCGCGGTGCCAGACCTGGCACCGGGCACCCGGCTGGGGGTGGGGGAGGGTCCCCGGCCTCGCTCCGGGTGGGATTTGGGATCCCCGATGGGCACCGCTCCCTCCTGGTGGCTTCGGCTCTCGGGAGAAGCCCCGGCTGAGGGTGGTCTGCGGGAGGAGAGGAGGTGACTTCCTGGCCACCGGACGGTGCTGGCTGTGGTGGCAGCTCCCCGACACGCTGTCCCCACGGAGCAGGTCCCGCCCGGAGCCGCCTGGAGCCCATGGACACGATCTTCGTGAAGAACGTGCGGGAGGACGGGCCCGCACACCAGGCGGGGCTGCGCACGGGTGAGAGGGGGAGGCGGAACCGGGGGTGGGATCCTGGGAATGCTCCGCCTCCTCTGCCAGGGAATTTCTTGTTTATTATGCTGTTTTTTTTTTTTTTTTTTTTTTTTTTTTTCCCCGGCATTCCTGCTCTTTCCCGCCCCTTCTCTCTGGTCCTGGGGTGCTCAGAGCAGCCTTGGGGTCTCCGGGTGTTCTTCTGGGTTTGGGGTCCCTAGTTTGCTCCCTTTGCCACGCGGGATCTGCTCAAACCCTGCCCTGGGTGACCGTGGGGACATCTAGGTGCCACCAGTCCCTCATGGTGACACTGTCCCCTTCCTGGGCTCTGCAGGTGACCGGCTGGTCAAGGTGAACGGGGAGAGCATCATCGGCAAAACCTACTCGCAGGTGATCGCCCTGATCCAGAACAGGTGAGTGTTCTTCCCGGGGTGGGAGGTGGCAGGATGGGGACACGTCACAGCAGGCTCTGTCCCTCTGGGTGTCACTGGGATGACAGGGGCCCTGAGGCACTTGGGTGACCAGGGACAGGCAGCAACGTGCTGTCACCATCACGTGGGGACGGGGACATTCGTCTCGTGGGGGATCCAGCCAGGTGTGAGCTTGGGGACAGGTGGGGACTGACCCCTCTGTCCCCTGCCCTGCAGTGATGATGTGCTGGAGCTCTCCATCATGCCCAAGGACGAGGACATCCTCCAGCTGGTGAGTTTGCTGGGCAGGTGCCTTGGGGACACTTGGGGACACTTGGGGACAGGGCTCCACCGGCACCCCTGGACGAGCAATGGGTGCAGAACTGGGGGTGCTGGGGCAGGAGCAGGGGGGATGTGGCCTCTGTGATTTTGGGGGGAGCATCCTCAGGCACAGCTGGAGCACGAGTTGCTCCAGGTTTTAGGGTCTGGCTTATCCTTGGACCCCCCCCCCCAGGTGGCTGTACCATGGGTGTGCCATGATCTGGGGGTGACAGTGGCCCTGGCAGGGTGGTCTGAGCCGACGGGTGTGCAGGGGTCTCCTCCTGATGCCCCTCCCATCCCAACTTGGATTTTCGGTGCCTTTTGGGGTCCCCCCACTGCTTGTCCCCAACCTGGGGGTCCCCTTCCCGTAGGGCTGGGGGGTGTTATGGGGGGGTCCCCATCTCCACCTGCTCCGGGCTCTGGGAATCCCCCGGTGCAGAGTCAGGGGCACCGGGAAAAGTGAAAAGTGAGACGGGCCAGCCAGGCTGGCCGTGCCAGGATATTTTAGGAAGGAGGGGAGGGGACAGCAGAAGGGCTGTGGCTGCTGCCAGCGCTGCTCGGAGCCGGGGGGACCCGGTGGGAAAGCGGGGTGGGTTTGGGGGAGGGGGGGGCTGCATCTAGCTCATCCCAGCCCAGCTGATCCCACCCTCGGGGGTCGGGGGATGCACAGAGCATCCCTACAGCGGGAATTGTGTCCCTGTCCCCCCTCCCTGACCCCCTATCCCCCCCTTTCCCCTATAGGCCTATTCCCAGGACGCCTACCTGAAGGGCAACGAGCCGTACTCCGGGGGGGCTCAGAGCATCCCCGAGCCCCCTCCCATCTGTTACCCAAGGAAAACCTACCCCTTCCAGGCCCGGGGTGCCGATCCCACCCCTGGCCAGCCGCCGGACCCCCGATCCCCCCGCCCGGCCACCACCGGTCCCTCGTCCCCTCTGGGCGCCCGCAGCGACCCCGGCGGCAGCCCCGCGCACCGCCCCGAGGATCCGCAGCCCGGGGGTCCCCCCCCGCGCCCCGCCGCACCCCACGGGCACCCCGGCTCCTCCTCCCGCCCCTCTAACGTCTCATCCTCCGTGCCCGACCGCTACGGGATGTCCCCGGCCACCTCGTCCTGCTACGGTGTCCCCAAGCACCTCCCGGAGCACCGGACTCACTGCGGCTTCAAGGAGGGCATCGGGGGGCTCTCGACAGCCGGGCGGCCCCCCCGGGACGTGTCGGTGGCCCAGCGTGTTCCCGGTCGCCAGGAGTGCCAGCAGGCTCTGTCGCGCTGGTTCTGCAGCCAGGAGCCGCGGCGCAGCGCCTCGGAGGAGCGGCGGCACGCCATGCCCCGCTACCGCAGCGTGTCCCACGACCGCCTCGGGGGCTCCGGGACCGCGGCACCCCGGGGGTGGCCCCACAGCGCCTCGCACGACACCCTGCTGCAGCCCAGCCGCGAGGGCTGCGCCCCCCGAGCCCGCTCCGACCACTACCTGGGCAGGTACGGGCGCTCCATGGAGGCGCTGGAGCCCAGCGCGCTGCTCCCGCCGCACCTCGACCGCTCCGCGTGGCCACCCGAGAGGCTCTGCCGGGCCGCCGTCGCCGTCGCCACCTCCGGACAGCCCATCCCGTCCGGCTCCTTCGCTGTTTCCTCATCCTCCTCTTCCTCCTCATCGCGGGAGCCGGCTCCGGTGCAGAAGCACCCGTCTCAGCCCAACCTGCAGAGCGTGGATGACTCGGGCTACATCGGCTACCGCAGCTATAGCCCGTCCTTCCAGCGCCGCACCGGGCTGCTGCACGCCCTGGCCTGTCGCGACCCGGCCTTCGGGGGGCTACCAACCTTCAACATCGCCCAGCGGGCAGTAGCCCCGCTCAGGGACGGCGTGGCCAGCCCTGTCACCCCCCCTGCGGTCACTCCGGCGGTGTCCAGCGCGCCCCGGGAGCCACGGCCGGAGGGCGGCCGAGCGTCCGAGCAGGCGGAGGAGCGCAGGGAGGAGGTGGTGCTGCGGCAGAAGCCGCCCACGGGCCGCAAGATGCCCGCACCGCTGCGGCAGATGAACTTTGTGTTCCCCGAGGGGGTGAAGGACACGGACATTGGTGACCCCGCCGGGGCCGTGGGCAGAGGGGACAGGCCGGGGAACGAGCGGCCGGGCCGGCGAGTGGCTCCCTTGGCAGCCCCTGAGGATTCGCTGGCGTCCATCCCCTTCATCGGTGAGTCTGGGGTGGGGCTCGCTGGTCACCTCTGGGAAGGGATTTAGGAGGTCCTGTGCCAGGGAGGGGAAGTTTGGGGGTCAGAAGTGCAGGGTATCCATCTGTGGCCAGTGTGGAGATGGAAAAGGGCTGCACCAGCAGCGCCTTCAATGCCCGGTATCCCACAGAATCCCACACCCCACAGTGTCCTGCATCCCACAGAGTCCTGTGCCCCTCTGCACCCCACAGAATCCCACACCCCACAGTGCCCCACACCCCTCTGCACCCCACAGTGTCCCACATCCCTCTGGATTGTCCCCTAGCAGGGCCGGGTGCCAGGTGATGGTGATGGGGTGCCAGGGTTTGGGTTTGAGCACCCTCACCCCTCCCTCTCGTCCTGCACCCCTCCCACTTGCTGGTGCCCCTTACTGGTGTGAACTGGAGCCCTGCTCCAAGGTGGGGACAGGGCTGTCCCTGTCCCTGTCTCACCTGGGATCTCCCTGCCCAGGACACAGATGGATTTGGGAAGCCACAGCTGTCCCCTGTCCCTGCTCCCAGGGAGGAAATAGGATGGAATCCATGGGATGAGATGGGATGGGATGGGATGGGATGGGATGGGATGGGATGGGATGGGATGGGAGTCTCAGGGTTGCTGTGGATGAGGGTCTGGGTGCCCCATCAGCTCCTGGGGGTGGGAGCATTTCCCCACCCAACCCTGACACCAAACCCACCATCCTCAGATATGCTGGGGGGTCCCAGCAGGGACTTCCCCTGCCCCAAACCCCCCTCCAACACTGCCCACCCCCCTCACAGACGAACCCACCAGCCCCAGCATCGACCTGAAGGCCAAGCACGTCCCGGCCTCCTCGGTGGTGTCCAGTGCCATGAACTCAGCCCCCGCCATGGCCACCAGCCCCGCCTCACCCACCTTCGCCTTCGCCCTGTCCCGGCACTACTCCCAGGACTGCAGTAAGTGCTGGGGAGGGGGAACCACCCTGGCAGTCCTGGAGGGGAGCAGCCCCCCGCCCCAGAGCCCTGCCTAGCACCCCCAGGCTGAGCAGGGTGGGCTTTGCCCCCTCCCCACCTCAGGCAGCATCAAGGCCGGCCGCCGCTCCTCCTACCTGCTGGCCATCACCACCGAGCGCTCCAAGTCCTGCGACGACGGTCTGAACGCATTTCGGGATGAGGGCAAGATCCTCAGGTAGGGCTGGAGACCCCCGTGCCGGTCCCACAGCCCCCCCCAGCTCCCACCCAACCCTTCCCCACTGACGGGGGCTGATCTCCCCCCAGGAGGATGCCGAGCCGGGTCCCCAGCCTCCGCATGCTGAGGAGCTTCTTCACCGATGGGGTGAGTGCTGTGCTGGGGCTGCCCTAAAAGAACGGGGTGGGTTCTCTGGTGGAGCAGTGGGTGGCAATGGCCTCACCCCAACCCCTCCCTCTGACCCCTCGCAGTCTCTGGACAGCCTGGGCACATCCGAAGACGCCCGTTCCAAAAGACACTCAACCTCCGACCTCTCGGACGTGCCGTTCAGCGCCGTGAGGAAGGAGGGCTGGCTCCACTGCAAGCAGATCCTCACCAAAAAGGGGAAGGTAGGCTCGGCTTTACCCCCATCCCGGAGTTCAGTGGCCATGCTGGGGAGGTGCCACTCGCTGAGGCCGGAGCTCCATCCCTTCCTTGTCCCTGCAGAAGGTCGGTGGAGGCATCCGGCAGTGGAAGCGCGTGTTCGCCGTGCTGCGCACCCACTCGCTGTACCTGTGCAAGGACAGGCGGGAGGCGGTGACCTGCGCCCCGGCCCCAGGTGAGGAGGAGCCGCCGATCAGCATCCAAGCGTGCCTGGTGGACATCTCCTACAGCGAGACCAAGAGGAAGCACGTCTTCCGCCTGACGACCGCTGACTTCTGTGAATATCTCTTTCAGGCAGAGGATCGGGAAGACATGCTGGCCTGGATCAAAGTCATCAGGGAGAACAGCAAGGCTGAGGGCGAGGTGAGAGCCACATGGGGCTCCCGGCTGCCTCTGGCTCTCCCGGCACTAACCGCCTCGGCTCTCTCCGGCTCTTTGCCTTGTGCTGCTTCCCCAGGCCACGGCCAAGCCCGTGCCGTGCTCCCAGGGCTGTGTGGGGGCTCGTGGCGACCAAGAAGAGCGTGGCCCCACGGCCTCGGCCGGGGCAGGGTGCGCGGGATGCTCGGTGGAGGGGCCGTGGCTCTCCAGGCGGGGCTGGAGCCGGATCCGCCGCGTCGGCGTTTTGGTTGTGCGGCGGCAGAGGAGCCTGTGTGGCTCTGCTGAGGTCTGGTGTGGCTCTGCCAGGGTGTGTCCTGGCTTTGGTGAGGTGTGATGTGGCTGAGTCGTGGTTTGACATGTCTGTGCCATGGTTTGACATGTCCCTGAGCAGTGGTTTGACATGTCCCCGACGTGGTGTGGCCTGTCCCTGCCATGGTGTGATGTGGCTCTGCTGTGGTTTGATGTGTCCCTGCCATGGTTTGATGTGTCCCTGCCATGGTGGCTCTGCTGTGGTTTGTTCATGGACAGAGGTCCGGGCATGGTGTCCCTGTGGTGCTGCTGAGGCCGAGCCCTCCCTGGGCAGCCGTGGCTCTGCAGAGTCTCTCGGGTATGAAATGGCAGAGCCACCCCTGGGGCCACTCTGGGTTCCAGTGGTGGATCCATGGGACAGCCGTGCTGGCACTGGGCCAGCTGTGGTGGCTCAGTTTGTTGGCCATGGTGGCACTGGCCTGGCTGTGGTGCATTGTTTTGGTAGCGCTCTGGGGACAGTGTGGCCAGGTCGGAACCAGAAGGTACTGCCAGGTTAGAACGTGTGGAATTGTCCGAGCAGGCCCCAGCACTGCGGTGCTGTCAGGAGTATCCTGCAGGGATGGCTCCGTGTCCATGCAGGCTGCAAGGGAGGTGTGTGTGCCATGCAAGGACACACCTGTGTCCATCTCTGGTCAGTGCAGGTGTGTGTGCCATGCAAGGACACACCTGTGTCCATCTCTGGTCAGTGGAGCTGTGTGTGCCATGCAAGGACACACCCGTGTCCATCTCTGGTCAGTGGAGCTGTGTGTGCCATGCAAGGACACGCCTGTGTCCATCTCTGGTCAGTGCAGGTGTGTGTGCCATGCAAGGACACACCTGTGTCCATCTCTGGTCAGTGGAGCTGTGTGTGCCATGCAAGGACACGCCTGTGTCCATCTCTGGTCAGTGCAGGTGTGTGTGCCATGCAAGGACACGCCTGTGTCCATCTCTGGTCAGTGCAGGTGTGTGTGCCATGCAAGGACACACCTGTGTCCATCTCTGGTCAGTGGAGGTGTGTGTGCCATGCAAGGACACACCTGTGTCCATCTCTGGTCAGTGGAGCTGTGTGTGCTATGCAAGGACACACCTGTGTCCATCTCTGGTCAGTGGAGGTGTGTGTGCCATGCAAGGACACACCTGTGTCCATCTCTGGTCAGTGGAGCTGTGTGTGCCATGCAAGGACACACCCGTGTCCATCTCTGGTCAGTGGAGCTGTGTGTGCCATGCAAGGACACGCCTGTGTCCATCTCTGGTCAGTGCAGGTGTGTGTGCCATGCAAGGACACACCTGTGTCCATCTCTGGTCAGTGGAGGTGTGTGTGCCATGCAAGGACACACCTGTGTCCATCTCTGGTCAGTGCAGGTGTGTGTGCCATGCAAGGACACACCCGTGTCCATCTCTGGTCAGTGGAGGTGTGTGTGCCATGCAAGGACACACCTGTGTCCATCTCTGGTCAGTGGAGGTGTGTGTGCCATGCAAGGACACACCTGTGTCCATCTCCGTGGCCTGGAGCCATGCCCAGCAGTGGGGCTGTGAGCTCTGGGCTGTCCGGGGACAGCGGGGACCTGGTGCTGCCCTTGCCCGGAGCCGCCCGGCCCCGCGTGGTGCCCGGCAGAGCGTGGACTTGCCCGGGGGTGTCCGGTGGACGCGCTGCTCAAGCTCTCCCTTCCCCTCTTCTCTCTGCCTCCCCAGGACCCCGGTTTTGCCAGCCAAGCCCTTATCAGCAAGAAGTTAAACGACTACCGGAAAGTGAGGTACGGACTGGGGCGGTGGGCACCGAGACCCCCGGGGGCGTCGCTCACCCTGGGGTGACGGTGACGGAGCAAAGCCTGGATGGGGCAGAGATGGAAGAGCTGGCATGGCCTGGGTTCAGCCAAAATGGCACCTGGCACTCGTAACAAGGGTTGGAGTAGCCCGGTGCTCCCCGGGGGTCTCTGTAGGATGCAGGGAGTGATGCTGGCGATGTTCACCGGGAGGTTTTGTGCCGGGCTGGTGCCCCCCTGGCCGTGCCCCCGCCTGAGCCCCCCCCCTGTTCTCCCTGCAGCCCTGCGGGCACCAAGCCTGACTCGTCACCCAAGGGCCCTCGTGGGCTGGGGATCCGAGCCGAGTTCCTGAAGCAGACGGGAACCAGCGTGCCCCGGTCCCCCAGGCAGGACGTGGCTGTCACAAAAGGTACGTGGGACACCCCAGCACAGCATCCCGGGGGTGCTTTGTGTCCCCCAAGGCTGCTGTGCTGCTTGTCCCTCTAGGCCAGCTCTTCCTATTCATCCCAAGTGATCCTGTGGGGTTTTTTTCCCCCCCCCACACCTCAGATGAAAGCAGCTCCCAAAAAGCCCCGTGGGGCATCAACATCATGAAGAAGAACAAGAAATCTGCCCCGCGCGCTTTCGGCGTGAGGCTGGAGGATTGTCAGCCTGCCCCCGACAACAAGGTACGGCCGTGCCACCACCGCCAGCCCTCGGGGACTCTGCACAGCCCTGGCACGCCCTGAGCCCGTCCCTGTCCCTGCAGAACGTGCCCCTGATCGTGGAAGCGTGCTGCAAGGTGGTGGAGGACCGGGGGCTGGAGTACATGGGCATCTACCGCGTGCCCGGCAACAACGCCGTGGTGTCCAGCCTGCAGGAGCAGCTCAACAAGGGAGCCACCGAGATCAACCTGCAGGATGAGGTGAGGGCACGGCAGGTGACTGTCCCCATGGCTGGCTCCATCCCTATCATGCCTCTGGAATGTTCTCCTGGTCTGTGTCATCGTCCCTGTGCCCGTCATCATCCCAGTCCTTGTTATCATCCTTGTTCCTGTCATCATCCTCGTCCCCATTATCCCTGTCCCCATCGTCATCCCTGTCCCCATCATCATCCCTGTCCTGTCATCCCTGTCCCATCTTCCCTTTTCCTGTCATCATCCCAGTCCTTGTTATCATCCCTGTTTCTGTCTCATCCTCCTCGTCTCCATCATCCCAGTCCCCATTATCCCTGTCCCATTACCCCTGACCCACCATCCTTGTCTCTGTTATCCCTGTCCCCACCATCCCTGTCCTGTTATCCCTGACCCGTTATCCCTGTCCCCCTGTCCCTGTCCCCCTGTCCCCCTGTCCCCTGTCCCTGTCCCCTGTCCCCACCATCCCTGTCCCTTTGTCCCTGTCCCCCTGTCCCTGTCCCTGTCCCCACCATCCCTGTCCCATTATCCTTGTCCCATTATCCCTGTCCCCACCATCCCTGTCCCCCTGTCCCTGTCCCCCTGTCCCTGTCCCCTGTCCCCACCATCCCTGTCCCTTTGTCCCTGTCCCCCTGTCCCTGTCCCCTGTCCCCACCATCCATGTCCCATTATCCTTGTCCCATTATCCCTGTCCCTTTGTCCCTGTCCCCCTGTCCCTGTCCCCTGTCCCTGTCCCCTGTCCCCACCATCCCTGTCCCTTTGTCCCTGTCCCCCTGTTCCCGTCCCCCTGTCCCTGTCCCTGTCCCCCTGTCCCTGTCCCCTGTCCCCACCATCCCTGTCCCTTTGTCCCTGTCCCCCTGTCCCTGTCCCCCTGTCCCCAACCCCGTGACCTTCCCTGGAGTGACAGCGCCGCCTAGCGGTAGGTGCCAGCACTGTAGGTGACATCCTGGGGACACTTCTGTCCCCTCGCATCTCGCGGTGGCTCAGGACTTCCCCTGACTGTCGCCGGGGCTGGTTTGTGTCCCTGGCTGTCCCTCTGAGCAGCCTCCTCTGTCCCCCGCAGCGGTGGCAGGACCTGAATGTCATCAGCAGCCTCTTGAAATCCTTCTTCCGAAAGCTGCCCGAGCCCCTCTTCACCGACGGTGAGTCCCTGTCCCCTGGGCCACCAAAGCCCCAGACCCCATCCCCTGTGCTGGGGACCGGCCCCCACACCCAGTGACACAACCACCCCTGGTGGGGACAATGCAGAGCCCCTGTCACCAAGGCCACTTGTCCTTTTCCCTCCTTGCCTCCAGTGGGACCAGCACTGAGACCCTTCCCCAGTATCTCCAGCGGGTTCATCGGGGGGTCCCTGACTGGGGGGGTGGGGGTGGTCTGTCCCCTCCACCCAGCTGTGACACCCTCATGTCCCACTTTCAGATAAATACAACGACTTCATTGAAGCCAACCGGATCGAAGATGCCAGCGAGAGGATGAGGACGCTGCGGAAGCTGGTAGGGACATGGGACAGGGGTGGGGACACCGCCCTGGAGCCCCCCTTGGGTGGGGACAGTGACCAGAGCGGTGACCCAGTGCCTCCCCACAGATCCGGGACCTACCAGGCCACTACTACGAGACCCTCAAATTCCTGGTGGGCCACCTGAAAACCATCGCTGACCACTCGGAGAAGAACAAGGTACTGACCTCCCCCCCATCAATCCTGGGAATCTCCTGCCCCACCTGAAGCTCCCCCAGACCCGGGCTGGGATGCAGCTCTGACCCGGCTCTGGTGACAGATGGAGCCCCGGAACCTGGCGCTGGTGTTCGGGCCCACGCTGGTGCGAACATCCGAGGACAACATGACAGACATGGTGACGCACATGCCCGACCGCTACAAGATCGTGGAGACCCTCATCCAGCACGTGAGTGCTCAGGGGGGGCGGTGGCGTGGCTGGGGAGGGTGGGATCTGCACCCCAAAAATGAGGACGGAGCTGCTGACCCCTGTCCCATCTCCCCCCGCAGTCAGACTGGTTCTTCAGTGACAAGGAGGACAAGGGTGAGAAGGTGAGTCCTGCCCCTCGTCAGCAGGGTCTCGCTGTGGGTCAGGGGGGTGCGGACCCCCCCAGTTGGGAGCTGGGGGGTTCATGGCAGCCCACCCTGATGGTTTTTTCCCTCCCGCAGACCCCCGTGGATGAGAAGGAGGCTCAGTCCGTGCCCAACATTGAGTACCTGCTGCCCAACATCGGCAGGACCGCGGCGCCCGGCGATGCCGCAGGTGAGGGGCAGCGTCCGTGGCACTGTCCCCTCCTGTCCTGGCACCCCGGAGCGCCCCTCCCGACTCTCTGTCCCCCCTTGCCCACATCTGTGGGCAACCAGCCCGGCTCGCCACACCCACAGCCAACCTGGAGCGGGACATCCGGGCGCCCTCCTCTCCAAAAAATGGGAACAACCCCTGGGGATGCCCGACGAGCCCCCTGCCCACCCTGTCCCCCCCCCCCCTTCTCCCCGGTGGCCACTCCTTGTCCCTCAGGGCGCCCTGGCAGTGCCCACCCCGCGGGACCCGTGCCCGCGCTGCCAAACCTGGAGACCGGGAGCCTTTGACAAAGTTGGACTGATTTCTTACGTTCTTTCCTTGAACTTCTCTGTGCTGTCCTCTTCCTCCTCCTCCTCCTCCTCTTCCTCCTCCAGCGGATCTCCTCGAGAGCTAGAGCGGGTACAGTCTGATCCCGGGTGCATTGCTCACGCACTAACCCTTGGGGGGACCACGAGAGAGAGGGAGCAGGGGGGCACAGCGGCAGGGGAGGGGACGCTGTCCTGCCTGGCACTGTCCCCAGGGTCCCCAACACCAGCGGGGGAGCCCCAAATCCCTTTCACTCTGCTTCTCCCACGTCACTGGCCGGTGGTTGTGCCGGCATCTCGCCGCAGGGATGGGTGTGGGGTGTTCCAAATCCCTCCAGTTCTGGGCTGCGAGGTTCCCAAAGCCCCAGGAAGGGTCAGCACCCCCTTTCTGCCTCCCCCTCTCTCGTTGTCAGCTGCTAACCCCGTCCCGGGCATGCGGGGCGGGAGAGGGGTCTGTGTCCTGTCCTTCCTGTCCCCTCTGTGTCCCCTCTTCACCCCATAACCCCCCGGCCTGTCCCAGCCCACCCCAGACCCCTCTCCGAGGCTGGGTGTGGCACGGAGCCACCTCCCCTCCCTCCATCCCGGTGACGCGGCGATGGCAGCGCCCTGTCCCTGTCCCCTCTATGCCCCGTGGCCGCGGGAGGGTTGGGGTCCCACCGCGGGGGTCCTGGCCGTGTGTCCTGGCTGTGTGTGCCTGCGTGTGTCCCCCTTGTCCCCACTGCTCACCCTGGGTGAGGAGGAGCAATGCCAGGGATCCCCCCCCTGTGACCACCGGAGCCCCTCCTGGCACGTCCTGACACGACCCTGCCAGGGGCCAGCCGGTGTGACAGCCCCGGCATGTCCCCATCCTGGTTTGGGGGAACGGAGCGGCACCCCCGACTCGACCCCAGACCCCTCCCCAGCACATTCCCACCGCCGGGACCCCTCTAACCCCCCTCTCTCCCTTCTGCTTTCCAGGCTCGGCCCGCAGCGGCTCCGCCAAACCGAAGGTGAGAGGGGACAACGGAGCGGGGCTGGCAGGGTGGGGACGCGGGGATTCACGGGGACTCTCAGCCCGTCCCTGTCCCTGTCGCTGACCCCGCTGTGTCCCCCCACTCCCAGGGCACGTGGCCGTCGCGCAAAGCTCCGCCGCACCGGGAGCTCCTCGCCATCCCCTTCGTCTCGGCCGCCGCCCGCAAGAGGAAGAAGAGGAGAGAGGCCGAAGGCGTTGGGAGCAGCACCGATGACGACGCGGAGCGCAGGGACAGCCCGGGCCGGCAGCAGGAGCGGGAGGTCCCCGCGGTGACACCCGGCAAATCCCCCCGCGCCGCCAACACCGACCCCGCGACCCCCGGCCCGGCCGGGATGCAGCGGGAATGCTCGGCCGGCTCCGAGCCGGCTCCGGACGCCCGCTCCATCGTGTCCGGCTACTCCACGCTGTCCACCATGGACCGCAGCCTGTGCTCCGAGGTGCACTCGGTGACCGGGAGCCGCGGGGAGGAGGCGGATGACGAGCGCAGCGAGCTCAGCCACATGGAGACGGACACGGAGAGCCGCGAGGGAGCCCGGCCGCGACCGGGACAAGCCGGAGGGGGGACAGGGACGGGCGACGAGGACAAGCCACCCCTGGGCCGCCCTTCCTTCAATTCGCATCTCCTGATCCAGTGCGACACGCTGGCCCGAAGGAAGTTGGGGCGGCCGCGGCCGGCCGGCGACACCGCGGTGGTGGCCAGCACCGGGGACGAGCAGAGCTGGGTGGCCCCGGGGCGAGCGTCGCTGCGGGAGCAGCTCCGGCAGCACCTGCGGGCTTCCACCGATGACACGGGGGTTCTCCTGCGCAGGGCACACTCCCCCGAGACCCGCCGCAAGAAGAGCAGCTGGCGCCGGCACACGGTGGTGGTGCCCGGTGGCCTCAAGGACCTCAACTTCAACGAGTGGAAGGAGCCGCGGGGTCTCGAGGGGACGCCGTGTCGCGATAAAGACTCGGGGCTCAGCAGCCTGGAGTCCACCAAAGCCCGGCCCGCGGTTCCCGGCCCGGTCCCTCCTGGCACTGCTGGCCCGGGCTCGGCTACCAAGAGTCCCCCGGGTAGCCCCGGCCCTGCCCTGCGCTTCCCGCAGTGTCTCTGAGTCCCTCGCCAGTGTTTAATTTAAGGACTGTCCCTTGTCCCCCTATTTAATTGTGCTCCGGAGGAGCTGCTGGTAATTATTTAACAGGTCCCGGTGGCTGGGGTGGGGACAAAGCCACCACAAAGCTTTGGGGACCAGCGGTGGTGCCACTGCACGGTGTCCCAAGCCCCCAGGCAGTGCCAGGAGGGGCGTGGAGGGCTCGGGGGGATTGTCCCCAGTGGTGGCACTGCTGTCCCCAGTGGTGGCACTGCTGTCCCCAGCCGCCGTGGAGCGAAGTGCGGGCACTTCCCTGGGAGCTGGCCCGGGCTGGGGACCCTGGGGGTGTGGGTGTCACAGACCCCTGTCCTGGAGACCTCAGTGTCACAGACCCCTGTGCTGAGGGTCATCGGGGTCAGAGACCTCTACCCTGGGGACCTTGGGGACATCAGGGTCAGAGACCCCTGCCCTGGGGACCTCGGTGTCACAGACCCTTGTTCTGGGGACCTTGGGGACATCAGGGTCAGAGACCCCTGCCCTGGGGACCTCGGTGTCACAGACCCTTGTTCTGGGGACCTTGGGGACATCAGGGTCAGAGACCCCTGCCCTGGGGACCTCGGTGTCACAGACCCTTGTTCTGGGGACCTTGGGGACATCAGGGTCAGAGACCCCTGCCCTGGGGACCTCGGTGTCACAGACCCTTGTTCTGGGGACCTTGGGGACATCAGGGTCAGAGACCCCTGCCCTGGGGACCTCGGTGTCACAGACCCTTGTTCTGGGGACCTTGGGGACATCAGGGTCAGAGACCCCTGCCCTGGGGACCTCGGTGTCACAGACCCTTGTTCTGGGGACCTTGGGGACATCAGGGTCAGAGACCCCTGTCCTGGGGGACCCTGGGGACATCGGGGTCAGATACACTTGTTTTGGGGATCCTGGGGGACATCAAGGTCACAGTCCCCTGCCCTGGGTGACCCTGGTGTCACAAACTCCTGCCCTGGGGAATTTGGGGGCTCTCCATGCCCTGAGCACCTTGGGGATCCCATGACAGATCCCCCCCCCCCCCCCCTTCCGTGTGCCAGCGTCCCTTGGGGACATCAGCGCTGTCACCCTGACCTGGGTGGGCTCTGCTGAGCGGGGGGACCCCTTTGGGGAGGGGGCTGGCACTGAGGGGGGACACCCTGCAGCAGAGGGGGGGGTGACACTGCCATCCTTCACCCCCTCCTGGAGTGTCCCTGTCCCCTCCCATCGCTGTCCCCTTCCTGACCCCCAGGCCAGAAGCACTTTAGGAAGGGGACAGGGGGACCCCCGGGCCGGCCACGCTGGGGACACAAGTGCCACCAGCTCGGTGTCACCTCGTGTCGCATCCCGTCACCGTCTCTCCGTGTCGTTCTCGTAACGTTATGCAAATATTTGCTGTAAAGTCGTTTGTTTTCCTTTTCTTTTCGATTTTTTGTTGTTGTTGTTGTTTGTTTCCCCCCCCCTGTAAATATCGTCTCTGCCCGTGTAACATATCCCAAAAGGATTTATAAGGATTTTTTTAAGAAGTTTTGCTCAGTGGAAAGGCCAGCCCCGAGCAGTGGTGACTTTTTAAAACCCTCCTGCATGTCCCACCCAAAAAATCCCATTCCTGGCCCCGTCGGGATCTGCAAAACTGCAAAAAAAAAAAACAAAAAACCCCAAACCAACCCAAAAAAATCCCCCTGCTTTGGCCCCCCAGTCCTGGTCTATATATTGGAAATAAACTGGTTATTCAAAGTTTTGACGGTATTAATTCTCTTTTTTTTTTTTTTTCTGATGGGAAGAGACTCCAAATTCTTGCTGCTGGGAATTCTTATTCCTTGATTTCTCCATGGGAGGATAAATCTCATTTTCTGGGGGAGGAAATAACATAACTGGGATGCGCCATCCTCGCCAAAATTCTCTCTTTTTTTTTTTTTTTTTTGTTTTTTTTTTTTTTTGGTGGGGAAGAAAAAGAGAGAAAAAGAGGCCGAAAAAAAAAAAAAAAAAAAGTAATTTTATTAAAGCCGGACGCTCTGATAGAAAAGAAAAGTTATAAAGGGAAAAAGGAAAAGAATAAAAAGCAACCCTTTTGTCACGGGAATTACAACGGTCACACACAACTAACCCATGGCATCCACGGCGACACGGGGGACACGGGGGGGGTGGCACAGGGTGGGGTCCCCTCCCTCCCCTCCCCCGCTCGTCCCCAGCGCGAGGCTTTTTTTTTTTTTTTTTTTTACATTTTTCTTTCTTTTTTTTTTTACATTTTTTTCCCTTTTTTTTTTTCCCCCTCCGTTTTCAACTTTTTCTTTTTTTTTTTTCTTTTTTTTTTTTTTTCTGTTCGTTTTATTTTTTTTTTAAAACAGCTCACGAGAAATTTCATGCGGAAGAAGAGAGAGAGAGAGAGAGAAGAAGACACACGACGGCGTAGAAACCCCAAAACAGCCTTTGAAGAGAACCAGAAATTCACAGTTTTTTCCTTTTTTTTTTTGTGTTGTTTTTTTTTTTCTCGCTTTTTCTTCTCAGTTCTTTTGTTTTTGTCCTTTTCAAAGTCTTAACCTTTTTTTTTTCTTTTTTTTTTTTTTTTTAATTTTGTTTTTCTTGGTTTGTTTTAAAACAACATCCAGACGAGTAAAGCGGGGAGCGCATGCAGCGGGCGCCTCCGACACATGCACGATGCAGGCAGCGTTTGGATTTGGGCTTTTTTTTTTTTTTTGGTGGTTTTTACAAAATTTTACTCTTTTTTTTTTTTTAATTTTTAATTTTTTTTTTTCTTGTTCTGTACCAGAACTGAGTTGATTTTTTTTTTTTTGTTTGGTTTTATTTTATTTTTATTTTTATTTTTTTTTTTTTGGGTTGTTTTCTTGCTTCAGCGAGGGATTTGCACGATGCCATGAAGGGGACGGACACACGCACGCGGGGACGTCACGCTCACGGGGACACCAGCCGGGACAAGGGGACATTGTGGGGGTGGTTTGGGGACAGGATGGGACCTGCCACCCCCTCACCTGGCGTTGTCACCACCTCACCTGGCGCTGTCACCACCCCCCCTGCTCTGCACGAGTGACACCGAGCCAGGAGAGGTGACAAGGGGACAAAGTGGGGGGGGGAATGGTGGGACAGCTTGGGGACACCGGGATGGGGACACCGGGGTGGGGACACCAGGGTGGGGACACCAGGGTGGGGACACTGGAGTCACACTAAGGACAAGCCCATTTTTGGGGGTGTCACCATGGGGGTGGCATTGTCACCCCCTCATATGTGCGTCACCAAAGGGGGTGGCAATTGTCATCCCTCCATGTGTGTGTCCCCAAAGAGGGTGGCATTGTCACCCCCCCCATGTCATTTTTGGGGGCGTCACCAAAGGGGTGGCAATTGTCGTCCCTTCATGTGAGTGTCCCCAAAGAGGGTGGCATTGTCACCCCCCCATGACATTTTTGGGGGTGTCCCCAAGAAGAATGACAATTGTCACCTCCCATGTAGGCATCCCCAAAAAGAGTGGCAATTGTCACCCCCATGACATTTTTGAGGGTGTCACCAAGGGGGTGGCAGTTGTCACCCCTCCATGTGTGTGTCCCCAAAGAGGGTGGCAATTGTCACCCCCCCATGTCGTTTTTCGGGGTGTCACAAGGAGAATGACAATTGTCACCTCTCGGGTGTCCCCAAGGGGGTGGCATTGTCACCCCTTCATATGTGTGTCACCAAAGGGGTGACAATTGTCACCCCCACATGTGAGTGTCCCCAAAGAGAATGAGAACTGTCACTTCCCGTATGGGCGTCCCCAAAGGGGTGGCATTGTCACCCACCCATATGGGTGTCCCCAAGGAGGATGGCATTGTCACCCCCCCATGACATTTTTGGGGGTTTCACCATGGGGGTGGCATTGTCACCCCCCCATGTGTGTGTCCCCAAGGGGGTGGCATTGTCACCCCCCCATGACATTTTTGGGGGTGTCCCCAAGGAAGATGACATTATCACCCCCCCATTTCACTTTTGGGGGTGTCACCAAGGGGGTGGCATTGTCACCCCCCCCATGTGAGTGTCCCCAAGGAGGATGGCATTGTCACCCCCCCATGACATTTTTGGGGGTTTCACCAAGGGGGTGGCATTGTCACCCCCCCCATGTGAGTGTCCCCAAGGAGGATGGCATTGTCACCCCCCCATGACATTTTTGAGTGTCCCCATGGAGAATGACAATTGTCACCTCCCATATGGGTGTCCCCAAGGGAGTGGCACTGCCACCTCCACACCTCCTGTCACCCCCCCCCCTCTCCCCCCTCGGGTGACACCAGGTGACAAAAACTGACACCAGGTGACACCAGGTGACCGCGGGCTAGGGGAGGCGACAACGCCAGGTGCCACCCCCGGAGCTGCGGCTTCGCTCCAGCGAACTCACTTTGGTACCGAGAAAAGAAATAATAATTCGAACAACAATCATCAAAAATTAAATTAATTAAAAACGCAACAGGTGACTGCTATTGCTGCTGGCACTGGGGGATGGGCGCGGTGTCCCCAGCGCCACCAGGACCTGGGGACAGGGCTGGGGACAAGGAAAGAGGGCGGGGACTCAGCGCGAAGCCTAAACCTAAGCAGGGATTTCAAATCCACCCCCTAAATAATACCGGACGTGATTTATTTCTCTTCTTCTTTTTTTTTTTTCCTTTTTTTTTTTTTAATTTTTTAAAGTTTTTTTCCCCCTCTTTAAATATTTATATATAGATTTATATTACGTATATATATATATATATAATATGTAAATATATTTTTTAAAACAATATAAAATGTTAAGACACTTCACTTAAATGTAAAGAGTTGCTTTTTTTGCAATCCAAAGAAATTGCATCATGATTTTTTTTTTCGTTTCTTTTTTTCTTGCTTTTTTTTGGTCTTTTGTTTTTTTTGGTTTTTTGTTCTTTTTTGTGTGTGTTTTCTCTTTGTTATTCAAAAAAAGGCTCTCGTTTCTTCTGTACAAAAATGATAGAGATACAAAAAAAAAAAAAATCGAACAAAAACCAAAATAAAACAGAAACCAGAGGAGAGAGAAAAGGAAGAAAAAAAGGAGTTGAAATTAAAAAAAAACCAAACTGAAAATAATCAACGCAAGGACGAAATAGAGAACGGAAGGAATGACTGGATCTCGTGTTGCACACGCACACACACACACCTGGGCACACCTGGGCACACCTGGGCACACCTGGGCACACCTAGGATGTACCTGGGCACACCTATGATGCACCTGGGCACACCTGGGCACACCTAGGATGTACCTGGGCACACCTATGATGCACCTGGGCACACCTGGGCACACCTAGGATGCATCTGGGCACACCTATGATGCACCTGGGCACACCTGGGCACACCTAAGATGTACCTGGGCACACCTATGATGCACCTGGGCACACCTGGGCACACCTAAGATGTACCTGGGCACACCTATGATGCACCTGGGCACACCTGGGCACACCTAGGATGCACCTGTGCACATCTGGGGCACACCTCGGATGTACCTGGTCACACCTGGACCCACCTAGGATGTACCTGGGCCCACCTGGAGCACACCTAGAATGCACCTGGGCACACCTATGATGCACCTGGGCACACCTGGGGCACACCTCGGATGTACCTGGTCACACCTGGGCCCACCTAGGATGTACCTGGGCCCACCTGGAGCACACCTAGAATGCACCTGGGCACACCTATGATGCACCTGGGCACACCTAGGCATACCTAGGATGTACCTGGGCACACCTATGATGCACCTGGGCACACCTGGGGCACACCTCGGATGTACCTGGTCACACCTGGGCCCACCTAGGATGTACCTGGGCCCACCTGGAGCACATCTAGAATGCACCTGGGCACACCTAGGATGTACCTGGGCCCACCTGGTCACACCTGGCTCACCCACGCTGCATTGAGGTGGCCACAAGCCACCCACCCATGCCCCCCCCTCCAGGGGACCCCGCCGGGCTGGGCGGGGCCGGGGCTGCTCCCCCGGGGTTTGGGGTCCCCATCGCTCCCGCTCGTCCCCAAGGGGAGGGGACAGAGCCACGACAGAGCCACCCCCACCCCGGCATCACCGCAACCCCCCCCCCCGGGACCCCTCCCCAATTCACACCCTCGCCCTGCGACCCCTCCGGCACTCCCGGGGACCCCCTGGCTCCCCTCGAGGGGACCCGGGAGCGGCGGTGGCGGCGGTGACAGAGCCCCGGGATGTCCCCGAGCCCTCGGCCCCGCCGGCCACCCACCGGCCAGCCCTGGCCCGAGCTGTCCTCTCCTCCTGCGGGGACAACGCGGCGGCTCCCGGGACGCTCGGGGGTCGCTCCGGGGGTCGCTCCGGGGGTGTCTTGGGCGATCGTTGCTTCCCGGTTTTCCGCGTGGTGGGAGCTGGAAGCTGCTCCTGGCTGGACGCTGGTGGGGGGAAGCTCTGAGAGCTCTTAAATAAAAAACAAAACAAACAAACAAACAAAAAAAAAAACCACCAAAAAAAAAAAAAAAAGAAAAAGATAAAAGAAAAACAACAAAAAACGGCGGGTAGGGCAAAAGGGGAAAAAAGAGAAGGGGGAGGTGGGGACCAAACCAACAGCGATCCAAAGGGGAGGGGGAAAAAAAGGAGAAAAGGAGGAAAAAAAAAAAACAAAAGAGAGAGAGAGAAACAGAAAGTGGCTGGTTGGCCATGGCGGAGCGGGAGGGGACACAGAGGTCGGGCCGAGGCGCGGCGCAGGCGAGAGACACAAAAGTTCTTTTGGCGGAGCGGAGGCGACCAAAAAAAAAAAAAAATCCTAACAAAAAAGAAAAAAAAAAAACAAAAAAAAAACCCAAAAAAACCCCACATGGATCAAACAGAAAAGAGCAGGGGACACAGGTGACGGATTCCCTCCAAAGCGCCTCAAGAAGAAGCCAAAGTCCCAGGGAGGAAGAGGAGCCCGAGGAAGAGAGGAGGAGCCCCCGGGAGCAGGAGAGCGGCCGGGCGGAGCTCAGGGGCGCTCAGAATGAGATGGAGGAGTTCCTGGCCCCAAAGGAAGTCAATACGGGGATGGATGTTCTGCCAGCTGCGGGTTTTTCTGAGACCGTGGGGGAGGTCTCACTGGCCTCTTTAGATGGTCTAGTGGCCTGGAAAGAAAAGCAAGATTCAAGGAGGACGAGGAGGAGGAGAAAGGGGTGGAAAGTCCAAAAAAAAAAAAAAAAAACAAAAAAAACAAACAAGAAAACAAACAAAAAAAACAGACAAAAGTTTTTTTAAAAAAATAAAAATACAAAAGAAAGGGAAAAAAAGAAAAAAATAATAATAGAAAGGAGAAAATAACAACAAAAGCAGGGACAGAAAAAAAAAAACCCAAAACAACCGAGAGCCAGAGGGAGCTCGCTCAGAAGCAGCACTGAGTCAGGCCTGAGGTCAAGCAGCTGGAAAAGGGCCACCACAAACAGCGCGACAAGGGCGGGTCCCACGTGTCACTGCACGGGCAGGGGACATCCCCGAGAGGAGAGGACGGACGGACGGACAGACGGACACGCGGACACACAAGCACACACAGGCGCGGGGGCACAGGGGACACGGGGGAGGCACAGGGGGGACAAGAAGGGCAGCGTTAGAGCGGGCACAGCCCCCGGTGGCACCCGAGGGGGACGGTGCCCACCCTGTCCCTGTCCCTGTCCCTGTCCCCGTCCCTGTCCTTGTACCTGTCCCTGTCCCTGTCCCTGCCCCTGTCCCTGTCCCTGTCCCTGTCCCTGTCCCTGTCCCCGTTCCTGTCCCTGTCCCTGTCCCCGTCCCTGTCCCTGTCCTTGTCCCTGTCCCTGTCCCTGTCCCTGTCCCCGTTCCTGTCCCTGTCCCCACCGTGACCCAGCGGGGGTCACCAGCGGCACGGGCACCGGGAATGCAGCTGAAAAATCCCATCCGGAATGGAGCTGAAAAATCCCACTGGGAACGGAGCTGAAAATTCCCACTGGGAACGGAGCTGAAAAATCCCATCCAGAATGGAGCTGAAAAATCCCACCGGGAATGGAGCTGAAAATTCCCACCGGGAATGCGGGCAGGGATCCTCCAGCCCCGCCTCGCCATCAGGGAGGGCTTGGGCTGCTGGGGGAGTGAGGAGGGGACACAAATCCTGCGCGGGGACGAAAGTGACACGGAAAAGTGCGGCTGTGGCCACCCCAGTTGGGTACCGGGGGGTGCCAGCAGAGTCCCGTGCTGCTCTGTGGCCTCCAGGGGATCGGACTCGGTGGCCTCATGGGGTCAGGAGATGCTTGCCGGCCCCTCGGGCCGGTGTTTGCCCGGTGTCCGGTCCGTGGGGGATGCAGAGGGAGCTCCTCGCCTCTCCCTGGTTCCTCAGAGTGGGACAACGTGGGAGGGGACAGTCAGGGACACCCCAAGCTCGGGGATGGATGCTCCCTCGGGAAGTTTTTCCACTGGGAACGGAGCAGCCGAGGGTGGTTTGACCCTTCTTGCCAACAGGTGCCCGTTTTGCTCATTCCACATTTGCCCAAATCGCAGGAACTCCCCCCATAAAAACCCTGCTCGGAGTAGCGGGGATAAAACCTTTGGTTCGTCCCGCAGGGCTGAGGGATCGGCGAGAATGAGCAGAATCGGGTTTATTGATGGGGTTTGGGGCTGGAAAAGTGGTCAAGACACAGAGCGGGGGCAGAGGAGGGGGTCAAGGTGAACCCACTCGTGGTGCCCAGAGAGGGGGAAAGGGGCGCTGGGAGAGGGGAGAAGAGGTCAGCAAGGGAGGGGGATACCCAAGTGGCCGTGATCCCCTGGCTGCTGGCCCGAGGGAGCTGGGAATGCACGGCCAGCACTGGGGTGACAGCAGGGACACAGTGGGGGGAGCCCCGCTGCCCGCAGCAGGAGCTGGGCCCGGGATGGGCAGGGGTCAGTGCTGGTGCTGGGGATGCTCCATCCCACCCCAAAACGCCTCAAAATTCTTCTCTTCCAGCTGCTGTGGCCTGCTCACTCTGTCCCCACACTGCCATGGGGACACCCACAAGCTGCTTCCGTGGATGCGTGGGTGGGGTCCCAGCACCCCAAACCCCCCGGGACAGGAGCCCCAGGGAGGGAATCCGCATCCCCAGAGCTCCCGTGGCTCTGTCACACTCATCAATGACCGAGGAGGTGGCACTGTCCCCCTGGGGTGAGGGGACAGCACCGGGGCTCAGCCACCCGGTCAGGGCAGTGGCGACACCCAGAGCTGGGGGACAAAGGGCTGAGACTCTGTGACCAAGTGGTGTCCCTGTCCCCAGCTCCCAGGGAGGAGGCACAGCAGGTGACAAGAGCCCCTCCTGTCCCACAACGTCCCTTTGCCCCCAACCCTGCTGGGCTCATCCAAAACGAAGAACGCACCAAGAAAGTTTCAAAAAAAAAAAAAAAAATAATAATAAAAAAAAAATCCTCCAAATCATCACCCTGGCAGTGTCCCCGACTCAGGCCGTGCCCGAGGGCGGTGCCAGGGCCGCGGCAGCCCCGGGACGGCTCTAGGGGTGGAGTACCTGCTGCTGGCCCTGGATCCGCATGTATTCCATGCGCTGTTTGATGTGCTTGCCCTTGTCGGGGCTGCCTTGCTGGCCCTGCTTCAGCCGCGATGTCGGATTCACCACCTTCATGGCCGGGATGGAGACACCACCGCTCTGCCGGGACACAAAATCCAGGGAAATAAAGGGTTAAAATTGGCTGCTGGAATCCCGCTGGATGCCTGGAGCTGTGTCACACCCCCCTCCGCCAGCACTGCCCGTGGTGACAAAGCCAGGTGAGGACCGGGTCACCGGGTCCCCGTGGTGACAAAGCCAGGTGAGGACCGGGTCACCGGGTCCCCGTGGTGACAAAGCCAGGTGAGGACCGGGTCACCGGGTCCCCGTGGTGACAAGGCCAGGTGAGGACCGGGTCACCGGGTCCCCGTGGTGACAAAGCCAGGTGAGGACCGGGTCACCGGGTCCCCGTGAGTTCCGAACCCTGCCGGGACTTACCGGGAGCCACCCGAGAGGGAGTTTAGGGCAGACACGGCAAACACCGGGACACCGAGGGCGGGACAGGACACCCCGCGGGGCCAAGAGAGAGGGAAAGGCGGCGGCAGGCAGAAGCAGATTCCAGGTGGGAACGGCGGCAGTGGGAATACAGAGGAGTTTATTTACAGCTGTGCACAGGTGTGGATACAGAGAATCGCCAGAGCAGTGCCACACACCCCGCGTGTCCCCTCCCCTGCTGGGGACACCCCAGGTCCCCCCTCCTGCCTGTCCTGTTCCAGCGGGGACAGCTCAGGTTGGGAAATCCGTGGCTCAGGTGAATCCCTGGGGTCCTCGGTGGGGATGGGACGTGGGGGATTCCCACACCCCACAGCGCGAGGAAATCATAAAATCATGGGATATCCTCAGCTGGAAGGGACCCACGAGGATCATCAGAGTTCAAATCCCAGCTCTGGAGAATCCCACATGAGCCTGTGCCACAGCATCCCCAGCATTCCTGGCACTGGGAATCCTCCCAACCAGTGCAGAATCCTCGGAAGGTGGCACCAGCCCTGCTCAGCTTTAGGACTGACCTATCCTGCCTAATCCTGAGCCTGGCTTTGCCCAAGGGCCAGCCATAAATCCATCCTGCAGCTCCATTTCCCAGAAAAAAAAACAAAACCAAAACAAAAGCAAAAAAGAAAAAAATAAAAAAATAAAAGAAAAAAAAAGAAAAAAAAAGAAAAGAAAAAACCAACCAAACCAACAAAAAAAAAAAACCCACAAAAACCAAAAAGGATCAAAAAAAAAAACAAACAAAAAAATTTCCAAACCAAACCAAAACCAAAAAAACCAAACCAACCAACAAAAAAAACCACCAAAAAAACCAAACAAAAAAAACCCAAAAAAACCCCCATAAACAAAATCAAAGAAAAACCCAAAAACCAAAAACCAAACAAAAAAACCAACAAAAACAAACAAACAAAAACCAGCAGGAAAAATTGCAGCTACACCCTCATTCACCCAGCGAGAGCCCCCCGAGGAGGGAGAGAACGGCTCCAAATGGAAAATGAGATTTATTCCCCAGTGCTGGCTGTTAATAAAGGAGCAGGTTGACGTTGCAGCAGAGCTCAGGGCATTCTTCCCCTCCCTGTTCTTCCCAGATATTCAGCTGGATTCCAGCAGAAAGCAATTTGGGATGGCTTCAGGGAGCTCGAGCTGCGGTTTAATTAGGAGAAACATCTGCCGGGCTCCAGCTGCTGCTCATTAGGAGAGGGATTTGATGCAAAATGGAGAAACCGAGAGTGGTGCTTGGGCACCCGGAGCATCCAGGCCTGGCCAGACCCCTTGGGATGCTCACGGACCCCTTAAGATGCTCATGGACCCCTTGGGATGCTCATGGACCCCTTGGGATGCTCATGGACCTGATGGGATGGTCATGGACCCCTTAAGATGCTCATGGACACCTTGGGATGCTCATGGACCTGATGGGATGCTCATGGACCCCATGAGATGCTCATGGACTCCGTGGGATGGTCATGGATCCCTTGGGATGCTCGTGGACCCCATGGGATGCTCGTGGACCCCTTGGGATGCCCATCCTGGACCTGATGCTCCAAAAACCTGCCAGGGGTGGAATAATCCACCTCATGCAGGATCTAATTCCAGGACAGGATCAGCCAGCACCAGCTGGCACCGTCTCCCTTCCTGCTGCCAGCTCCTGCCTCGCTCATTCCTGCCCTTCCCAAAGCCCTCCAGGTGTCAGGGAGAAGAGGAAGATTCCTTCTCCACCTCGGCTCTGCCTGGAGGAGGAGTCACAGAGAGGGAGCAGGTAGAGGAAGAGACATCAGAGTGAATCCAGGGCAGAGCAGGGCACGGGGGAGAAGAGAAAATGAACCTGGCGAGTGTCGGGGGGCAGCCGCGGCTTGGGGAGCAGCGCTGGCTTGGTCCTGCTCGGAATTGGACTCTTGGGAGCATCATCTTTGGCCTGGCTGAGGTCCAGCGCGGTGTCACCGTCGCAGCCTCCGTGCCCGAGGTCTCCCAGGCTTTTCCCGGCCTCTTCAGATCCCGGCGTGTCCTTGGGGAACACAAATTCCACGGCGGGGTGGCTGCTGATCTCGCTGATGGTCATTTCCAGCTCGCGGATGGTTTCCTCCAGGCTGTCCAGTCTCTGGTAGGTGTCCTCATAAATCTCCTTTTTACCCGGAGCCGCGGGGCGCCCGGGGAACAAGCGGTCCTTGCAGAGCCCCTCCGCCACGTCCCCCCCCGTTTTGGGGTGGTCCCCGGCAGCTGGAGCCCCTCCATCCCATCCTGGAGGTGCCGTGGAGTAACTGGAACGGACAGGGATCTGCTCCAGGGGTTGCTCCACCCGGGAATGTCCCGGTGCCCACGGGGCTGGGTCGGTGCCCGTGGCAATCCCAGGATGTGGCACCGGGCAGCCCGAAGGCTCTCGGTGCTCTCGGCCCGGGGCAAGCGGGCTCTCCTCCCTCCACGCTGCTTTGGGACACCCAGCAGAGCGTCCAGGAGCGAGCCTGGCTCCTCTTTGGGGATCCCCATCAGAAATTTGGGGGATGATCCCAGAGGGAAGCGCGGCCTCTGCAGCTCCGGCGCCTTCCCCGTGGCTCCGAGGAGGCGGCTGCGCAGCCACGGAAATTTGGGGACAAGTCTTGTCGCTACATCCTGGCCCGCTGGCAGCGTCCAGAGCCGCGTCCCCTCCTTGTCCCCCCATTTTATCCCTCGGGAAAGGCGAGGCTGCCAAAGGAAACGCCCGGGATGTTCCACCAGGGGCTGGAGGGCGTTCCTGTGCCAGCGGGGATTTGGGGGAGCTGCCAGGAGCCGCCACACGGCCTCTCCTTGTCCCCTCTGGTGGCAGCTGCCCTCCTGCTGCTGCGCTGCCCGGCGCCACCCACAGCTCCGGCTCGGCTTCGGGGGACGGCGGCTCCGACACCCACTCGGTGAGCACGATCTGGGGCAGGGAGAACGCCCGGCTGGCCGGGGCTGCCAGCGGCTCCTAGGTAGAGAATTCAGACAGGTTAGGGGCCAGGAGGCAGCGGGGTTTGCTTGGGGAGGCACCACGGGGTGCCACAAATTATTGGGGTCCCCCCTGCCCTGTGTCGGTGCTTCCTGGCACGGCAGAGTTCCAGGGGGGAGTTTGGGAAGGGAGTGGGGTTTGGCTCCCTCCTGTCCATCCTGTGAATCCCACCGGGATTCACGGCATGGACAGGGCATGGAGGGGGGCTCAGCTCCCTCCTGTCCATCCCATGGATCCCACCGGGATTCACGGCATGGACAGGGCATAGAGGGGGGCTCAGCTCCCTCCTGTCCATCCCATGGATCCCACCAGGATTCACGGCATGGACAGGGCATAGAGGGGGGCTCAGCTCCCTCCTGTCCATCCCATGGATCCCACCGGGATTCACGGCATGGACAGGGCATAGAGGGGGGCTCAGCTCCCTCCTGTCCATCCCATGGATCCCACTGGGATTCACAGCATGGACAGGGCATGGAGGGGGGCTCAGCTCCCTCCTGTCCATCCCATGGATCCCACTGGGATTCACAGCATGGACAGGGCATGGAGGGGGGCTCAGCTCCCTCCTGTCCATCCCATGGATCCCACCGGGATTCACGGCATGGACAGGGCATGGAGGGGGGCTCAGCTCCCTCCTGTCCATCCCATGGATCCCACCGGGATTCACGGCATGGACAGGGCTTGGAGGGGGACTCAGCTCCCTCCTGTCCATCCCATGGATCCCACCGGGATTCATGGCATGGACAGGGCTTGGAGGGGGGCTCAGCTCCCTCCTGTCCATCCCATGGATCCCACCGGGATTCACGGCATGGACAGGGCTTGGAGGGGGACTCAGCTCCCTCCTGTCCATCCCATGGATCCCACCAGGATTCACGGCATGGACAGGGCATAGAGGGGGGCTCAGCTCCCTCCTGTCCATCCCATGGATCCCACCGGGATTCACGGCATGGACAGGGCGTGGAGGGGGACTCAGCTCCCTCCTGTCCATCCCATGGATCCCATCGGGATTCATGGCATGGACAGGGCTTGGAGGGGGACTCAGCTCCCTCCTCCAGCCCTGACATCCCACTGGAACATGGACATGGACCAAACAGGTTTGTTCAATTCCTCCTCCATCCCTGACATCCCATCGGGATCCACGGCACGGACAGGGAATGGGCAGGGATGTTCAATTCTCTCTTATCCAGCCCATTAGATAGAAAAAACAACTTCAAAACAGAAACCACGCTGGTATTTCTGCACCTCCCGAACACCTTTGGAAACCCCACTGCCACCAGCAGAAATCCGGCTGGGATTTCTCTGTGCTGGTACAAACTGGGGGCACTGGTGTGAGCGCAGAGCTCCAGCAGGGGCTGAGCCATCCCAGCTGAGCTTTCACACCCTGAGGGGCCAAAAATCACCCAAAAAATGCTCTTCTTCCTGCCCCACTTCCCTGTTCCCATCTCGAGGGACATGCCCAGGCATCCCTGGCAGAACTGGTGCCCCTGCAGCTGCCCCTGAGCTCGGGCAGAGAGGGAAGGAAGCACCAGCGCTGGGAAGGAGCTCTGGGTCCATTCCAGCTGGGCTTATCCCAGCTCTGGAGCTCAGGGAATGAGGGATGGATGCTCCAGCCCTGATGTCCCAGGAAAGGGGCGGGGGGGGGGGGGGACCCAGCAGGATCCCCCAAAAAGGTGCCAGAGCTACCCCAGGAGCTGAGCTGAGGGATGAGCCAGATCTCCCCTCGTGTCTGGCACAGCAGGAGCCCCTGTCTTGGTCTTTGCCCTCACCCTGGGCATTCCCTGATCCATCCTGTGCATTCCCTGCTCCATCCTGTGCATTCCCAGCTCCATCCTGGCATTCCCTGCTCCACCCTGGGCATTCCCAGCTCCACCCTGGGCATTCCCTGCTCCACCCTGGGCATTGTGTGCTCCATCCTGGCATTCCCTGCTCCATCCTGTGCATTCCCAGCTCCATCCTGGCATTCCCTGCTCCACCCTGTGCATTCCCTGCTCCACCCTGGGCATTCCCTGCTCCATCCTGTGCATTCCCTACTCCACCCTGGGCATTCCCTGCTCCACCTTGGGCATTGTGTGCTCCATCCTTGGCATTCCCTGCTCCATCCTGGGCATTCCCTGCTCCATCCTGTCATTCCCTGCTCCACCCTTGGCATTCCCTGCTCCACCCTGTGCATTCCCTGCTCCACCTTGTGCATTCCCTGCTCTCACCCTGGGCATTCCCTGCTCCATCCTTGGCATTCCCTGCTCCACCCTGGGCATTCCCTGCTCCACCCTGGGCATTCCCTGCTCCATCCTTGGCATTCCCTGCTCCACCCTGGGCATTCCCTGCTCCACCCTGGGCATTCCCTGCTCCACCCCGGGCATTCCCTGCTCCATCCCAGCCACTTTCCAGGCTCTCTCCACCCCAAAACTCAGCACGGAGATCAGGAGTGCTGTGATGTGGCCGGATCTGATTCCAGGAAGATCCAAAAGCACCGGGCTCTGCTCCAACCCTTCCCTTTCCATTGGCTCGGGGTGGGGTCTCCCATGCACCGCCCGCCCCCCGGGCACCCGGCGCGGTGCTGGCGTGGCCCGGGAGCCTCCCGGGAGCCACGGCCGTGAGTTAGTGCTGGGTCCGGTGGCGTGAGCGAGGCAGTGGGGACAGAAGCCGTTCATTAGTGGGTTAAATTAGAGAAGAGAAGCAGAAGTGAGTTGAGAAGAGGCGGAGGAGGAAGGCGGTGAGAGCGCAGCCCCGTGGAGCTGTTACCTTCCATCCTTCGGCTGCCACCGCGGCTCCGCTGGGCCACCAGCCGGAGTGGCCCGGGGACACGGCCTCGAGGGGGTCACAGCGGGGCGTGGGGAGGGAAGGGGAGGCAGAGCTCCGCTGAAACACCTGGGGAGTCAAACACGGCCGTTGGAGGGATGGGGGGTAGCCCGGACCTGCAGTGGGGCTCGGGGTGGTCACGGCCTGACCAGAGATGGTGGTGGCTGTGCACGGGTGGTGGCTGTGCACGGGTGGTGGTGTCCCCTGGGCTGCTGGCAGGGTCACCGGACCCCTGGCCAGGAGAGTAACTGGGTCTCCAATTCAGGAGTGTCACTGGTCCCCTGGTCAGCAGTGCCATCAGTCCTACGGCCAGGTGTCGCCGGTCCCCTGGCCATCGGTGTCACCAGTATCCCAGTCATCAGTGTCACCACTCCCCTGGCCAGCAGTGTCACTGGTCCAGTCTGGCAGCATCACTTGTCCAGTTCCTCTGCCTGCAGCACCATCACCTGTCCCTTGCACCATCACCTGTCCCTTGCACCATCACCTGTCCCACACCTGCACCATACCCAGTTCTCCCTCCTGGGGAAAAACCATCCAGGTTAAAACCACCCAGGTTAGACCCAGGTTAATGCCATCCCCTCCCCACAGGAGCACCTGTGCAGTGCTCAGAGCCAGGTGAGTCTGAGGTGTGTAACACGGGTCCCTGGTGGTGTGACCACTCCGTCCCCAGGACGAGTGGGAACCCCCACACGGTGCCAGTGCTGGGGATGCCACAGATGTCACACCCCAAACCCCCTGCAGCTGTTCGGGATGGGGTGGTGTCACCTCAGGGGTGCTGTCACCTCGGGGGTCCCGCGGCCCCTCCCGCGCTCACCTCCAGCTCTGCGATGATCCGATCCTCGTCGTCGTCGTCCTTGATGGCCGAGGCGATGATGGGTGGGGTGGACGCGGGCCGGGCCACCTCGGACACCGCCCGCCTCAGCTTCACCTGCGGCTTCTGCGTCTCCAGCTCCTCCGACTCCGCCTTCTGCCGGGGGGAGCGCGGCCGTGAGGGCACCGGGAGACGCTGGGAGACGCTGGGAGACACTGGGAGACACTGGGAAGCATGCAAGGGCACCAGGGGGACATCTGGAAGCACCGGGAGGCACCGGGAGACACCAGGAGGCACAGGGGAACATCGGGGGACACCGGGAGGCACCCAAGGGCACCCGAGGGCACTGGGAGACACCGGGGGCACTGGGGACACCGAGAGGCACCAGAGAACACCAGGAGGCACTGAGGGGCATCGAGAGGCACCGAGGGCACCCAAGGGCACCGGCAAGCACCAGAGGACATCAGGGAGCACCAGGAGACACAGGGGGACACCAGGGGACACTGGGAGGCACTGGGGGACACAGAGGCCAAGCTGACCACCCCAGCCCCACCTCCATCCATCATCCATCCATCATCCATCCATCATCCATCCATCCATCCATCCATCCATCATCCATCATCCATCCATCCATCCATCCATCCATCCATCATCCATCCATCCATCATCCATCCATCCATCATCCATCCATCATCCATCCATCATCCATCCCTCCATCCATCCATCCATCCATCATCCATCCATCATCCATCCATCCATCCATCATCCATCATCCATCATCCATCCATCCATCCATCCATCCATCACCCATCCATCCATCCATCCCTCCATCCATCATCCATCCATCATCCATCCATCCATCCATCATCCATCCATCCATCATCCATCCATCCATCATCCATCCATCCATCATCCATCCATCCATCACCCATCCATCCATCCATCCATCCATCATCCATCCATCCATCCATCCATCCATCACCCATCCATCCATCCATCCATCCATCATCCATCCCTCCATCCATCCATCATCCATCCATCCATCCATCATCCATCCATCATCCATCCCTCCATCCATCCATCCATCCATCATCCATCCATCATCCATCACCCATCCATCCATCCATCCATCCATCCATCCATCCCTCCATCCATCATCCATCCATCATCCATCCATCCATCATCCATCCATCCATCCATCACCCATCCATCCATCCATCCCTCCATCCATCATCCATCCATCCATCCATCATCCATCCATCCATCACCCATCCATCCATCCATCCCTCCATCCATCATCCATCCATCATCCATCCATCCATCCATCACCCATCCATCCATCCATCCATCCATCCATCCATCCATCACCCATCCATCCATCCATCCATCCATCCATCCATCCATCCATCCATCATCCATCCATCATCCATCCATCATCCATCCATCCATCCATCCATCCATCATCCATCCATCCATCCATCCATCCATCCATCCATCCATCATCCATCCATCCATCCATCCATCCATCCATCCATCATCCATCCATCCATCCATCCATCCATCCATCCATCATCCATCCATCCATCCATCCATCCATCCATCCATCCATCCATCTATCTGTCCATCCATCCCTACCTTCATAAAGCCAGGCTCTTTCTTGCTGGTGACAATGACCTCGCCGCTGCGGGTCGTGGTCAGCCCGTGCGAGGAGGGGAAGCTCCGGCGGGGCGGGGGAGGCGGAGGTGACTTGGAAGGTTTCTCGGTTCGGTACCGCGGCACCGTCAGCTCATCTGGGCACAGAGGGGACGGTCAGGGCTCCGGTGCTGGCCCTGTCCCCTCGGGGACAGCAGCTTGGTCTCTAGAAGCGACCCCAGCCCTCCCCGCGCCGTACCTGAGCCCCGGCGGCCATTGGGGTCCCCTTTGCCCCCCGATTTGGGGGCGTGCTGTGCCTTGGAGGGTTTGTGCTCGGGCGTGGAGGCGGCGCTGCCGCTGCCCGGGGTTTGTTTGTGCTTGGCAGCGAATTCCAGGTCGGGGATGGCTTTCATGAGCTCGGCCTGGGTCTCCTCCAGCAGCCGGTTGATGTCCTTGGCGCTGTACTGGGTGAGCGCCGCCCGCTTCTCCTCCCAGTCCCGCTCCGCTGCCTGTGGGACACACAGAGCCCCGTGACACCCCCAAACCTTCTAGGAACAAATGGGGGGACACACAGAGCCCCGTGACACCCCCAAACCTTCTAGGAACAAATGGGGGGGACACACAGAGCCCCGTGACACCCCCAAACCTTCTAGGAACAAATGGGGGGGACACACAGAGCCCCGTGACACCCCCAAACCCTCCGGGAACAAATGGGGAGGGGCCCAGCATTTTTACCCCATCCCCAAATTTCACCGCCGCCCTCCCGCATTCGAAGCCCTCCCCACCCTCCACCGAGGAGCAGCAGGGTGGGCTCGGCTCCCATCCCCATTTTGACCTTCCCAGAGCTTCCAGAGGAGCCCCCCCGAAGCTGAGCACCCCCTCTCACCTCCACGGACACCGCTTTGTCCGCGCTTTTCTTGCTGGGGGTCTCGGGGCCCGTCTGGGTCTTGGCTGGCACCATCTCCGGGGCTCGGGAGGGGTTATTGCTCTTGCCAGGGTGGCTCTGGGGCTGGGGGGGGCTGTGCCCAAAGCCGGGCACTCCCAGGGGTTCGGGGGTGGCCGTCAGGTGGTGCAGGCTCACGGGGGGACTGGTGGGCATCTCCAGCTCCATCCCTTTGCTGAAATCCGTCTCCGGGGCCACCTTCTTGGGCGACTGGCTCAGGCTGCTGGGCGAGCTCCACACGCCCTCGTCCACTTGCCTGGGAGAGAGGGGAGGCACTGAGGGGCCGTGGGGCATTGAGGGGGGGGCACAAAATCCCGATTTCCTGCAGGTTGAGGTGCTCTGAGGTCTGGGGAAGGGTTGGGCTTGGTGCTGGTTTGGGGCAGTGCAGGAAATCAGATCCCTCCAAACCCCAGACCCCTCTGGATTTTGGGGCAGTGCAGGAAATCAGATCACTCCAAACCCCAGACCCCTCTGGATTTTGGGGCAGTGCAGGAAATCAGATCCCTGCAAACCCCAGACCCCTCTGGATATTGGGCCAGTGCAGGAAATCAGATCCCTCCAAACCCCAGACCCCTCTGGATATTGGGGCAGTGCAGGAAATCAGATCCCTCCAAACCCCAGACCCCTCTGGATTTTGGGGCAGTGTAGCAAATCAGATCCCTGCAAACCCCAGACCCCTCTGGATTTTGGGGCAGTGCAGGAAATCAGATCCCTGCAAACCCCAGACCCACCTGGATTTTGGGGCAGTGCAGGAAATCAGATCCCTCAAACCCCAGATCCACCTGGATTTTGGGGCAGTGCAGGAAATCAGATCCCTGCAAACCCCAGACCCCTCTGGATTTTGGGGCAGTGCAGGAAATCAGATCCCTCAAACCCTTCCCCTCCACCAGATTAGCCTGGAGCTGCCCTTGGGATTGAGGAGTTTTTAGGGATGAGGGTGATGAGTGCTGCGTGATCCCATGGGATCATTTCCCTGGAAATTCAGGCTAAGGCAGGGTCAGGAACTGTCCCGAGCGGTTTCCTGATGGGATCAGGCAGGTGAAATCCACCGGGCAGTGGCTCCAGGAGATTTTTTTCCCCAGTGGAACAAATCCCTGCTCCTCGGGAAGATTTCTTCTCATGCCTATGTCTCCATCCTGATGTAAAATCCCACTTTTTTCCCCAAGGAAAATGAGGTTTGTATCAAAAGAGGGGGTCCTGCTCACACCTGGAAAGGACTGGGGGTGGTTTTGGGGTCCATTAGCAGAAAAATGAGGTTTTTATGAAAAGACGGGGTCCCACACACAGCTGGAGAGAACCACGAAGGTGTTTTTGGGGACCTTCAGCAGGAAAATGAACATTTTATTAAAAAAGGGGTTCCCATCCACACCTGAGGGTGTGAAAAATTAGAAAAATGAGGATTTTATTAAAAGAAGGGTTCCCACCCACACCTGGAAAAGACTGAGGATATTTTGGGGTCCTTCAGCAGGAATGTTTCATCAAAAAAGGGCTTCCCACCCACACCTGGAGAGGACAACGAGGGCGTTTTTGGTATCCTTCAACAGAAAAATTATGAAATACAAGGTTCCCACACACACCTGGAAAGGACTGAAGGGTGTTTTTGGGGTCTTTACACCAAAAAAAAAAAAAAAAGAGTTTTTATCACCACCCCTCGGATTCCCTCCCACCGGGAGGGACGTGATGCTGATGCGCAGGGAGGAGGCGGCACAGAGGTGTGGGGACAAAAGGGACACCGAGGGTGTGGCTGTGCCCTGAGGGGAGGGTGTGGGGACAACTCGGGGCTCACCTGCGGATCTGGGCCAAGGTGTCGGTGACGCTCTTGCAGCGCTTCAGGAGCCCGTCCAGGCGGTTGGGCTCCTCCTTGAGGAACTTGACGGCCTCCACCTCCACCCGCAGCACCACGCGCATCTTGCTCTGCAGGCTGGGGAACTGGGCTGCCAGGGGACACCGGTGTCACCTCTGGGACCCTCCCAGTGCCCTGCTGGCACTGCCAGGGGACACCAGTGTCACCTCTGGGACCATCCTGGTGGTGTCACCTCTGGGACCATCCTGGTGGTGTCACCTCTGGGACCGTCCCAGTGCCCTGCTGGCATTGCCAGGGCACACCAGCGTCACCTCTGTGACCATCCTGGTGGTGTCACCTCTGTGACCCTCCCAGTGCCCTGCTGGCACTGCCAGGGGACACCGGTGTCACCTCTGTGACCATCCTGGTGGTGTCACCTCTGTGACCCTCCCAGTGCCCTGCTGGCACTGCCAGGGGACACCGGTGTCACCTCTGTGACCATCCTGGTGGTGTCACCTCTGTGACCCTCCCAGTGCCCTGCTGGCACTGCCAGGGGACACCAGTGTCACCTCTGGGACCATCCTGGTGCTGTCACCTCTGGGACCCTCCCAGTGCCCATCTGGCATTGCCAGGGGACACCGGTGTCACCTCTGGGACCATCCTGGTGGTGTCACCTCTGGGACCATCCTGGTGCTGTCACCTCTGTGACCCTCCTGGTGCCCATCTGGCACTGCCAGGGCACACCAGTGTCACCTCTGGGACCATCCTGGTGGTGTCACCTCTGGGACCATCCCAGTGCCCATCTGGCACTGCCAGGGGACACCGGTGTCACCTCTGGGACCCTCCCGGTGCCCTGCTGGCACTGCCATGGATCCTGCCAGGTGGAGTGGGGTGGATCCAGGGAAGCTCTGTGTTCCTGTGTCCATCCTATCTCCTTCTCACCTGATTTTACCTGATGGGCTGGAGGTGTCCCCTCCACACCTGTGGGCACCGGGACATGGCACTGATGGCACCTGGGAGTGCAGGGGATCAGCCCAGCAGGGGCAAAAACCCAAATCCAGGGGCAGGGAAAACCTGGAGCACCTCAGGTGCAAAAACCCAAATCCAGGAAATCCTGGAGCATCTCAGGTGCCAATACCCTAATCCAGGGGAAGAAAAATCCTGGAAAATCCCAGGAAAAACCCAAATCCAGAACAACTTGGAGCATTCCTAGAACCAATACCCAAATCCCAGAGCAATGGAAAACCTGGAGCATTCCAGGTACAAAAACCCAAATCCAGGAAATCCTGGAGCATCCCAGGTACGAAAACCCAAATTCAGGAAATCCTGGAGCATCCCAGGTACGAAAACCCAAATTCAGGAAATCCTGGAGCATCCCAGGTACGAAAACCCAAATTCAGGAAATCCTGGAGCATCCCAGGTACAAAATCCCAAATTTATTGAAATCCTGGAGCATCCCAGGTACAAAATCCCAAATTCAGGAAATCCTGGAGCATCCCAGGTACGAAATCCCAAATTCAGGAAATCCTGGAGCATCCCAGGTACGAAATCCCAAATTCAGGAAATCCTGGAGCATCCCAGGTACGAAATCCCAAATTCAGGAAATCCTGGATCACCCCAGGTGCAAAACCCCAAATCCAGGAAATCCTGGATCACCCCAGGTGCAAAACCCCAAATCCAGAACAACCTGGAGCATCCCAGGCAGGGATGGAACAGGGAAACCCTGGAAGGTTCCGTTTGCCCCCCCAGCCCCCTCCTCACCCTTCAGGTCCGTCAGGGTCTCCCCCAGCTGCTTGAGCACCACGGCCTTTTCCTCCAGCTCCTGCACCGGGATCAGCCGGTGGTTGTGGGCCAGATCCTTCTGGATCTTCTCCACGGACTTCTCCAGGTCGCTGTGAGGGCAGGGGGAGGGCAGGGGGTCACTGGGGGGGGGGGGGGGTCACTGGGGGTCACTGGGGGGTCAGGAGGGTGGAGAACCCCGAGGGTGGCAGGTCCTCGGTGGGAAGGGGGAACACTGCTGGGACCCCTCCTCAAGCTGGGCTGGGACCCCTCCTCACTCAGGGATGTGGTCGGTGCATGGTCATTGCTTGGGGAACCCCCTCATTTGGAGATATGGTCACTGTTTGGGACCCCCCTTATTTGGGGACATGGTCATGGTTGGGGACCCCCCTCGTTCATGGACATGGTCACTGTTTGGGACCACTCCTCATTTAGGGACAAAGTCACTGTTTGAGAACCCCCTCATTTGGGGACATAGTCATGATTGGAGACCCCCCTCATTTGGGGATATGGTCACTGTTTGGGACCCCCCTCATTTGGGGATATGGTCACTGCATGGGGACCCCTCCTCATTTAGAGACAAGATCATTCCATGGCGGCCCGTCCTCATCTGGGGACATGGTGACTGTCTGGGGACCCTCCCTCATTTAGGGACATGGTCACTGCACGGGGACTGCCCTCATTTTAGGGACGTGGTCACCGTTTGGGACCTCCTCATTTTAGGGACAAGGTCACTATTGGGGACCCCCTTCATTTGGGGACATGTTCACTGTTTGGGAACCCCCCTCATTCAGGGACAAGGTCACTCTGTGGTCACTGCATGGGGACCCCCTCCCCCTCATTTCAGGCACATGGTCATTGTTTGGGGACCCCACTCACCCAGGGCCCTGCCCGGCAATTTGGAACTGCCCTGCCTGGAGTTTCCGTGCCCTTTTTTAGGGTCAGACAGAGCCCTGCCCGGAGTTTGTGCCCTTTTTTAGTGTCGGGCAGAGCCCTGTCTGGAGTTTGTGCCCTTTTTTAGTGTCGGGCAGAGCCCTGCCCGGAGTTTGTGCCCTTTTTTAGTGTCGGGCAGAGCCCTGTCTGGAGTTTGTGCCCTTTTTTAGGGTCAGACAGAGCCCTGCCCGGAGTTTGTGCCCTTTTTTAGGGTCAGACAGAGCCCTGCCCGGAGTTTGTGCCCTTTTTTAGTGTCGGGCAGAGCCCTGTCCGGCTCACCTGAGCTGCTGGGTGATGAGTTCCTCCTCGTTGAGGTAGCGGAGCCGCTCCTCCTCCACCAAGCTGCGCTGGCGCTGCAGAGGATCCTCGTGTTTGCGCATCGTGTCCGTCACCCGCACGCTGATCTCCGTCTCCGTCCGCCGCAGCAGCGTCTTCACCGCCTCCTGGTTCTGCAGCTGCGGGAGGAGGAGGAGGAGGAGGAGGAGGAAGAGGAGGGGGTCAGGCTGGGAAAAATCCCCCCAAGATGGGAAATGGGTCCTGACAAGGGACCAGCCCTGAGCTGGGCACGGGGAGGGATCCCTGGGGTTACAGAGGGGAGGGATCGCTGAACTGGGATTTGGGAAAGATCCCTGGGATTGGAGTGGGGAGGGATCCCCGAGCTCAGTGTGGGGAGGGATCCCTGAGATTGGATTCAGGAGGGACCCCTAAGATCAGATTTGGGAAGGATCCCTGAGCTCAGATTTAGGAAGGAACCCTGAGTTCGGATTCAGGAGGGATCCCTGAGCTTGGAAAGGAACCCTAAACTCAGATTTGGGAAGGAACCCTAAACTCAGATTTGGGAAGGATCCCTAAACTCAGATTTGGGAAGGATCCCCAACCGCAGCTCCAGGAACACCCCCCAGTCTCTCCCACACAATTTTCCCACCCTAACCCAGTACGAGCTGGGTCACATTTGGGGGTCCCCCTTTCCCTTGGTGCTCACCTGCAGCTTCCTGAGCTGCTGCAGCTGGTTGCGGAGGTCGCTGGCGTTCTGCTGCAGGTCGTGCAGGTGCAGCTGCATGTGCAGGCGGGTCACAGCCGTGGGCTGCCCCGCCGGGGTGCTGGTGGCCGAGGGCGGTGGCGGCGCGGGCACCGGGGTCCCCATGCCACTGCGGCTGGTGGCTGCGGGAAGGGGACAAGCAGAGGTTGCTGAGTGGTGCCACCCACCCCAGGACAGGTTTTGGTGCCCATTTCTTTCCTTTCTCAACTCAATCGTTCAGCTCTGGTGGTCTCCAAAATTCCTCCATCTGTACTAAGCCCTCCCTGACTGCTCTGAGGACAGCCCGGAGAAGGATGGGAGGATCCCAGTGATGCCTTGGGATTTTAGCTTTTATATTTTACAATATTTTGAAAATACTGATTTTTTTTAAAAATATTTGAAATTTTGAAGCTTTTCTATTTTTTTCCTGCGCTGCTTTAGGGAATAATTCTAGCACTCCACAGCCTGGCAGCTGCTGCTCTCCCGTTTTATTCAGACACAACAATTCCTCTCTAGGGCTGTAACTCAAGGACACCCTAGAGCCTCAGGCCCCAAAAAAGTGTAAACAAAAGTGAATTGGGAGGGGAGCAAACTGGGGGTAAATTACTTCATTACCTGTAGCTGTAATTGGAGGATTAACCCTCGATATTTAAATGAACACAATTTATAATTCTGTGAAAACTCTTGATCATTGTCCGTTTTGGGTGTAGCCCCTTGGGGAGGTTTCGCCTGCCCTTAATGGAGTCCCTTCATTAAATATATCCACTTTTATCTGCTTAATTCTGCCTGGCTTCTGGTTCTAAACATGAAAAGGCATCACCAGCACATGGGGAGGGGTCTGCAGAGCCCACCCTGGGTCACCCGTGGGTCAGAGCAGGGGTCCTGCAGGGCCAGGGGTCACTCACACGCTGATGGGGGTGTCCCACCGTTGGTGGCTTCTGTCTTCTCACTGAAACAAAAAAGAGGAGGAGAGTGAGTGTGGGCCAGGCACGGTGAGGAGGGGGGGACAGACCCTCCAGGAGGGACATCCCAGCCCCCGGGGTCCCTCACCTGGGGGTCTCGGCCTCGGAGCCGCGGAGCAGCGCGCTCTGCACCAGCCCCGTCAGGCTGGCGATCTGCTTCTCCATGGCCTCCATCCGCTCCCTGCACCGGGAAAGGGACGAGGGGACACGTCACGAGCTGGATCTGTCCCCACGGGCAGCCCACGGCTGCTCCCGGCCCTGCTCACACCCCGTCCGTGCCACCCCGGGTGTTGGGGACACGGCTGTCACCATTCCGCATTGTCACCGCGCTCCTCGTTCCCCTCTCTGTGCCTTCACCTGGTGCCTCAATCTCCATCCCCCGCCGGGGCAGCGCCTTCCTCTGCTCCTCCTCCTCCTCCTCCCCCTTCAGCCAACACAAACCCACCAGAACCTTCCCCCATCCTTCTCCTCTCACCTCGTCTCCGTGTCCTTGGCCGGACCGGGCGAACCGAAACCGGACAGCGGCCGCTCGCCGGGACCGGGGAACAGCTCGGGAGGCCCGGACGAGCTCGGATTGCGAGTTTTACCCACGGGGCCATCCATGAAGACTGAAGAGCAGGAATCCTTGCGGAAGGACTGACGGACAGGCGAGGAACGGCTGGGTGGACCCGAGTAGGGGCTGTGAGGGCTCTGCCCGGGCTCCACCATCTTCTGAGGGGACGAGGGCGGCATTCGGAAGCCCAGCCCGGGGCCGTACGTGTCGCTGTAGATGGGCGCGTTGGGTTTGTACAAACTGTCCTCCAGCTCCGTCTGCAGCGCGGCCGCCGAGTAGGTGCTGAGCGACCGCACCGAACCCCTCTTGTAGAGCCCCCCAGAGTAGCCAAACGGGTCCCCCATGCCCGCCAGAGACTGCGTGGAGGTGATGCTGAGCCGCCCTTCGTGCACCATCCCGTAGGGATCGGCGTAGAGCCCCTCGTTCTTCACCAGCACCACGTTCTTGCCCGCCAGGTCCTCGTCCGGCTTCACATCGCGGCGTTCCAGGATGGCGCTGGGGCTGGGGGACACGCCCGGGGCTGGGGGCAGGCTGGACAAACGCTCGCCGTGGTGTACGGGGCTACCGGCGTAGGAGGGAGGGCGACCACCGCTGTAGGACATGCGGGAGCGGGACGGCGACGAGGACTGCAGCACGGGCGGAGGGGAACCGGAGGCCAGGTGGGAGGCTGGGGACATGTTGTTGAGCCGGCGGGTGGGAGAGGATTCCCGGGAAGTGTAGACCATGTCCCGCTGTGGGAATAGGGCACAGGGAGGGGGTCAGCACAGAGGGACCCCCACCCCGCTCTGCCCTGTGCCCCTCCAAGGAGTGACGTGTCCAGATGGGCAAAGCCTTCCCTTGGAACGCTGTGAGGAGCAGCTGAGGGAGCTGGGGGTGTTTAGCCTGGAGAAAAGGAGGCTCAGGGGTGACTTTATCACTCTTACAACTCCCCGAAAGGCACCTGTGGTCAGGTGGGGTACCAGAGGACACAGCCTTAAGGGAAATTTAAGTCGGATGTTCGCAAAAAGTTTTTTACTGAAAGAGTGATGAAGAGCTGGAATGATCTCCTCGGGGAGGTGGTGGAGTCACCGTCCCCGGATGTGTTCAAAAAATAAAACCTGGGTGTGGCACTCGGTGCCATGGGTCAGTGCAGGTGGTGTTGGGGCACGGGATGGACTGGATGATTTTAAAGGTCTCTTCCAACCCAGTGACTGTGGGATTTCTGGGATTTCTGGGATTTGTGTGACTGTGGGATTGTGTGTGATTTCTGTGATTCTGTGATTTCTGTAATTGGGAGATTCTGTGATTTCTATGATTGTGTGATTACGACAATTTGTGTGATTACTGTGATTCTGTGTGATTCTCTGTGTTTCTGTGTGATTCTGTGTGATTTTTGTGATTCTCTGTGATTCTGTGTGATTCTGTGTGATTTCTGTGTGATTCTGTGTGATTTCTGTGATTCTGTGTGATTTCTGTGATTCTGTGTGATTTCTGTGTGATTCTGTGATTGTGTGATTCTGTGTGATTTCTGTGATTCTGTGTGATTCTGTATGATTCTGTGATTTCTGTAATTGGGAGATTCTGTGATTTCTATGATTGTGTGATTACGACAATTTGTGTGATTACTGTGATTCTGTGTGATTTCTGTGATTCTGTGCGATTCTGTGTGATTTCTGTGATTGTGTGATTCTGTGTGATTTTTGTGCGATTCTGTGTGATTTCTGTGATTGTGTGATTCTGTGTGATTTCTGTGGTTGTGTGATTCTGTGTGATTTCTGTGCAATTCTGTGTGATTTCTGTGATTCTCTGTGATTCTGTGTGATTCTGTGTGATTTCTGTGTGATTCTGTGTGATTCTGTGTGATTTCTGTGATTCTCTGTGATTCTGTGTGATTCTGTGTGATTTCTGTGTGATTCTGTGTGATTTCTGTGATTCTCTGTGATTCTGTGTGATTCTGTGTGATTTCTGTGCGATTCTGTGTGATTTCTGTGATTTCTGTGATTGTATGATTCCCAGCCAGCAGTGGGGTGATTTATCCTGATGATTTATCCTGATAATTTATCTCGCTGAATCACCCTGATGATTTAATTCCCTAAACCCTGTTTTTCTGACCTCTCACACCACTGGAAGCAGGCAGAGCAAATCCCAGCCCCACAAAATTCCCTTTCTGCTGCTTCCTCTCCTCCCTGCTCCCACCCCACCAGCTCCTGCCACCCCCCTGCGCTGTCCCCATGTCCCCTCTCACCCTCAGGTCACCGTTGGTGATGTGTGAGGCTGGGAACGAGGCGTAGAGCGGCTCCTTCCGATAGATTTTAATGATGCTTCTGTCCTGGATATCTCTGGAATCAAAGGCAGAGCTTGAACACCGAGAACAGCTCCCTAAAATCCCATCACCACCTTTTTGTTTGTTTTTTTTTTTTTTTTCCTTCATCCCACAGATTCTTGGCCTTGTGGTGGATTTAAAGGATGAAAAACCAGCCCGGGGTGGGGTTGGGGTGGGATTGGAACCCTCCCTGCTCACCGGACGTCCTCCAGCTCGTAGAAGACGTTGCGGGATTCGTCCTTGATGAGGATGGCGGTGTTGGGGGATTTGAGCATGCCCATGGTGAGCTTCTGCGGGAACATGTGCACGATGAGGGCGTGCAGGGTGTCCATGCTGCTGATCTCGTGCGTGATGTGCACCCGCCTCGTCTCGTCCCCAAACTGCAGGAACAGCACCCCTGGGAGCACGGGGAGCACGCACCAGTCAGCTGTGACCGTGCCCCTTCTCCACAGGGGTGACAGGTTCTGCCCAGAGGGCTCCGGGGGCACCCAGAAGAAGATTTAGGGGATGTCTGGACACCCAGCTTCGCCCTGGTGATGGTGGAAGGCTCTGGGGCACCCAAAGAAAAGGGACTGGGGGATGTCTGGATAGCCAATCTCAGCCTGATGAAGGTGGAAGATTTTGGGATACCCAAAAAAAGGGGTTGGGGGATGTCTGGACACCCAGGTTCGCCCTGGTGATGGTGGAAGGTTTTGGGGCACCCAAAAACTGTGCTGGAGGATGTCTGGACAGCCAATCTCAGCCTGATGAAGGTGGAAGGTTTTGGGATACCCAAAAAAAGGGGTTGGGGGATGTCTGGACAGCCAATCTCAGCCTGATGAAGGTGGAAGATTTTGGGATACCCAAAAAAAAGGACTGGGGGATGTCTGGACAGCCAATCTCAGCCTGATGAAGGCGGAAGGTTTTGGGATACCCAAAAAAAAGGGGTTGGGGGATGTCTGGACAGCCAATCTCAGCCTGATGAAGGTGGAAGGTTTTGGGATATCCAAAAAAATGAGTTGGGGGATGTCTGGACACCCAACATCACCTTGGTGATGGTGTAAGGTTTTGGGGCACTTAAAAAAGGGATTGGGGGATGTCTGGACACCCAGCTTCGCCCTGGTGACAGTGGAAGGTTTTTGGGCACCCCCAAAAAAATGGGTTGGGGGATCTTGGGCCCCCCAGTTTCACCCTGGTGATGGTGGAAGTCTTTGGAGTACCCAAAAAAAGGGACTGGGGGAGCTCTGGGCACCCAACCTTGCCCTGGCGATGGTGGAAGGTTTTGGGGCACCCAAAAAAGGAGTTGGGGGATGTCTGGCCACCCAACCTTGTCCTGGTGAAGGGAGATGTTCTCAGAGGGCTCTGGGGCACCCAATAAAAAGGGGGTTGAGGGACATCTGACCACCCAACCTCACCGTGATGAAGGTGGATGAGTTGGGGCCACCCAAAAAAATAAGAAGAGTTGGGGAATCTTGGAGAATCTCTGACCACCCAACCTCACTCTGCTGAAGGCCGCTCATCCCCCCTGAGGCTCCTCCCGCTATTCCCGGGGTTTTTGGGGTCGATGGAAGCCGACGGCTCCCTCTGCCCGCCGAGGTTTTGGGCTCGGGGGTACCTGGGGAGCGCAGTTTGGTCTGGCTGGCGGAGCGGGACAGGGGCAGGCTCTGCCGGAACCGGTTCATCCTGTTGAAGCCCAGAGGCAGCTCCGCCTCCGACATCGTCTCCAGGGACTCGGCAGAGGCGAAGGAAAGCTTGGCTTGGTCGGCCAGGCCAGGCTGGGAGCCCTGGGAGTGCCGGGAGCTCCTGGTCTGGAACGGGAGAGGGGACAGGTCAGGGGGGACTCAGGGATGGGTGTCCCGGTACCCCTGGGGGAGGCTGATCCCAGTTTTTCCTCCCTGAGAGGTTCGGGTGGGTTATGGGATCGTGGAATATCCCATGGGATGGGAGGGACCACGAAGGGCAGCGAGTCCAACCTCGGGCTTGTCATGGGAAAGCCTCAAAAATTCCTCCCTGGCATGAGGGTGGGGGTGAGCTGTGTCCAGGGGGATCCATCCTCATCCAGAGGGGATCCATCCTCATCCAGGGAGGATCCATCCTCATCCAGAGGGGATCCACACTCACCCAGAGGGGATCCATCCTCATCCAGGGAGGATCCATCCTCATCCAGGGAGGATCCATCCTCATCCAGGGAGGATCCATTCTCATCCAGAGGGGATCCATCCTCATCCAGGGAGGATCCATTCTCATCCAGAGGGGATCCATCCTCATCCAGGGAGGATCCATTCTCATCCAGAGGGGATCCATCCTCATCCAGAGGGGATCCACACTCATCCAGAGGGGATCCATCCTCATCCAGGGAGGATCCATTCTCATCCAGAGGGGATCCATCCTCATCCAGGGAGGATCCATTCTCATCCAGAGGGGATCCATCCTCATCCAGAGGGGATCCATCCTCATCCAGGGAGGATCCATCCTCATCCAGGGAGGATCCACACTCATCCAGGGAGGATCCATCCTCATCCAGGGAGGATCCACACTCATCCAGGGAGGATCCATCCTCATCCAGAGGGGCTCTGTCCACATCCAGGAATCCTCCATCCCTCATCCCGGGTTCAGCCACACCCAGGGATGCTGCATCTTTGTCCAGGGATTCTCATATCCCATATCCAGGGATTCTCCATCCCATATCCAAAGATGCTCCATCCCATATCCAAGGATGTTCCATCCCATGTCCAAGGATGCTCCATCCCACACCCAGGAATTCTCCATCCCATATCCAAGGATCCTCCATCCCACACTCCCAGCTGAGCTCAAGATCCGATGCATTCCCCCCCCCCCCTCCCCCTGTGCCAGCTCCAGCCTCCTCCACCTCCCTCTCCCAGCACAGCCCCCATTCCCAATCCCATTCCTCTCCAGGATGAACCTTCCCAGCACCATCCCAGTGCTCCCACACCAGCAAAACCCAGGAACTGAACCCGGCAGGAGCCGCCAGGGCTCGCGTGCCGAGAGCCGGGATAACCTCGGTGATTCCCGGAGGTTACAAACCCATTATTCCCCTCCCGGGAATCCTAAACGCCCCGGCTCGTTCTGGAAACAAAGCAGCGAGAAGCTTTATGTCCCTGGGAACCAGGACACAGCCATGCCTTGGGGTTTGGAGCATGGAGAATTTAATTTTTCAAGAGCTGCGTTTCACAGGAGAAATGCACTCCTGGAAAAATAAAAAATTCTGCTCGCTGCCAGAAAGTTCACACCACAGAAAATGTGGATTTTTGGCATAAATATCCCCAAAATTCGTGGCCATCCCCAGTGCTGCTGCTTGTTAATAATGCCCAAAAATCCAAGCCTGGATTTTCCAGACACTTGTTGAAGGTTGGCAAATCCAACAGAGGGAACAAACATCTCCCCGGGTGTGGAAAAGGCGGTGCTGGAAAGGGACAACAGCTCTATTTTAAGACGGGTAAAAAGGAAAAAAAAAAGGAAATAAATCAATATGAAATGATAACAGCCATCATCGCCATTTAAATGAGACATTAATTGGAAGATTTAATTAATCCTGCGAGGCGGAGTTTGGGAGAACTTGAAATGTTCTCGCCGTAGTTAATTGCTGGAAAATTGACTGCTGGGCCTGGTTGTTGTTGTTGGAGCACAAAGAGCCCTGGCAGCGCCTCACATCCAGCAAGGGATGCAGGGATGGACCCAAACATTCCTTGCTGCCATCCCTGGAGCCGTGGGATGCAGCTCTGGCCTCTCGTGGGGGTGATTTTGGGGTGCAGAAGGTGGATTTTGGGACTGCCAGCCCTCCAGGCTGTGGTTTCTGGGTACCTTGCTCGGGGTTTGGGGCAATGCTGACCCAGATCCCAGCCCGGGATGGATCCTTAGGGAAGGACAGGGATGAGGCTGGCAGCTCCTGGTTGGGATGTGAGGCAGGGCTGGGCCTTAGCCTGGCTTTGCCTTCCAGGATCCTTCCCCTGGTTCTGCCTCTTCTGTTCTCTGGGATCTCACCCTGCCCTAAATCCATCCCTGAATCCATCCATCCATCCATCCATCCATCCATCCATCCATCCATCCATCACTGCATCCATCCATCCATCCATCACTGCATCCATCCATCACTGCATCCATCCATCCATCCATCCATCCATCACTGCATCCATCCATCCATCCATCACTGCATCCATCCATCCATCCATCCATCCATCCATCCATCCATCATCCATCCATCACTGCATCCATCCATCCATCCATCCATCCATCCATCCATCATCCATCCCTTGATCCATCCATCCATCCCTTGATCCATCCATCCATCCCTTGATCCATCCATCCATCCATCCATCCATCATCCATCCATCATCCATCCCTTGATCCATCCCTTGATCCATCCATCCATCCATCACTGCATCCATCACTGCATCCATCCATCATCCATCCATCCATCCGTCCATCCCTCCATCCCTCCATCCATCCATCCATCCATCCATCCATCCATCCCTCCATCCATCCATCCCTCATCCATCCATCCATCCATCCATCCATCCATCCATCCCTCATCCATCCATCCATCCATCCATCCATCCATCCATCCATCCATCATCCATCCATCCATCCATCCATCCATCCATCCATCCATCACTGCATCCATCCATCCATCCATCCATCCATCCATCCATCCATCCATCATCCATCCATCCATCCATCCATCCATCCATCCATCATCCATCCATCCATCCATCCATCCATCCATCACTGCATCCATCCATCCATCCATCCATCCATCCATCCATCCATCACTGCATCCATCCATCCATCCATCCATCCATCCATCCATCCATCATCCATCCATCCATCCATCCATCCATCCATCCATCATCCATCCATCCATCCATCCATCCATCACTGCATCCATCCATCCATCCATCCATCCATCCATCATCCATCCATCCATCCATCCATCCATCCATCCATCCATCCATCCATCTCTTCCACTCCCCACCCCAAAATCCCCCCAATCCCCACACCCCGATGTCCCCACACCCCAGGGGTGACAGGTAACCTGTGCCAGGTGAGCCCAGCCCCCCCTGCCCTGCAGCTGCCCCCAGGTACCGAAGCTCACCCACTGTGGATAATTCATGCAATCAGTCAAACCATAAAAAAAAAAAAAAATAAAGGAAAAAAGAATCCCAAGCAAGGCAGGATGGAAGTTAATGGATTTTTAGCCCGGAAGGGATTGTTCTGCCCTGATGCTCTGCACAATGTACTGTCCCCAACCCCCAAAACTGTCACCAGAACTGGGGCAGAGCCACCCCAGCCCCCCTTCCCTAAACTCAGGGCACCTCTGTGGGCATGGGATTGTCCCCAGATGAGAACAGGACCCCCAAAGATGGGGACAAAACCCTCCAGATGGGCACAGGACCCCCAAAGATGGACACAGAACCCTGCAGAGGTGGGCACAGGACCCACCACCTATCCCGGGGTGCTGGAAAGGACAAACCCTGCAGGGTGGGGACACAATTCCCGGTGGTTTGGGAGGGGTCTCTGCCAATTCCGTGGGCATTGCAGGGTCGGACATGGATGGGAATTGAGATACCCAAGGAGGCGACAAAACCTGCTCAATGAGGGGACAAAACCTGCACAGAATGGGGACAAAACCTGCTCAGAGAGGGGAAAAAACCTGCTCAGAGAGGGGACAAAACCTACACAGAATGGGGACAAAACCTGCTCAGAGAGGGGACAAAACCTGCTCAGAAAGGGGACAAAACCTTCTCGGTGAGGTGACAAAACCTGCTCAGAGTGGGGACAACAATTGCTGCGACCTTGGCCTCCAGCAGAGCGTTAATTCCCGGGAAAATTGGGTTTTATGGCTCTGCCTGGATGATGATTTTTCTCCTGCTCTAGGACGATGCATTAAAGGACATCTCGACCCCCTCACATCCTGTCCCTGCCACCCCCGCAGTGTCCCTGCTGTCCCCCAGCCCCTCTGACAGCACTCACAGCCTGCCCCAAGCATGGGGGACCTGGCCATGGCCACCCCAAAGGTGGCACCTGGGTGCAGCTTCACCCATCCCTGTGGAATTCCAGGGTTTTTTTTTTGGGGGGGGGGGGGGGGGTCCCGATCCTGCCTTGAGGGTGGCAGGATGGATGATCTTTGTCACCAGTGTCACCCCTGCCCCACGCAGGGCATGCAGGGGGCATCTCCCAGCTGGGAAAGGCTCTGTGGGTTCAGGATAAACCCCAAACCCCACCCTAAAACCTTGTCTCCCCCCCCCAATTTCTCCCTCCTGCCCTACAAGGAACCCTTTTGTCCATACCCAGACCCCTCCTCAGGGGCTTCTGCAGCCCAAAATTCCCCGCGGGAACCGAGATCATTCCCTGCGGGATCTGAGCCAGCCCCGATGGCACTGAAGGGGTGGAGGGAGGGGACAGGGAGGGGACTCGGCCCCCCTGCTCCTGTCGCCGCTGCTGCCACCACTCCAGCTGGGAAATGACCCATTTCCAGCCCCAAAACGGGAATCCTGGAGCGCTTGGACACTGGAATTCCCGGCTGGGAATTCCAGCGGGGAATGTTTGGGAAGGGAGTGAGGGAGCGCAGCCACCCAAAGCACAACAAAAGCCTCTCAAGGCCACGCGGAAGCTGCGCCAGGAAAAATGTTTGGAATTTTGGGGATGAGCGGGTGGGAGGAGGGGGCTGGGTGAGGGGCACCAAGCTCGGGATGCCCAAAATTCCCCCCCCCAGGGATTAAACCTGTTTGGATTAAACCCCGTGGGAGCACTGGAATTCCTCTGGAGCAAAGCTTGGATCCCTGGCAGTGCCCTCGTGGTGATGGTCCCAGGAGAAAACCCGATCCCAAAAAACACATCCAGCCCTTCTGGAAGAGGCAGGGGAAGAATTTCCCATTCCAGCAGGGTCGGGAGCATTCCCAAAGCCTCTGTAAGAGACAACAGAGCCCGGAATGGGAACACTGGGAAGAATTTCCCATTCCAGCAGGGTCGGGAGAATTCCCATCCCCTCCTCACCCTCCCTGAGAGGTTTATATAAAATCGGTGGGATAGGGAATGGAGATTTTTTTTTTTTTTGTCTCCCCAGAGCTAAAAAAAAGCCACAATTGAGTGATTCTTTGAGCTCCTAAAAAGCCCCGACGGCTCCTCCGCAGTCACCTCGGAAGCAGCTCCATTATCTCTGCCTGGAGAGATAAGGATGCTCCACATTCCTGCCCTTCCTCATCCTCATCCTCATCCTCCACACCTCTCTCCCAAATTCCCCTCCTCATCTGGGAGGGTGGAATGCTCGGATGGGAACAGGGAAGGATCCAAGGACCCGGCAGATTTTTTGGGAAGTTGTGGAAGGAGTGGGGTCACCCCTGTAGGATCGGGGAAAAGCGGTGGAGAGGATGGAGAATGGTCAGGAGAGGGGACAGAGGAGGTGACAGCAGCCCTGAACCTCCCACAGGTCACTTCAAAGCAGATAGGAGGAAAAAAAAAACAACCAAAAAACCCAAAAAAATGCGTGGGGAAGGAATCCAGCCCCGGGATGGAGCAGCTGTTCCCAAATAACACCCGGAGCAGCAGCACAGATGGAGATTTGCACCCCCTGACCCTGCCGGGGACCCTCGGGGAGGGGACAGAGGGGACAGAGGGGACAGAGGGGACAGAGGGGACAGAGGGGACAGAGGGTTGGTCCCAGCCCCACAGGCTCCGAGGGCTGTGCTGAACCAATCCCAAGGAAAAAAAAAAAACAAACGGGGAAAAAAAGTCGGTCCTGCCCGACCCCGAAAAAACGAGGATGAAGTCGGTCCTGCCCGACGCCATCCCAAAGAAAAAAACAGGGAAAAAAGTCGCTGCTTCCCGACCCCTTTCCACCGCACACCCGAGGGGTTCCCGGATTGTTTCAAAGCCAGCAGGAGGAGAAGCGGCTCCTTCCAACCCCTCGGGGACATTCCCAGGACACACAGAGCTCCAATTCCCGCCCCACCCCGAGCTCCGCACCCCCTCGGACCTCAAAACCACCCCAAGACAAACCCCAAAACAGACCTGGGACGGACAAACCCGCGCTGTCCCAATGCCAGCAGCGGTGCCTGTCCCCTCCTGTCACCGGGAGGAGCCTCCCGGGCTGGGCTGGGCAGCTCTGGGGTGGGGGCAGCGCCCTCCAGGAACCCCCAGACACCCCAAAATCAAACCCCATGGGCACTGAGGGTGCTCCGGAGTGCCCTGGCAGGTCCTGGCAGGTCCTGGAAGGTCCTGGAAGGTCCTGAAAGGTCCTGGCAGGTCCTGGCAGTGCTGTCCCCTCTGTGGCTCCTCCACACGCTGGGAAAAAGGGTGGGAGCTCTGAAATCCTTAGGGAACAGCTGGCACGGAGCGGTGATTGACCGAGAGCACAAAACCCAGCGCCGCACCCTGCCCGGACACCGAGAGATCGGGATTAATCCCGGCTAATCCCCCGCTCATCCCTTAATCCCAGCCTGGATCCCATCTGGTGCTGAGCCCTTGGGATGGGATCCATGGGATCCATGGGGTGGGGTGGGATGGGATGGGATAATGGGATGGAATGGGATGGGATGGGATAATGGGATGGGATGGGATGGGATAATGGGATGGGATAATGGGATGGGATGGGATGGGATGGGATTGGATATTGGGATGGGATAATGGGATGGGATAATGGGATATTGGGATGGGATAATGGGATATTGGGATGGGATAATGGGATGGGATAATGGGATATTGGGATGGGATAATGGGATATTGGGATGGGATAATGGGATGGGATATTGGGATGGGATAATGGGATGGGATATTGGGATGGGATAATGGGATGGGATAATGGGATATTGGGATGGGATAATGGGATGGGATATTGGGTTAATGGGATGAGATATTGGGATGGGATAAGGGGATGAGATGGGATGGGATGGGATGGGATGGGATGGGATGGGATGGGATGGGAACCATGAGATGGGATCCACGGGATGGGATCCATTGGATCCCTGGGATCCATGGCATCCCTGGGATGGGATCCATGGGATCTATCTGAGCAGTTTGCCCTCCCCAGAGTGCCCAGCTCCACTCTCTGCTGTCTGTCCCCTCCATTCACTCCTGCTCGGCTCTTCCTGAACTATGGATGTACCCAGGCCGTGACTCAGCGGGAGCAGGGGCGGCTCGGGAATGGAAACAGGGAATGGGGAATGGGGAATGGGGAATGGAGAATGGGAATGGGGAATGGGAATGGGGAATGGGGAATGGGAATGGGGAATGGGGAATGGGAATGGGGAATGGGAATGGGGAATGGGAATGGGGAATGGAAACAGGGAATGGGGAATGGGGAATGGGGAATGGGGAATGGGAATGGGGAATGGGAATGGGGAATGGGGATGGGGAATGGGGAATGGGGAATGGGGAATGGGGAATGGGGAATGGGGAATGGGGAATGGGAATGGGAATGGGGAATGGGGAATGGGGAATGGGAATGGGAATGGGGAATGGGAATGGGGAATGGGGGAATGGGAATGGGGAATGGGGAATGGAGAATGGGAAATGGGAAATGGGGAATGGAAACGGGGAATGGGGAATGGGAATGGGGAATGGGAATGGGGGAATGGGAATGGGGAATGGGAATGGGGAATGGGAATGGGGAATGGGGATGGGGAATGGGGAATGGGGAATGGGGAATGGGGAATGGGGAATGGGGAATGGGGAATGGGAATGGGGAATGGGAATGGGGAATGGGGATGGGGAATGGGGAATGGGGAATGGGGAATGGGGAATGGGGAATGGGGAATGGGAATGGGAATGGGGAATGGGGAATGGGAATGGGAATGGGGAATGGGAATGGGGAATGGGGGAATGGGAATGGGGAATGGGGAATGGGGAATGGGAAATGGGAAATGGGGAATGGAAACGGGGAATGGGGAATGGGAATAGGGGAATGGGAATGGGGAATGGGAATGGGAATGGGGAATGGGGAATGGGGAATGGGGAATGGGAATGGGGATGGGGATGGGGATGGGGATGGGGATGGGGAATGGGGAATGGGAATGGGGATGGGGATGGGGAATGGAAATGGGGAATGGGGAATGGGGAATGGGGATGGGGAATGGGAATGGGAATGGGGAATGGGGAATGGGGATGGGGAATGGGAATGGGAATGGGGAATGGGAAATGGGAATGGGGAATGGGGAATGGGAGTGGGGAATGGGGAATGGGAATGGGGAATGGGGAATGGGAATGGGGAATGGGAATGGGGAATGGGGAACGGGGAACAGGGAATGGGGAGTGGGACATTCCTGCAGCCTCCAGACACGCCCTTGCTCCCAGCAGGACACAAAATCCCCCCTGGAAAGGATCCCGGAGCCCAACAGGGCGTCCTCAGCCAGAGAGCAGCATCCCCGACCCCAAACTGAATTCCTGACTGGAATAGAGCATTCCTGACCCCAGACCAGCATTCCCAGCTGGAACTCACCATCCCTGACCAAAAACCAGCATTCCTGACCAGAACCCAGCATTCCCAAATGAAATAGAACATCCTTGACAAAAAAAAAAAAAAAAAAAAACCAAACATCCAACAGCATTCCTGATCAGAATCCAGCATTCCTAACTGGGACACAACATCCCTGAGCAGAACCCAGCATTCCCAATGGGAATCCAGTATCCTCCTGGGCTGGCTACCCTCCCCCAGGATCCCATTTGATCCCAGAGCATCCCAGTGCCGGCCATTCCCTGCTCGGACATCTGATCCCAGCTGGATCCCAGTGAAACCGAACCCCTCTGCTCTGTGTTTTCCCTCAGCTCTGCCAGCCAGTGTGATAAATTCCATGCAGGAAGGAATTCCACCACCACAGCTCCTGCCTCTGGAGATGCAGAAGCTGGGAGATGCCCGGCTGGGAAGAAAAGGAGGGGAAAAAAACGGAGGTGATTTGGCCAAAAGTGGAAGAAATGAGAGGCCCAGAGTGCTCCGAGCACCATCCAAAGGGTTTTTCCAGGAATTTCCCCCATCCAAGGGGTTGTGGCCTCTCCATCGGCGCCTTCCCAGCCCCCTCCCCTCTCCCCCCTTCCCCAAATTAAAACCGTTCCCGCTGCCGGCAGCAATAACTCATCCGTCTTCTAATGCTCAACATTTTGTCAGGATTATCCCGATTAACCGGAATTAATCCCGATCTCAATGTTAACAGGATTAGCGTTCAAATCGGATTAGGTTTTTTAAAACCGGACCCCTTGACTAAAGGAAGGGGCCGTCCCCTCCAGATGTGATCCTTGCCTTGCCATGGGATGGGCTCCGGGATTGTTCCCACACCTTTATCGCCATCCCAGCACCTTCCTGACCCCTCTGCAGGTGACAGCACCCACACGTGGTGTCCCCAAACCGAAGCCACCGCTCTGTCCCCAGGAATGGGACACGCTGGGGGGCTGCTGGTCCCCTCTCCCTGGATTTTCCTGGCTCCGCGTGCCTGATGAATATTTAAAAACCCGGATCCTCTGCAGACTCACGAATATTGACACCCCACAACTTCCCCGCCCTCCCCTCGGAGGGATCGGGATGGGGCCGGGATTTCCTCGAGAAGAGGGAGATCTGATGGATCATACTCCAGCCAGGCTGAAGGCGCTAAGCCCAGCCCTGAAAATGCTCCTTTTGTCCCAAAAAAGAGTGAGTGGGGAAGTGTGGCTGCTCGCAGAGGGGTAGGAGAAGGTCCCGGTGGGGTTGGAAGGGATTTGGGATTGGGAAGAGCCCCACTGAAGGGACACGTGGTGCCCACTCCTCACCCCACTCCTCTCCTGGCATTAATTATTCACCACCCAGGAAATCCAGACGGGTTTTTATCCCTGGATTTCCTTTCCCTGTGGCTCCAGTGGGAATGTCCAGCCTGGAATCCATCCCACCATGAGACCCTGGACAAACAGGGATCCTGCTTGGGGCTCCCGAGGCCGAGACCACCCCAGGACAGGGATTAGGGTGGGATAAGGGGCAGGAGACACTTTTTGGGATGAGTTCACATTGAGTGAACATTGAGGATTTCTGCATTTTTCCAGGATTTCCAAGTGCTGGGGAATGGGGACAGGGATGAGATTCCTTCCCCTCCTGGACACTTCCAGATGGGCAAACAACTTTGTTTTTTTTCAGGTTTTCCAAACTAGGGGTTCCCTCAGCACCGAAGGGACAGGGGGACAAGGGACAGGGGGACAAGGGACAAGGGACAAGGGACAGGGGGACAAGGAACAGGGGACAAGGGACAAGGGACAAGGGACAAGGGACAGGGGGACAAGGGACAGGGGACAAGGGACAAGGGACAAGGGACAAGGGACAGGGGGCAAGGGACAAGGGACAGGGGGCAAGGGACAGGGGACAAGGGACAAGGGACAAGGGACAGGGGGACAAGGGACAGGGGACAAGGGACAAGGGACAGGGGACAGGGGACAGGGGGACAGGGGGACAAGGGACAAGGGACAGGGGGGGACGAGGGACAAGGGACAAGGGACAGGGGGCAAGGGACAAGGGACAAGGCACAGGGGACAAGGGACAAGGGAGAAGGGACAAGGGGCAAGGGACAAGGGACAGGGGGCAAGGGACAAGGGGCAAGGGACAAGGGACAGGGGGCAAGGGACAGGGGCCAGGGGGACAAGGGACAGGGGGACAATGGGACAAGGGACAGGGGACAAGTCCTGTCTGGGAATCGAGGGCTGAGCACCCAGGAGGGGACCCGGGCCAGGGGGACGCGGGGATGGTGACAGGGACAGGGAGGTGGCAGGTGACACAGCTCAGCTCTCTGGAATGTGAAGCAGGATTTGCTGGCACAGCCGGGGACAGGGAATGCCCGTGGGGACAAAAAAAAAAAAAAGCTCTGAGGGTCAGTTTGAAGTGCCAAAGAACCCCAAAGCAGCTTCAGCAGGAGGAGCCGCAGGGAAAGAGCCCAAAACCTGCGATTCCAGCCCCGACACTGGCCAGGTTGTGCTGCTGCATTCCCACTGGAAAATCCAATCCCTTCCATTCCCGCCGTGCCTCAGTTTCCCCATTCCTGCGCTGAGGAACTCAGCATTCCTGTATTTCCTGTATTTCCTGTATTCCTGAGTTTCTCGCATTCCCAGCACCCTCACCCCCGCCGGTGCCAGGAGTTTGGGATGACGAGACCTTTAACCACTTTTCCAAACCAAAACCACCCCGCGTTTCCACCACCATCAATATCGACAACGCCCGGGACCGATGGGTGACAACAGAAGCCGGAAAACCAGCGAGGAGCCCGAAACCACAGCCAGGATGTCGGAGCAGACTCTCCCCGCTCTGTACCCACCCCAAACCCCCATTCCCACCGGGAAGAATCCAGCCGGGTCCCTCTGGAAGCGCGGCCGAGCCAAGGCCGGTGGAGGGGGGCGGGTTGGGGGAGGCTGCGGGAGCAGCGGGATTACAGGAGCTGAGGATTCGCTGCCTGGTGCTGTTTGCTCATCCCCTGGCGAGTAAATTCCAGCTTGGGAATGCTGTTCCTCTTCCCTCTGAATCAGGAATCTCCCAGCACCGAATTCCACCTTGGGAATCCTGATCCTCTTCCCTCTGGTTCAGAAATCTGACACCAAATTCCACCTTGGGAATCCTGATCCTCTTCCCTCTAGTCTTAAAATTTCCCAGCACCAAATTCCAGTTTGGGAATTCCGTTCCTCTTCCCTCTGATTCAGAAATCTGACACCAAATTCCACCTTGGGAATCCTGATCCTCTTCCCTCTGATTCAGAAATCTGACACCAAATTCCACCTTGGGAATCCTGATCCTCTTCCCTCTAGTCTTAAAATTTCCCAGCACCAAATTCCAGTTTGGGAATCCTGATCCTCTTCCCTCTGATTCAGAAATCTGACACCAAATTCCACCTTGGGAATCCTGATCCTCTTCCCTCTGGTTCAGAAATCTGACACCAAATTCCACCTTGGGAATCCTGATCCTCTTCCCTCTAGTCTTAAAATTTCCCAGCACCAAATTCCAGTTTGGGAATTCCGTTCCTCTTCCCTCTGATTCAGAAATCTGACACCAAATTCCACCTTGGGAATCCTGATCCTCTTCCCTCTGATTCAGAAATCTGACACCAAATTCCACCTTGGGAATCCTGATCCTCTTCCCTCTAGTCTTAAAATTTCCCAGCACCAAATTCCAGTTTGGGAATTCCGTTCCTCTTCCCTCTGATTCAGAAATCTGACACCAAATTCCACCTTGGGAATCCTGATCCTCTTCCCTCTGATTCAGAAATCTGACACCAAATTCCACCTTGGGAATCCTGATCCTCTTCCCTCTAGTCTTAAAATTTCCCAGCACCAAATTCCAGTTTGGGAATTCCGTTCCTCTTCCCTCTGATTCAGAAATCTGACACCAAATTCCAGTTTGGGAATTCTGTTCTTCTTCCCTCTGGTCTTAAAATTTCCCAGCGCCAAATTCCAGTTTGGGAATCCTGTTCCTCTTGCCTCTGGTTTAAAAATCTCCCAACACCAAATTCCAGTTTGGACAAGGAGGGAAGGGCCAGGGACAAGGGGGAAAGGACAAGGGACAAGGGACCAGGGACACCTCAGCCTGCCTCTCATTCCAACTGGGCGAGCATCACCGAGGTGGAAATCGCTCCCAGCGAAGGAACGCGGAGCTCCGGGGAAGCCGCAGCCCCGAGCCCGAGGCTGGAGCAGCCCGGTGTGGACGAACCTGCTCCAGACACTCATCTTAAACACAAAACCTGTCCTTTGTGTCCCCCTCCCGCATCCCCCGCAGTTTTTCTCCCCTCTGTATCATTTTTCTTGGCTGCCTTTGATGTTCTTTTAAATTCCCGGCTCCAAAGAAGCTCTCCCGAGCCTTTGGATCTTCCCGTTCCTGCCGCATCCCAGCAGAAGCAGGAACACCCCTCCCATCAGCACAGCGGGGACCCCCAGACCTCTCCACAGAAGTTCCCCGTGGGAATTTCCCCCCTTGGATGTAGCTCTGGATGTCCCAAAAATCCTGAGAGTCTCTGGGATGGCCCCGCCCGGGATTTTCGGGTGGGATTCAGGGGATGGAAAAGCGGGAGGAGGATTGGGGTGTCCTGGATAAGGAATTCGGGAATCCGCCTGGGGACTCGGGGCTGGCAGCGGCGCGACAGTGACAGCGGCACGGAGGTGGCGATCGATGGCTCGGAGCGAGTGGCGCCCCAGGGGAAGGGACAGCGACAGCGGGGGCTCGGTCTGGGAGAGGGGACAGAAATTCCCGGGATGTGCTGGGGCAGCAGGATGGAGCAGGGCAGGGCGGGGACACGGGGGTGAAAGGGCTGGGGACAGGGTGACACCCTGGGCCACTCTCTGCAGTGACAGCAGTGCCACCAGCACCCTGAGATTGGCCTGGGGACAGACAGAGTGACACCCTGGGGACCCCTGTGCAGTGACAGCAGTGCCACCAACACTCTGAGACCCTCCTGGGGACAGACAGAGTGACACCCCCAGATCCTCCTGGGGACAGACAGGGTGACACCCTGGGCCACTCTCTGCAGTGACAGCAGTGCCACCAGCACCCTGAGATTGGCCTGGGGACAGACAGAGTGACACCCTGGGGACCCCTGTGCAGTGACATCACTGCCACCAGCACCCCCAGATCCTCCTGGGGGCAGGGTGACACCCCCAGATCCACCTGGGATCTGCCACCAACACCCCCAGATCTGTGACAAACTCAGCAATGCAGGGACCCCCTTCCCCAAATTCCAAAAAGCCAGTTTAAAATGTGAGGATTTTGTGCCTTCCCTGCCCTGGCAGTGCCAGGAATGTCTCCGGGAGCTGCGGTTCCACCCCCGCAAAAACTCCGGGAATGAAACCGCGGGACAAACGCGGGTATCCCGCATTTCCAGAGGGAGATTCCGGTTTTTTTTTTTTTTTTTTCTTTTTCTTTTTTTTTTACCACGGGAAGAGCGAACCCACTGGGGACAACGCGCCAAGGTCACCCGGCAAGGCGGCGACCTTGAGGCCCTGCCAGGGCGAGGAGGAGAAGGAGGAGGAGGAGGAGGAGGAGGAGGAGGAGGAGGAGGAGGAGGAGGAGGAGGAGGACAACAGGTGGCTTTAGGGACAAAGCTTTGAGGATTTCTGCGTTTTTCTGGGATTTCCAAGGGCCAAGATGGGGACAGGGATGAGACTCCTTCCTCTGCTGGGCATTTCCAGAAAAACAACTTTGTTTTCTGGCCTGGGGATTCCTTCAGCACCAAATTCCAACTTGGGAATCCTGATCCTCTTCCCTCTGAATCAGAAATCTCCCAACACCAAATTCCAACTTGGGAATCCTGATCCTCTTCCCTCTGAATCAGAAATCTCCCAACACCAAATTCCAACTTGGGAATCCTGATCCTCTTCCCTCTGAATCAGAAATCTCCCAACACCAAATTCCATCTTGGGAATCCTGATCCTCTTCCCTCTGATTCAGGAATCTCCCAACACCAAACATGCTCCTGAAAATCCCGTTCCTCCTCCTCCCCTTCCATCCATCCTGCAAAGTGCTGGCACAGCCTCTCCCATCCTGACTCTCCCAAGCTCATCTCCTGCTCCATTATCTGGGATTCTTTTGGGAATGAGGAAAGGTATCCCTGTATCCCCAGGAGGGAGCTCTGAGCTTGGACTTCCAACCCCATCCAGAACCATCCTTTTGCCCAAAATTCTGGTTTCTGCCATGAGGAAATAACTCCAGAGCAGCAGGATTTGGCTGTGGGGTGAGTGCTCAACTCACAACTCACCCCAAACCCAAAAAATCCTTCTCACCACCTTCAACTTCAGCTGAGCCCAGAACAAACCTCTTCAGCTCAGGAATCCTCATCCAAAAAAAACCCCCCGAAAACAAAAGAAAAAAAGAAAACCCACCCTGAGCTCCCCCTCCCCCCGGAGGGGGCCAAACACATGCATTTCAAAGAGAAAGCAGGAAAAATCCGAAATACTGACCTTAAAGCTCCAGTAGTTGGGTTGCTAACGACAGAAAAAAAAAAAAAAAGATAAAACAACAGGAGAAAACACACACACACAAACAAAAAAAAAAAAAAAAAGGTCACCATTAAGATTCTTGGTTTGACTTTTATTTTCCCTTTGAGAACCACTGAGTTCGGATTTAAACCTGCTCTGGTCCCTGCCCCTCCCCAAAGGGGCTGCTGGAATTTCGGGGAGCAAGCAGGGAGTGGGGATTGAGGGAATTTTGGGGTGAAACGGGAGGGAAAAGGGGATGGCACAGCAGCCACCGGTGTCACTGGTGTGCCCAGCCCGTCCTGGCGCTGCTGCGGTGCTGGAAGTCACAACAATGTTCATTTTCCACGGGATTTTCCCACCCCCTCCCTCTGTGGGGTTGTCACCGCTGTCACAGCAATGTGCCACCGCCAGTGACAGGAGCTGGCACCGCTCCCAGCCCCGGAGCTGCCCCTTCCTGAGGGATCCAGGGGGATCCTGGAATCCCTAAGGATCCAGCCAGGGCCGGGGCTGGAGCACAGCAAGCCACGGGATCATGGAATTATGGAATGGTCTGGGTGGGAAGGGATTTTAAACTCATTTATCATCCCACTGGGGTCCCACTGCGCCAGGTCAGTTCCAGCCCCAGCCAGAGGGAAGGGGGATCCAGGGAAAAGGATCCAGGGACAAGGATCCAGGGACAAGGATTAGGATTGAGGACAAGGGATGGATCCAGGGACAAGGGATGGATCCAGGGACAAGGGATGGGATCCAGGGACAAGGGACAGATCCAGGGACAAGGACCCAGGGAATGTAATCCAGGGACAAGGAGTGGGATCCAAGGAAAAGGATCCAGGGACAAGGGGGTGGGATCCAGGGACAAGGATCCAGGGACAAGGAGTGGGATCCAAGGAAAAGGATCCAGGGACAAGGGATGGGATCCAGGGACAAGGGATGGGATCCAGGGACAAGTGTCCAGGGACAAGGAGTGGGATCCAAGGAAAAGGATCCAGGGACAAGGGGTGGGATCCAGGGACAAGGATCCAAGGACAAGGATCCAGGGACAAGGATTAGGATTGAGGACAAGGGATGGATCCAGGGACAAGGATTGGGATCCAGGGACAAGGAGTGGGATCCGTGGACAAGTATCCAGGGACAAGGATCCAGGAACAAAGGACGGATCCAGGGACAAGGAGCGGGATCCCAGAACAAGGACTAGGATCCAGCTGGCCGGAAGCAGAAATCCCCGGGATAATGATGGGTGAGGAGGGAGAAAAGGGCACAAAGCAGTTTCTTTCCCCGAGGGGATTTTATTGGGATCAAAGTTCTCCTCTGCTCTCCCCTCCTCTCTCGCACCCCGCCCATCCTCTCCCTTTTATTCCAAGACCCCCGTGCCTGCAAAACTGCTCTGTTTCTGAGAAGATTAATTTTTTAAATTATTGTTTTAAATCCAAACCGAACTCCCGGTGCCCACCCCCCCACCCCCCCTTCCCCTCCCAGCCCCGAGGAATGCTCTGCCGGGAGAAGCTGCAAAAATGTTGGAATCTCAGAAAATTTTTCTCCCAGGAATTCCCCGATCCATGGGCAGATTTGCTGCTCACTTCGCTTCTCCAGATTCCCCCTCCAGAGCACAAACACAAATCCCCCTGCTCGCCTCATCCCAAAATTCACCTTATTCCAACCCCATTCCCACTCCAGCTCACATCAATATTCCACACAACGCCAAGAGTTTCCAACCCGAGCTCAGCCTCAACCAACTCCCCCTCTCAAAAAAAAAAAAAAAAAAAAAAAATTAAAAGCGTTTTAAAAGCGCTTTGAGTCAAAGAGTGCCGAGGTTTCTCTGCAGACGAGCCTGGAGGCACAAAGGTTTTTCCAAGGGCACGCCTGACTCTGAGCAGCAGCAGGAGCAGCAATTCCCAGATTATGGCCAGCAGGAGCCCAGCCGGGGTTGCCCAGCTGGAGAAAATGGCCAGCAGGAGCCCAGCTCGCCCTGGGCATGCCCCAAAACATTCCCTGGGAAAGGAGGAGCTGCCTCCGTTTGGGTTTGGGGAAAAAGAATGGAACAACCAGGAGCGTGGAGCCATGGGCAGGATCTGGGAAAGGGAGCGGGGATAGGGCAAGTGATGATGGGGATAGGGCAAGTGATTCTGGAGTTGGGCAAGTGACACTGGACCCAGTTTGTGGCACTGGGCACAGACAAACCAGTATCCCAGAACCCCCAGCCCTGTGCAGGGACAAAGCCCAGTTCCAGTCTGGCCCAGTCCTCAAAGGCCTCAGCCCAGTTTGTGGCAGGGGAAGATGTTCCTGACTTTTCCCTTCCTCAACTTTTCCCTTTTCCCCTTCCCAACTTTTCCCTTTTCCCTCCCCCAACTTTTCCCTTTCTCCTTTTCCCCTTTTCCTTTTTCCCCTCCCCTCTCTTCATTTCGCCGTTGAGCAGCCTCAGTAATTTTCCTGCTCCCTGATATTGCTGATCCTATCTGGTGCCAGCTCCGGGTGCAGGTTTTATTTATTATTTTGGGATAACTGGACAAGTTTATCACCGAGCCCATAAATCACAGCCCCACCACACACCACGGCTCCACATCCGAGCCCCGAGTGCCACGGGAGCCAATCCAGAACCTTCCGGCAGAGATTTTGGGGCTGGCCACGGTCACCTGCGGGCACAGGGTGGCACAGCACCCGTCCTTATCCCGGCTCAGCAGATCCAAAATTTCCCTGGCAGCTCCGGGGATGTTGCACCGCCCTGGGGGACGGGGACACGCTGCGTGTCCCCTGCCGGGAGCCAGGAGCAATCCCAGGGTTGACAATCTGGTGCTGGCTGTCCTGGCCAGCACCACGCGGCTCTTTTGTGGCCTCCATCTGTCCCCTCTGGCACTGCTGCCATCCCCGGTGACTAGCCCGGCTCGTCCCAAAAGTTCCAAAATCATCCCCGGCTGTGGATCAGGGATGGATCAGGCACTGCCACGTCCCTGCAGCACCCCCAAAATCCGGGGACAACCCCAGCACGGTGTCCAGGTCCCTGCCAGCCCCTTCCAGGCTGGATTTGTCCAGAGAAGAGAAGAGAGGAGAGAGCCCCGGGTAGAATTAACATTTCGCTGGCTCTTCAAAAGCATCAAAGGGAGATAATGGGCCGGGAGAGGATTGGAAGCGACAGCCTCGTTCCGAGCCATAAAGCAGGCGGCTCCTTGCAGCAGCAAGGTGCGGGGAATTACAGAGGCTGCGATTTATAATTACAATGAGAGTCATGTCCGTGGTGCTGCCGAACGAGGGGATAACGAGGAGCTGGGGGTCCCCAAAACACCGGGGGATGAGGGGCAGGAAAAGCAAGGATGGGGTGGAGATGCTGCCCTGGAGCCTCGGAGGGATGGACACACACGCAGGCAGAAAAGCAAGGCTGGAGTGATGTAATAGTGAATATTTTGGGAGTTAAGTTTGGGGGAAAAAGAAGAAGAAGAAGAAGAAGAAGAAGAAGAAGAAGAAGAAGAAGAAGAAGAAGAAGAAGAAAATAAATGGAACGGTCGTTGTGGTTGTCCCAGGAGCAGACGGGAGGTAAATGAAATGAAATCTAAGTGAGTCAGCGCCTTGACCGAGGGGGACTTCCCCTGGCTGGCAATTAAATCACAAATCTGTTGGTGATTAACGAGGCACGACCGTGTCCCTGTCGGACGGGCGGCAGCAGCAGCCGCCACCCCGGCACGCTGCACTCCAAGGGAGGACAGAGGCAGCTTCATCGGCTTTTTAATTAACTCAATTCCAGGACTTCCAGCTTCCGATCGAGTCCCCCACCCCCAGGCACCGCGTCTTGACAAACGAAAATCTCCTTGAAAAATAACAACCACGTGGATTTAATCTGTTTCTCCTTATTAACGGGTTTTTTTTTCTGTTTTGGATTGTTTTGGGAGTTTTGTTTTTTTTTTTTAAATGCTTTTCAGTGCCAGTGAAAGTGAATTAAAGTGGAATTAGCACCATGACAAGACAGGGAGAAGAATGCAAACAGTGACCAGACAGAGCGGAGAGCGACGCCGGCGCCGGGGGCTGCAGATTTTTGTCACCTGAGGTCTCGTAATTATTGCAGGCACCTCTCAAACGTGACCAGGGGAGGGGACAGCGGGGACGGGATGGGGATGCAGGAGGGCTGGGGCTCATTCCCGTCATACCCGGACTCCTCAGGAGGCTCCATGTGTCACCCAGAGCCCACCGTGAGGTTTTGCTGCTCCTCTTTCGGGCAGAGCCTCGGGCTCTGCTGCCCCTCCACCCTCAGAGGGCTCTGAGGGCCACCGAGGTGACATCAGAGATGTCACAGCCGCCTGTCACGGCGACTCAACATCAGGCCTCCCCTACAAACCCTCCCAGCACAACCACGCCGTTCCAACTTTCCCCTCGGAGCCCTTCCACCTGCCCCCGCACCTCCTCCTCCTCCTCCTCCTCCTCCTCTCCAAACCCATCAGCGCTAATTACAGCCGTGACCCGCACCCTGGGGACAGCGCAGGTGACACCAGAGCCCCAACACCGCTGGCCACCGGCACCGTGGTGGTTTTTACACGCCTGGCCCTGGCTCCAGCCTCCTCCTCTCCCGGTGCGAGGAGAATCTGCAGCGCCTGCTCGGAGCAATGAATGCATCAGGACGTGCTCTGCCGAGGAGCAGCCATGCTGGGGCTCCAAAAATCTCCTTTCTGCAGCAGCCCCGGCCAAGGTCAGGCCCCCCTCCCGTGCTGCAGGTGCCTCGGGGACCGCGTTTCGTGCTCAGCGCACCCTCAACCCGCTCATGAGCCGAGGGGGGGGGGGGGGTCTGTGATCTGTGCAATCCGCCCCCCAGAACCCCGCACTGGGACGGGAGGGTCAAGGTGTCCCTCAGCCACCACCCCGCTGTCGGGCCGGAGGTTTTGGGTCAGGGCAGGGGGAAGCTGGCAGGAGTTGGGCAGATCAGATGGCACGGTGGCCATGGCAACGGCACGGCGTAGGTGGACCAAACACAATAGGGACGTGCAAGGTAAAACCAAACCGGCAGCGAGCAGCGCTCCGCTCCCCGCCCCGGCCAGCACCGCGCCCGACCCCCGGCAGCTCCGGGGTGACCCCTCCCCGATCCGCCCGGCACCCCCAAACCCAGCAAAGATGGATAAATCCTTGAGAAACGCAAAGGACAAGGGATGGAGGGGTCCCCTCCGGGTGTGTGGGGGGGGGGGGGGGGGGGGTCACAGCAGCCGCGACCGCACCGCAGGGTCCCCGGGGTGGGGGTGGCGGCACGGTGGGGGGACGGCGCAAAAATGGGGTTCCTGGTAAAGATGGGGATGAGGAAGACTCCGGCACGCAGCCGCTGGTGGAGCCCGCGCTGCCCTTACTCTGTCCCCTCGTGAGCCGCAGGGACAGCGGAGCCGCCGCTCCGGCTGCTGCAGGGCTTTGGTGTCCCCTCCCCTAAAAGCCACACTCGCCACGGCGGGGACAGGCTCGCCATGACCGCCGAGGTCAAGGGCAGCAGGAGTGAAATTTGGGTTAGGGACAGAGGGAAAGTTCGGGTCAGGGATGGATGGAGGGTGAGAGGGATGGATGGATGGATGGATGGATGGATGGAATCCATGGATGGATGGATCCATGGATGGATGGATGGATGGATGGATGGATGGATGGATGGAGGAGGGATGGATGGAATACATGGATGGATGGATGGATGGGCACAAGGAGTGGGATGGTATCCAGGAATTTTGAATCCTGGGACATTTCCCGAGCTCAGGAGGGGGTGGTGGGGATGAACACAGCACCTGCCCCACCCATGGAGGGTCGGGATGGGATGGGATGGGATGGGATGGGATGGGATGGGATGGGATGGGATGGGATGGGATGGACAGATGGATGGATGAGGGATGGATGGAATCCATGGATGGATGGATGGATGGAGGGATGACAGATGGATGGAGGAATGGATGCATTCACCTTCCTCGTGTGTCCCAGGGAGCGCAGGAACACCCACAGCCCTTCCAGGGGGAGCGCCGGGAGCCCGACGGTGCCAAGGGGAGCATCCCACCTCCAATTCCTGCCGGGCACCTGTGGGCATCTCCCTTCTGAACTCCCACAAACTCATTCCTGCCCTCCCTGGATCTGTCACAGCTGTCCCCAGACTGTTTTTTCCCCACTTGGGGACATCAAGACCCTCTTCCATAGAAAACCCCAAGCAAGGAGAAGTGGGGTGACCCACGGGGTTCCGCCTGACTCCTGAGCTCCCATTCCCAGCCAGGTGTGCTGGAATGAGCCAGGAATCGCTGGAGGTTGGGAGGGAAATAAGGGAATCGATCGAGCCGGCTCCAGCTGCAGTCCCAGGGACACACACACAGCGCTCGTGTTACTCCCTGCAGCCACGCTCCACCATTTCAGCGCTTCCCTCCCGTCACTCTCCACCTCTGGGGACCAAGATGACACCGCGGGAAGAGCCCCGAGGGACCCCACGTCCCCTCCGCCACCGCGCTGCTGCCACCCGCGTCACCTCAGGCGGGGCTCACCGCCCTCACTGAACACCCAGGTACCCCCAGCCTGCCCGTGCCGGGCACCCCGACGGTGCCACCTCCATGCCAAGGCCGTGTGCCACCTCTTACAGGTGAGGTCAAACCTTTCCTGCCACCGCAGGGCTCCGGTTTGGGCGCAGCCCTGGGGGTCCCCACGGGAAGGACACTGGGCCAGGTGAGCTGGAGGTGACAGAAGCGCCCGCAGGGTGCGGGGATGCTGCGTTCCCGGGCCACCATTTGCTCCTCTCCACTGCCCGGGGGGGGGGGGGGGTGGGCAGAGAGGATCGGTGTCCCCTGCTGGGACACGGGGACGTGGGTGACAACGCGGAGCTGCCCTGGGACGATGGGGGGGAGGGGCGGGGGTGCGCAGAGGGGGTAGCACGGGTTCGACCCCCCTGTGGGGACAAGGTGAGTCCCCCCAGCTGCTGCAGCAGAGGACAGAGCAGGAACGATGGCACCCAGAAAGTGTCACCCCCTCCCCGCCGTGACACTGGGGACAGGGGTGGGACCCCGGGAAAGGGGGAGAGGCTGAAGGAAAAGAGGGGCTGGGGTGAAGGGGGGGCTGGGGAAAAGGGGGGGGGCTAAAGGAAAGGGGAAGCTGGAGGGGCTGCCCCCGGTTTGGGGTCGGGGTAAGGAAACCCCCGTGCGCTGACGGGGGTGGGAGAGGGGAACGGGGACCTCAGGGTGGGAATTTTGGGGAGGGGGATACTGGGGTGGGTAGGAGGACAGCTGGGGAAGGGGAGATCGGCGGGGTCAACCGCAGCTGCGAAGTGCGGACACCGGCTCCGTAACCACCCGGAGGGACGAGTCCCGCTCCGTCCCGTTCCATCCCGCTCCATTCCTCCCGCTCCATCCCGCTCCATCCCTCCCGGTACCTGCGGCAGGTGAGCGCTGCGCGTCGGGATCCGCAGCGCCGCTCGGCCCCGCTCGGCCCCGCTCGGCCCCGCTCGGCCCCGCTCGGTCCCGCTCGGTCCCGCTCGGCCCCGCTCGGCTCCGATCGCCTCCTCCCGCCGCCGGGCCCGCCCCACCCCGCCCAGCCCCGCCCGCGGCGCCGTCACCATGGCGACGGCGGGTCCGCCCCGCCCCCTTCCGCGCAGCCGGCAGGGGGCGCTGAGAGCGCGGGGGGCGGGGCCTGAGGGGGGGGAGGGGCGGGGAGCACGTGAGGGAATAACGGGGAAATAACACCGGGATATGGAAATTAATAAAAATACAGGGATGTGGAAATTAATAAATACAGAGATGCGGAAATACAGGGATAACACAGGGACATGAGCATGGAAATACAGGGATATGGACAGGAATATGGACATGGATAACACAGGGAAATACAGGGACCCTGTCCCCCTGTCCCCTTGTCCCTCTGTCCCTTTTCCCTCTGTCCCCCTGTCCCCTCTGTCCCCCTGTCCCCCTGTCCCTCTGTCCCCTTGTCCTTCTGTCCCTCTGTCCCTTTTCCCTCTGTCCCCCTGTCCCCTTGTCCCCTTGTCCCCTCTGTCCCCCTGTCCCTCTGTCCCCTTGTCCCTCTGTCCCCCTGTCCCTGCTGTGGCTCCTGGTCCCAACCCCACCCCCAGTTGCCATTGATTTATTCCCAGGCCGGATTTATTCCAGGCAGCTGCAAATCTGCTGCTGTCAGGCATGGAACACTCAGCTCCAGCCTCTTCCTGATTTTTGTTGTTGTTGTTGTTTGTTCGTTTTGTTTCCTTGCTGCAGAGCAAGACAAAAATCCAATATTTTGGACATTTCTTTTTTGGGGGGAGCCTGCAAGGAGAGGAAGGGGTTAAACCACAGTGTAGCTTTTCCCTGGTTAAGGGTGAGAAATGGGTCGGTAATCCCTTTTTTTTTTTTTCCCTGGGATTTATGATCCATCTGCATAAAACCACGCTTTCCTGGCCCATCTGAAACCAGGGATGTTGGAACCAGGGATGGGGGATGGAGTGACCCCTTAAACCACAGAATTATTCCCCCTCAATTTTCCTTTTTCTTCCACCTACTCCTTATTTTCCCAGCTTTCCATGTCCTCAGCGCCAGGCACCGCAGAGCGGCTCCATCCCATTCCCATTCCCATTCCCATTCCCAGAGCATTGGCCAGGGAATCATGGAACAGTTCAGGTTGGAAAGCAGTATAAAAATCATCTTCTGACAGATATTCCCCTCCCAGTGCAGGATTTACCCCAAAATCCTACAGCCAGCATTTCCAGTGGCCTCTCTTCCTGTTCCCGTTCCCGTTCCCATTCCTGTTCCCGTTCCTATTCCCATTCCCGTTCCCTGATCCTGTTCCCTGTTCCTGTTCCTGTTCCCTGTTCCTTCTTCCTGTTCCCTCTTCCTGTTCCTGTTTCCTGTTCCTATTCCTGTTCCCTGTTCCTGTTCCCGTTCCCATTCCCTGTTCCCGTTCCCGTTCCCTGTTCCCGTTCCCGTTCCCTGTTCCTGTTCCCGTTCCCTGTTCCCGTTCACTGTTCCTGTTCCCGTTCCTGTTCCTGTTCCCTGTTCCTGTTCCCATTCCCGTTTCCATTCCCGTTCCCTGTTCTCATTCCCGTTCCTGTTCCTGTTCCCATTCCTGTTCCAGTTCCTATTCCTGTTCCTGTTCCCATTCCTAATCCCATTCCCATTCCAAACCCCGTTCCCATTCCTGTTCCCACACCATTCCCATTCCTGTTTCTGTTTCTGTTCCTGTTCCTGTTCCCATTTCTAATCCCATTTCCTTCCCACTCCCACTCCCATTCCCACTCCCATTCCCATTCCCATTCCCACTCCCATTCCTCTCATTATCCTTAACATTCCCATTTAACACCTTCTCCAACCTGGATTTTATATTATCTCTGCAGATTTCCCACAATTTTCCCCTGCTCTGCCTGTGTTTAAAATAAACATTTCCCTCCCTTTCCCTGCTCAAAAATCCAATGGATTTTTGCCAGGCTGGAAAGGGATGCTGACTTTTATGGAATGTTCCTTTTCAGCTCTGATGTTCCCTTGGATTTCCTTTTTTTTGGATTTTTTTTAAATTAATTAATCCCAATAAAACAGCAAAGCCTGGGATTCTGAAATCCCTTCCAAGATTCTCTGGAATGTCAAAGTGAGTTCCAAACATTCCAGGCAGAGCTGGATCCCAATGTCATTTAAAGGTTGGCACCTGAGCTTCCCAGGATTTCTGCATTCCTCTTATTATTTACGGCCTGGGGGGGAAATGAAGCAAAAGGAGGGTGGAAAAAGAAAAAAAAAACGGAATTTATAGGATTTTGGGGTGTTTTGGTGACGAGTGAGCTACAACCAACCCAGAAAATCCAGGCTGGAGCCAAGAGATTCCCAGACACCCTCCATGTTCCCATTTTTTGGGAATAAAGGAGATAATTCCCAAATCCAGATCATCTTTCCTTCACCTATAAAAATCTTCAGCACCTTATCAGACCTGAGCTGGATATTTTTTTCTTTCTTTTCTTTTCTTTTCTGTTTTTTTTTTTTTTGTTTTTTTTTTTAGAGCTACTGCTTATTTGGAAAAAAAATAAAAAAGAAGGAAATTCTTTAAATCCCTGTAATAATAGGGAGAAAAATCCTATTTATTTACCAGGAAGCAGCGTTCCATGCCTGGAAATGCCCCTGCTCCATCTCCAAAAAATAATTATGACAGCAAAGCCACCATCAATTATTGTCCCCTCACCAAAATTTGGGATTTTGGGGGCATTTGGGGGGAGGGGGTGTGGGGGGGGGCAGCAGCTCGGCTGCCACTGGTTTTCCTAGAAAACCTGGATTTCCTTCCAGCACACCTGTTCTGGGAATTATCACTTTTGTCCCCCAGGTATTTTTGGGGATGATCCAAGGATTCCGCCCAGCCACAGCCTCGGGATGCTCCTGGTTTGGGGTTCCCAGGGGGAGGTGGGGATTTATTGGAGAATTCTCCTCCTCGCACCTGGAGGATTTTTTTCCTTCACACCTGAAGGATTCTCTTCCTCACACCTGGAGGATTCTCTTCCTCACATCCAGTGGTCTCTGTCACACCTGGGATTCTCTCCCTCACACCTGGAGAATTCTCCTCACACCTGGAAGATTCTCTTCCTCACTCCTGGAGAATTCTCTTCTTTACCCCTGGATAACTTTTCTTACCTCTGGGTAATTTTTCTCACACCTTGAAAATTCTCTTCCTCATCCCTGGATAATTTTTCTTACTCCTGGGTAATTTTTCTCACACCTGGAGGATTCTCTTCCTCACCCCTGGGTAATTTTTCTCACCCTTGGGTAATTTTTTCTCACCGCTGGGTAATTTTTTCTCACCCCTGGCTAATTTTTTTTCACCCCTGGCTAATTTTTCTCACACCTGGAGGATTCTCTTCCTCACCTCTGGGTAATTTTCCTCACCCCTGGGCAATTTTTCTCACCCCTGCAGGACGCTCCCCCGGCGCTGCCGCACCCACTTCCCACACATCCAACACCCCCTCGCTCCTCTTCTCCACCAGCCAGCCAGAGACGCTCCCAGTCCCCCGCAATCCCGGGATATCGCTCCTCACCTGGTCCCGCAGGCGCTCCTGCTGCCCGCGCAGCGCCAGGGCGTGCTGCGGGTATTTGCTCTTCAGGTGATCCATGAAGGCGTCCCTCTTGCGCTCCATCTCCGTCTTCTGGAGGCCGGTGAGCGCCTCCAGGCTCTGGGCGGCGATCACGGTGTGCCGGCGCTCCGAGGTGTGCACCAGCCCCACGTTGGAGAAGCGCCGGGTGCCGTTGCCCAGGGTGCGGTACTCCCGCGGGTACTCGGCATCGTCCGCGGAGATCATGTGCGAGCTCGTCCTGTCGGGATCTGCGCGGGCAGCGGGAGAGCACAGCGGGGTCAGGGCACGGTCCCCGGCAGGGGGACAGAAATGGGGACAGTCCCCGGCCATGGGGCAGAGATGGGGACAGTCCCCGGCAGTGGGGCAGAGATGGGGACAGTCCCCGGCCATGGGGCAGAGATGGGCACAGTCCCCGGCCATGGGGCAGAGATGGGGACAGTCCCCAGCCATGGGGCAGAGATGGGGACAGTCCCCGGCCATGGGGCAGAGATGGGGACAGTCCCCGGCAGGGGGACAGAGATGGGCACAGTCCCCGGCCATGGGGCAGAGATGGGGACAATTCCCGGCAGTGGGACAGAGATGGGGACAGTCCCCGGCCATGGGGCAGAGATGGGCACAGTCCCCAGCCATGGGGCAGAGATGGGGACAGTCCCCGGCCATGGGGCAGAGATGGGGACAGTCCCCGGCAGTGGGGCAGAGATGGGCACAGTCCCCGGCCATGGGGCAGAGATGGGGACAATTCCCGGCAGTGGGACAGAGATGGGGACAGTCCCCGGCCATGGGGCAGAGATGGGGACAGTCCCCGGCAGGGGGACAGAGATGGGGACAGTCCCCGGCCATGGGGCAGAGGTTGTGGACTAGGATTTGAGGCTGGGATTTGGGGATTTCAGTAAGGAGCAATGGCAGAGCCTTGCTGGGAATGGGATCACAACTCCGTGGGGTGTCCGGGGAAGGGGCTGGGTGCCACGTTCATCCCCCTGCGGTGACAGCGCTGTCCCCGCTCCCCGGCAAGCGGCAGGAGATGAGGGGACAGCGGGGATGGAGAGGGGAGTGTGGGGGCTGAGATCCCACCAAACCCGCAATGATCGGAGTGAAACGGGAACAAAACAGCGCTGGGTGACTGAAAACAGCACGGACGAGACACGGGGGACACGGGGGGCACGGGGGACACGGGGGACACGGGGGACACGGGGGACACGGACACAGACAGAGCGAAAAAGAAAATGAAATCAGGCGGGGTGGAGGGAGGGTCGTGTGTGCGGGCACTGTGCTGGGGGAGGGGGGGACAGGTCCCACATGTCCTGTCAGAGATCCCAGGGGGGCTCAGCCCCCCAGAGACCCCGAGGGGGGCTCAGCCCCCATGCTGCAGCCATTGGTCACAGGGCCAGCCCAGCCCCGGGGCAACAAACCCGGGATCGCGGGGATGTTCTGTCCCATCCCAACCTTTCCTGGTGCCCTCGGGTACCAATCCCGGGATCTCCGGGATGTTCTGTCCCATCCCAACCTTTCCTGGTGCCCTCGGGTACCAATCCCGGGATCTCCGGGATGTTCTGTCCCATCCCAGCCCCTTCCCGGTGCCCTCGGGTACCAACCCCGGGATCTCCGGGATGTTCTGCCCCATCTCAAATCCCTCCCGGAGATCATCCCAGCCCCGGGGCATCAACCCCGGGATCTCCGGGATTCTCTGCCTCATCCCAGCCCCTTCCCGGTGCCCTCGGGTACCAACCCTGGGATCTCCGGGATTCTCTGTCTCATCCCAGCTCCTTCCCGGTGCCCTCAGGCACCAACTCCGGGATCTCCAGGATGCTCTGCCCCATCGCAGCCCGGACAGACTGGGGAGGGGGCAGAGGGACAGACAGACAGTCCCACGCTCAGAAAGGTGACAGGGACTTGTCCTTTCGCTAATAACTTATCCAGCGCACGCTGGGATTTGACTTCCAGGGAATCTGGAAGAGCCGATGGATGCCTGGAAGTCCCCGCACGCTGCCAGCGCCTGGCACCGCCTCGCTGGCACCAGCCCCCGGCCCCTGCCCAGCCCCGTGCCCGCCTGGAGCAGCTCCAGGACCCCGAGTGTCACCCCAAAAAGTGACTCTGGGGGGGTCTCACGCCACCGGAGCTGCTGTCCCCGATCCTTGGGCTGATGCCAGCCTGGCCCATGGCCACGGGGCTGGCTTTTGCCACCGCTGATGAATTCTTTCCATCAGATTTTTCCCCCTCCTGCTCCCTTTTTAATCTTGATGCATAATTCACCTCCTGCTTCCCCCCCACCCCGTGCCCTCCCTCCCAAACTCCCGTTAAACAAACCACAGCGAGGACTTTTTTTTTCCTTTTCCCTCAATTATTTATCAGCCCAGCAAATCAGTTTGATATCAAACCGATAGCAAACGTTGTCGGCGGCGGCCACGGGCTCGATTCCTCTGCTCAAGGTCACGCAAGCGGCATCGCCACGAGCCCAGCGGGGACATCACGCGCTCCACAAGCACCACGGGGACATCCCAAAGCCTTCCCTCCTCCAAAAAAACACCACCGGTGCAGCTCCCGTCCCTCACAGCTCCGTCACTGAATGTGACCTTGGCCGGGTTGTCACCCCCTTTTCCCAGAAAACGGAGGTGGGATGTGGGAAGAGATGAAATCCCGTCCCTGCCTCGCTCTGCCGCGTCCCCGTGGCACCGGGGAAATCACGGTGGCACTGGGAGGGTCACGGTGACACCGGAGGGGAGGTCATGGTGGCACTGGGGAGGTCATGGTGGGACCGGGAGAGTCTCGGTGACACTGGGAGGGTCACAGCAGCACCGGGAGGGTCACGGTGGTACGGGGAGATCACGGTGGCACCGGGAGGGAGATCATGGTGGCACTGGGGAGATCACGGTGGTACCTCCACCGTGCCAAACACCCCAAATTCCCCCGAGGGAAGAGGCACAGAGGGGGAATGATGTCACAGGGGACACGGCTGGAGCGGCGCCCTCTCTGCCAAATTCCAGCCCCGGTGGGAAATCCCGCTGGAGCAGTTTTTCACGCACCCCGGGAGCCGCAGGAGATGCCGGCCCCTCTCTCAGCTGCCGTGCCAGCCCCACAACTCACGCTCCTCACCGGGAAGTGCTGATCCAAAGTGGAAAACTCCTTCCCTGCCTCGCTCCAGCACCAGCTCCGTGAGCCCAGAGCAGAAATTTGGGCAGGAGCTGAATCCAGCATCCGCCACCCAGCCTCGGAGCCATTGGAAAATCTCTGGAGCACCCTCGGGAGCAGCTCCCGCTGCTCCGGATGCGGGGATCGGACCCTGAGCCACCCCCAGTGCACTCCAAGCCTACCGAAACAATCCCCGAGCAACGCCGGGTCCTGAGCGCCACAGGACTCCCAGATTTCCCTCATCCCATGGGAATTGCGTGTCCGGATACGGGGCTGAGGGCACGAAGGAGCTGCAGCTCCTCTCCCTCCTCGAGCCAGAGGAAGCCGCAAGGACGGGGATTTTTGGGGTGAGAGGGGGGGGTTTGTTCCCCTCCACCATCCCCCTGGTGCCTGCTCCAGCCCTGCTGCAGCATCCCCGGGCTGAGGCCGCGTTTCCAGCTCCTTCCCTGCCCCTCCCGCTCCGTGATCAGCATGCAGCTCCCAGCTCTCTAATTACACGCTCCGGGAGCGGAACGCGCCGGTTCCTGCGCTCGCCCGCTCCGAGGGATGATCTGAACAGGACCAGGGAGGAGACGGGTCCCCCCTCTTCCCGCACCCCCCGGCTGCGCCGCATCCGCTGCCGGCTCCATCCCCGCGATCCGAAGCCAGAGAGGATGAGGCGGCCCCGACCCCGCAACATCACAAATGTTGTGATCCTCGAAGCCCTCCTAGGCGAGGGGAGGAAAATCCGCCGCAGCCACGTGCGCTGGGCTCATGTCAGCCACCCCCTGCTCGCCAGAAATGTCACCCGCAGCGGGCAGGGCTGGTCCCGCAAGGAAACAGCCAAGAGCTCCAGGGTAGGGGGCTCCTCCAGGGAAAAGGACCTGCAAACCCTCAGGATGAAGGAAAGGGTGTTAATCCTTCCCTCCTGGGGATAATTCCACCTCCAACCCCCCACAAAGTTGTTTTTTTCCCCCCCTTCCTCTGGCAGTTCAGGAGCACAGCGGTACCAGATCCCTGGAAAGTCCTTCCCGAGGCTGTTTCCAAGTAGGTCACTGGGGTGCCAGAGCCTCTGGCCAGAGCCTGCCCGACCTGCCCAGCCCAGCGGGACATCCCTGCGGGCCGCGTCCCCCATTTGGGGACCGTCCCCTCGCTTACCCGCGGGCACAGCGCGGCTCCCACGGCGGCCGGGCAGGGGCTCGGGGGGCGCGGAGGGGGCAGCGCTCCGCTCCGCGGGGGCTGCTGGCGGCTCCTTGGGCGAGCGCAGGGCTCCCACGACGGCCAGGATGCCGCGGTAGATCCTGGCCAGCCCCTCTCCGAGCAGCGGGATGTTGAGAGAACGCGGTTCTCTTTGCCGATTCATCCACCCATCGTCCCCACCTGGCAGCAGAGGTGTCACCCGTGCCGGGGCCGGAGCCCCGGGCTGCTAGCAGGGCACGGCCATCGTGTCCTTCCCGAAAAAACAGAGATACAAACTGAGCTGGAAATCTTCAGGAACGGCGTTGGAGCTCCTGGGGAGCGCTGCTGAGAGCCAGGGCAAGGAAAGGCCCCTAAAAACCTGCCCGGTGCTGCCCCGCGGGATCCGGCTGCGGGATCCAGCTGGGATTCCCTCCCTCCCCCCGCGCCTGGCCAGCAGCTCGGAGGGGTTTTATGATCCACAGGAGCCTCTCAAACACAGTTTATTACTGCAGTCCCATAAATCTTCATGAGGCAGCAAAAGCTTCGCGCGGGTCGCGGAGAGCGCCGGCAATCAGCGGAGCGTGGAAAATCGGCCGAGAAAGCGCTGGCACAAAAAGGGGCGAGGGGAGGGGAGGAGGGGAGTGCATTTGGGGAGAGACGCAGCCGCCAGGGTGGAAGCCCCTCGGAGCGATGCGGATCCCCCGAGGCCGGCCATTAGCGCAGCGGAAGAGCGGGATGCTCCCGCTTCCTCCCGCAGGCTGCACTGCCGCACTGCCCGGCACCCAGCGAGCCCTGCCCGGCACCCAGCGAGCCCTGCCCGGCGCTAACCCCTTCCCTGCCGAGCTCCCGGGGGTGGGAGAAGGGGTGGGGAGAGCGGAGGAGGGGGAGCAGCCGAGCCGCGCGGTTTAACTCGTGTGGTGCTGTAAGAATGTGAGCCCCGCGCGAGTCAGGCCTGCGGAGGGTGGGTGGGGAGCGGGGGGGAACTGGGGAATTCTGGAGTGGTTGGAGGTGGAAAAATCAGTCGGGTTCAATCCTTGCTGTGAGCAGGGTGATTCTACCAAGCCGGGTGGTTCAGAGTCACTGTCCGAGCCATTGCACTCCCTGTCCCCTGCTCTGTCGTCTTCAAGTCCGCTGATTTTGGGATGGTCAAGCACCTTCCGGGACCCACCCTCACATCCAAAAAGTGCTGGGAGCTGCCCAGGTGCTCAAGTTCTCCAAACAAACCCGTGCCCAGGAGCAGGGACAAGGCAGGTGACATCGGGGGACACCAGGGTCCCCCATGGGTCCAGGTCTGGTCACTTAAAAGCAATTCCCAGAGAATTCCAGCCTTGTTTCAGGGTCTGCTGGAATGCCGGGAGAGGGCCAGGCCCAGGGTCCATCCCAGGAAGGGAATGTGGAAGTGAGGGGACTTCAGGGTCCCTCTCACAGCGACACAGGAGCAAAAGCTGCCCGCGACTGGGATGAAAATTCCCCATCTCCCCCTGCTCCCGGGCTCGTGGAGCGGCCACCAAGTCCCTTGGGAAAAGCCCGGTGACACCAAGGCCACCCTCAGGGGACCGGGAACACCCAGCTGGGGACAAACCCCTCACCATGTCCCCCGGGATGAGGGAATTGCTCTCCGGCAATTCTCCCCCCTTCCCAAGGATCCCTGCCGGCAAGCACCGGGCTCCCCGCCGTGCCTTTCACTCCCAAATTCCAGCGGAACCGCGGAAAATCCAACTCTCCTCACCCCCCCCACGTCCCCACTGTTCCATTGGGAACTTCCCAGGCGGGACCCCACAGAGCCAGGATCCCACTTGGCTTTGGGGCAGGGCACCGTGCCCGCTCACGGTGGCAGTCCGGATGATTTCCGGATGAAATCCTGGGATCCTGCCCGTTCCCAACCTCCTCCCTGCTCGTACCCCGCTAATTCGCACTCCGGAGTTGTGCCGGGACACCGAGCTCTCCCCAAAACACTCCTGCTTGCACAAGAGGAGCCCAGCTGGCATCTCCCGGTGCCGCTGCCCTGCCAGGCGGCTCCTTCCCTTCGGAAGCCACCGGATAAATCCTGCATGTCACTTGTCAGAACTCAGACCGAAGGGAGAAATCCCATCTGGCCGGCCCTGGAAAAAGCAGCCGCCACTTTTTTCTCACCTCGCCGGGTGTGATCGCGCCCACGCGGGCACATGGAGATGGGAGACGAGTTCACCTCCCAAAATCCCGCGGATCCAGTGCCAAGGGAAGGGCCGGCACACCTGGATGCTCGCTTGGAGCCATGCAGGGGGGAGTAAGGCGAGGAAAAAATGAGGGGCAGAGGGTGGGAAGGACAAATTCCAGCTGGGAGAGCCAGGAAAAATCTTCCCGCTAACCCTCGGCGAGCCAAGGAAAAATGAGGGGCAGAGGAAATGAGGGAAGGACAAATTCCAGCTGGGAGAGATGGGAAAATCTTCCCACTGCCCTCGGCTCCCTGTCCAGCTGCTGGCTGGAGACAGAGCCGGGAGCATTCCCGACATGGAAAACATCCCTGCCCGGGGCAGAGCCTCGAGGAAGAGGAGGAGGAGGAGGAGGAGAAGGAGGAGGAAGAGGACGGAGCCCTATGTGCCAGGGTGGCATCCTCGGCTGGCAGAGCTGGTGCAGCAGCTTGGGGACGTGCCAGCATCTTGGGGACACGGGATAAAAATAAAGGAGAGGCCAGGCTGGCCAGGGCTCCCACAGAAGCTGCTTTGTGGCCTCGTCCCCATCCCACGCGGCACAGCCGGGGCCTGGCAGCTGTGATGGGAATAGCCCGAGCCCGGAGAGGGAAACTGAGGCAGGGAAGAGCGGGATACGGTGCTGAGAGGGGAGGGGGTCAAACCCACGGTGGCAGCAGGAGGAAAACACGGTCAGGATTAGAAGGAGCTGGAGTTTCCTCAGGATTTTGGCTGCGGGATGTGGGGTCGTGACTCAGCTGTGGGGAAGCAGAGGCAAGTCCCGCCCCTCCCCAACCCCCCCCGAGTCCCCCCGATCCTCACCCTGCCGGGAGAAACCTTTGGGATGAACCCAAGGCAGCAGCAGGACGTGGATCCTGGAGCCCACATCACCCCCTCAGCTCCATATCCATTCCCCAGGGAAATTTTTGGGATTTGGCTGCTGGGAGAACCCACCATGCCCTGGGAGGATTCCCAGCACTGAGCAGTGCCACAGCTCGGGGTCACCCCCCTGGACATGGCTGTCACCTCCCCACCCCTGCAAAGCCGGTCTCAGTCCCAACCCCAAATTCCTGATTTGAGCTGTCCAAGAAAATTGCTCTGGAAATCAATTCCAACGGATCAGGCCCCAGGAAAGGGAGGAGCTGCCCCCCTCAAGACAGGAATCGAGGGTTCCTGTCTGCCTGGAGCTGGGAGGGGACAGGAGAGCAGGACTGGGATCCTGTTGGGTCCAGGGTGGGAGGAAAGAACCCCGAAACAGCGCTGGAGGTGGCAGAGGGCAGGGAATTTGTGAATCCACATCCAAAACTGCCCTGGGGATGGATGGATGGATGGATGGATGGATGGATGGATGGATGGATGGATGGATGGATGGATGGATGGACAGGGAAAGATCAAGAGGCTCCGGCTCCAGCCTTTCCCGACTCCTAGAGTTTGCTGGAATGAGACAGGATCCCATCCCAGGGTTTGGGGTTTGGTTCTGATCTCATCTCTGGACAGGCAGAGCTAAGGGCAGAGGCCATGGAGCTGGGCAGGGCAGAGGAAGGGCTGGGAGGAGGAGGAGGAGGAGGAGGAGGAGGGGGAGGAGGAGGAGGAGGAGGAGGAGGAGGGGGAAGAGGAAGAGGAAGAGGAAGAGGAAGAGGAAGAGGAAGAGGAAGAGGAAGAGGAAGAGGAAGAGGAAGAGGAAGAGGAGGAGAGGAGGAGGGGACACACATCAGGGAACACACAAAAATCAATTCCCTTCATAGGACACCGAGGGAATTCCTAAATACATCGAGGCCTCTGCATCCACAGAATCCTGAAATGGTTTGGGTGGGAAGGGACCTTAATTCCTCTGCAGTGCCACCCCGGCCATGGCAGGGCCACCTCCCCCTGTCCCAGGTGGCTCCACACCCCAATGTCCAGCCTGGCCTGGGACACTCCCAGGGATGGAGCAGCCACAGCTGCTCAGGGAATTCCATCCCAGCCAATCTCCGCCCTCCCCGGGAGGAATTCCTTCCCAAAACCCGTCACTTCCATGACAGGAGGAACGGGAAGGAGCAGCAGTGGGATCTGTGACCCTCCAGTCTGGCCTGTGGCCACCAGCAGCTGCCAGGGCAAAGCCCAGAGACGGGCACGGGGCTTTTGGCATCCCAAATCTCTCAATGAGGGATGAATCCTCGCAGGGAAGCCACGAGGGGAAGGATCCAAGCCAAGCCCACGGCATCTCCAACCCTTTGTCCCGCAAGGCTGGAGTCTCCAAAGGGCTCAATTCCATGAGGGATCTCTTGGGAAGGGAATTTTTCCTGGCTTGGAGGGTTTGGAACCACAGCAATCCCACAGCCACGCTCAGCCCAGCCCCATCCTTGGCACAGGAGACGCAACTCGCCCAAATCTTGGCTCTGCCACCCCCACCATGGGCTTGGAGCCCATCCCAGACCTCAGCAGCCCCGATCAGGCAGGATTTTGGGTGGCACCACACAAAAATTTTGGGTGGCACACCCCGTTTGGGTGACTCCTGCTGGGAGCTGGTCAATGCCAGGTGTGGGAAGGGCTGGGAAAAGCTGGGTGGGTGTCCCAGGGGGGGCTCAGGAGGCCGGGAATGCTCCCAACGGGGGTGTGGAGAACAGACCCAATTTGTGAGCGCACAGGTACCACGTTGGTGCTTGGTCACCGCCTGCCGTGCCAGCCTGGTTAGTCACAGCTCGTTAAAAATCAGAAATGCTGGGGGAAAAAATATATCTCAGAGGCCTCCAAGATTCAGGAAAACGTGCTCAGGGGTGGAAAACACGGGGTGAAATCCTGCCAGGATTCGCTGTCAGCCTGAGCGGCCACGGGACAGGGACGCTGCGGGGACGTGTGACACATCCCCTGTCCACAGGGCACAGGGACACCGAGCCGGACCCTCAGGGCTGGTGGCTCATCCCACCTCGAGACGCTGCGGGTGACACAAAGACAAGGACACCGCTCTGTCGCAGGGGGCAGATGTCACCCCTCGTCCTGCTGGGCAAACCCTGCCGTCCCCTTCCGTCCCCTGCTGTCCCCTGCTGTCCCCTGCTGTCCCCTGCTGTCCCCTCCTGCCCTGCCGGCCACATCGGGGGCACAGCCACGTGCCCCCCGCCCGCCGCCTCCCACCAGCGCAGTCAGAAGCTGTCCAGGCAGCGGGGTTTAGTCAAGCAAAAGGAGGGCAGCAGCAGCTGCCTGCAGCCCTGCGCCTCCTCCTCTTCCTCCTCCTCCTCCTCCTCCTCCTTCAGAGCCAGGCACAGCACAGCCCACGCCATCTGTGCCCACCTGTGAGGGGCAAGGAACATCCTCAGGCCACCCCAGAGGTCACCTGTGAGGGACTGGGGCCATCCCCAGGCTGCTCCAGACCCCACTAGTGATGGACAGGGGCCATCTCCAGGCCGGGCTACCTGTGCCCTTTTGGGGCAGAATCTACCTGCGAGGGGCTGGGACCACCCCCGGGCCACTCCAGAGCCCCCAATTCAGAACTGGGACCAGCCCCGGGCCACTCCAGAGCTCCCAGTTCAGAACTGGGACCAGCCCCGGGCCACTCCAGAGCCCCCAGTTCAGAACTGGGACACTGCCTAGGCCATTCCAGAGCTCCCAGTTCAGAACTGGGACCACCCCCAGGCCACTCCAGAGCCCCCAGTTCAGAACTGGGACCACCCCCAGGCCACTCCAGAGCCCCCAGTTCAGAACTGGGACACTGCCTAGGCCATTCCAGAGCTCCCAGTTCAGAACTGGGACCACCCCCAGGCCACTCCAGAGCCCCCAGTTCAGGACTGGGACACTGCCTAGGCCATTCCAGAGCTCCCAGTTCAGAACTGGGACCACCCCCAGGCCACTCCAGAGCCCCCAGTTCAGAACTGGGACCACCCCCAGGCCACTCCAGAGCCCCCAGTTCAGAACTGGGACACTGCCTAGGCCATTCCAGAGCTCCCAGTTCAGAACTGGGACCACCCCCAGGCCACTCCAGAGCCCCCAGTTCAGAACTGGGACCACCCCCAGGCCACTCCAGAGCCCCCAGTTCAGAACTGGGACCACCCCCACCCCACACCACCCATCATTCCCAAGGCAGAGCTCATCCCCCGGCTCCTGCAGACCCTGCACCCCCCATTCCCACCACCCCCCCGGTCCATACCCACGAGCAGCGCTGTCAGCCGGTAGTCCCCGGGCTCGCTGGCTCTGCCCGGCTCCCGCAGCCTCGCCACGGCTCGGGGGGAAGCTCCGGGGGGAGGCTTCGCCCAGCGCGGCAGCATCGCGGCAGCGCGGGGGGAGCGGGGGGCGGCTCGGATCTGCGCGACAAACACACGCAGCTCATCGCATCTGCTTAAGCCGGGCCGGGCATGGGCACAGCGATCACTTTTGGCATTTAAAGGCACACGCAGGGCCCGGCGGGCCGGGGTCTGAGCAGCCGGGTCGGGAGGGGCTGGATGCTGATGTTGAGTAAGCGCGGGCAGGGCGGGCACCGACCCGAGAGAGCAGAGCCCGGCGCTCGCAGCCGTGCGGTGACTGTCACCTCGAAACCATTGTCACCTGCCGCTGTCACCTCGAAACCAGCGCTGTCACTGACCCCTCACAGCCAGCTCCGAGTCCTCCTTGCAGGGGAGCGGAGCTGCAGTGAGGCCGGGAGGGCTCCGGCGCTGCCGAGCGCTCCCTGCTCCCGTCCTCACTCCTGTCCCCTTTCCTGTCCCTGCTCCTGTCCCCTCTCCCGTCCTCACTCCTGTCCCCTCTCCTGTCCCTGCTCCTGTCCTCACTCCTGTCCCCTCTCCTGTCCCCTCTCCTGTCCCTGCTCCTGTCCCCTCTCCTGTCCCCTCTCCTGTCCCCTCTCCTCTCCCCTCTCCTGTCCCCTCTCCTGTCCCCTCTCCTCTCCCCTCTCCTGTCCCCTCTCCTGTCCCTGCTCCTGTCCCCTCTCCTGTCCCCTCTCCTGTCCCTGCTCCTGTCCTCACTCCTGTCCCCTCTCCTGTCCCCTCTCCTGTCCCCTCTCCTCTCCCCTCTCCTGTCCCCTCTCCTGTCCCCTCTCCCGTCCTCACTCCTGTCCCCTCTCCTGTCCCTGCTCCTGTCCTCACTCCTGTCCCCTCTCCTGTCCCTGCTCCTGTCCCCTCTCCTGTCCCCTCTCCTGTCCCTGCTCCTGTCCCCTCTCCCGTCCTCACTCCTGTCCCCTCTCCTGTCCCCTCTCCTGTCCCCTCTCCTGTCCCCTCTCCTCTCCCCTCTCCTGTCCCCTCTCCTGTCCCCTCTCCTGTCCTCACTCCTGTCCCCTCTTCTGTCCCTTCTCCTGTCCCCTCTCCTGTCCCTGCTCCTGTCCCCTCTCCTGTCCCCTCTCCTGTCCCTGCTCCTGTCCTCACTCCTGTCCCCTCTCCTGTCCCCTCTCCTGTCCCCTCTCCTGTCCCCTCTCCTGTCCCTGCTCCTGTCCCCTCTCCTGTCCCCTCTCCTGTCCCCTCTCCTGTCCTCACTCCTGTCCCCTCTCCTGTCCCTGCTCCTATCCCCTCTCCTGTCCCCTCTCCTGTCCCCTCTCCTGTCCCCTCTCCCGTCCCCGCTCCAGCCAGGAGCTCCCTGGGCCGTGTCCATGGCCGCCATTCCCTGCTCCTGCTCCTCTGCCAGCTCCCATCCCTTCCCCTCACATCCTGTCCCTGGCCTGGCAGCTTTTCCCCCGTTCCCAGTTTATCACTTCCCAGTTTATCACTTCCCAGTTTTCCCCTCCTCTCAGTTCTCTCTGTTTTCCACCATCCCGGAGCTCCCTGCAGGTCACCCTGGGATTTCCCCCCCCCCCCCCCCCTTTCCCTGGAAATGTCCTCGTGTCCCCTCAAACTCGTCCCATGTCCCGGGCAGTGCCATCAACACCCGGACTGTCGCGCTGTCCTCCCCGTGTCACCTCCCCGGTGCCACCAGCCCCAGGAGCCAGCCCTGAGTATCCGGGGAACCAGCGCTGGGGACACCAGGATGTCCCTGATGTCACCAGGCACGGACACCCCAAAATGTCCCCCTGCTGTCAACCCACAGCAACCTCGGGGAAGGAATTCCAGTGGTCGGAATTCCAGGAAAACCCGGCTGGGGGGGTGGTTTGTACCCATTAGAGCCTCACCTTGGGCGCCAATTTTTTATTTATTTTAGTTTAGGGTAAATTCGGGAGTAAATTTTTGAATGGGATTTTTTTTAGGAAATAGATTTAAGTAAGTTTTTTTTTTATAAATTGGTTTGGGGAAATATTTCTTTGGAGAGAACTGGGAAAACCCTCCTATTTATTTAATAGGTAAAATATTTTTTAGTATAAAAGTGAATAATATTAAACAGTAATTTTTTTGTTGTTGTTTTGAAGAGATGATAAATTTAGAAGAGGGTGGGGTTTTTTTGGTGGGTTGTAATTTGGTTTATTTAGTTTGGTTGTTTTTTTTTTTTTTTGGTGATGAGAAATATGGTTTAGGTCAGGTTTTAGTGGGTTATGGGTGTGAGTTTTTTGGATGCCACACGATGAGAAAACAACTCCGCTCCAGCTCCAATCCCGGTTGGAATCTTGGGGTCAATAAGGCTGGGAAAACCCTCCAAGCATTCCCCCAGTGCCACCTCCCGAATGTCCCCAAGTGCCACTTGCACGTGGCCTTTAACTCCCTGCAGGGATGGGGACTCCGCACCTCCCTGGGCAGCTCTTCCCATCTTTTCCATGAAGAAATTCTCCCTAAAATCCAATTTAAACCCTCCCCGGCACCTTTCCTGTCATCCTAAAACCACGGGGACACTCGTGTTGTCCTGTCACGCTGGAAGGTCCCACCCAGCTCGGCACTTCCAGCCTTTCCCGGTTTTCCTCATCTTTTCCATCGCTTTAATTCTCTTTAATTTAATTTAATTCTCTTTTTGAGAATTTAAATTTTATTTCTGCCTTCCCCATTCCCTGCGTTTCTGGCATCCCCAAAGGTTCTCCCTGAGCCTTGAGGGCTCAGACAGCGCCAGGTGGGAGGAGCTGGGATTTCAGGAATGTTCACAGCGCTTTGGATTTTCCCTATTTTTGACGCTAGGGAAACTGAGGCACGGACGGAGCAGGGTCAGGAGCGCTCCCGGTTCCCAGTCCGGGCACCGCAGGGCAAGAAGGGAAAAATTCCAGAGCCCTGAGCTCCCTTTTGGAGCCTTTCCAGGCTCCCCAGAGCCGCAGCCGTGAGTCACAGCTGGCACAGGCGACACTCACGACACGAGGAACATTCCCAAAAAATCCCTTCTCATCCCAGCTGAGAGCTCCTGGAGCCGGTTCCCGCACCCCACACGCACCGCGGGGGATTTTTCATTTTTTTTTTCCCCCTTTCTCTCCCTCATTTTGGGGCCGAGGGAATAATTTCCTGCGAGTTTGTATCCTGTTAATGTCCAGTGTTATCCGTTTGAGGTTGATTACTGCCTGGAGGACAGGGGGGAATTGGTCCCGAAAAAGAAAAAAAAAAAAAAAAAAAAGAAGGAAAAAAAGAAGAAAATGAAAAAAAAAACAAAAAACCACAAAACAGAAGAGGGCCGGAGGATGCGGTGACTTTTTAATCGCGATTGCGTTGCTGATGAGGGGTAAATGAGCCTCACCCCTGCCACAGCCCTGACTGTACCCACTTTCCACAGGGATTGGAGCCGCCACGGGATGGGGAAAGGAGCCCAGGGCGGCTCCAGCACCCGGGTTTATCCCGGGATAAATCCCAGCCCGTCCCCAGCAGGGCCCAGCTGTCCCCAGGGCGACGGACGGACACCGTTTCCTGCACCCTAAACCCCCCGGAGGGCACGGAACATCTGGATTTAAATCCTAACATCGAGGCTTTTTTCCCCCCCACTTTGGGATTTCCCAAGGATGTGACAACCCTGAGCTGGCAGGGTGGTGACAAAGGTGTCGCCTCACCGCTGGTGACACTGCGGCTTGTCCAGGAGGCAATTCCCAGGAAAAAGCCGCTAAAAGCAGCTCGGGGTGAGACCCCTGCATTCACACCTGGGCTCCCTGACACCACTCGGCTCTCAGCAGCTCCCGGGGAGCCGCGGGCAGCCCCTCCCGAGCTCCGATCGTTCCTGCTCCAATCCCTGCTCCAGTCCCTGCCCCATTCCCTGTTCCATTCCCTGTTCCAAACCCTGCCCCATTCCCTGTTCCATTCCCTGCTCCAATCCCTGCTCCAGTCCCTGCCCCATTCCCTGTTCCATTCCCTGTTCCAAACCCTGCCCCATTCCCTGTTCCATTCCCTGCCCCATTCCCTGCCCCATTCCCTGTTCCATTCCCTGCCCCATTCCCTGCTCCATTCCCTGTTCCATTCTCTGCCCCATTCCCTGTTCCATTCTCTGCCCCATTCCCTGCCCCAATCCCTGTTCCATTCCCTGTTCCAATCCCTGTTCCATTCCCTGTTCCATTCCCTGCCCCATTCCCTGCCCCATTCCCTGTTCCATTCCCTGTTCCATTCCCTGCTCCAATCCCTGCTCCAATCCCTGCCCCATTCCCTGTTCCAATCCCTGCTCCAATCCCTGCTCCAATCCCTGTTCCATTCCCTGTTCCATTCCCTGCCCCATTCCCTGCCCCATTCCCTGTTCCATTCCCTGCCCCATTCCCTGCCCCATTCCCTGCCCCATTCCCTGTTCCATTCCCTGTTCCATTCTCTGCTCCAATCCCTGCCCCATTCCCTGTTCCATTCTCTGCCCCATTCCCTGTTCCAATCCCTGCCCCATTCCCTGTTCCATTCCCTGCCCCATTCCCTGCCCCATTCCCTGCCCCATTCCCTGTTCCATTTCCATTCCGTTCTCCGTTCCCTGCTCCATTCCCTGCCCCATTCCCTGCCCCATTCCCTGCCCCATTCCCTGCCCCATTCCCTGCCCCATTCCCTGCCCCATTCCCCTCTCCATTCCCTGCTCCATTCCCTGCTCAATCCCCGTTCCATTCCCATTCCCACCCCCTCCTCCTCCCCATCCCCCGGTGAATCCCGGAGCTCCCAGAGCCCCCCCGGTTCAGCACAATGGGAACAGAGGGACACTCATGGCTCGGGAATGCCGGCGCCTTCCCGGAGCTGGCGCAGACAGCAGAGCTTTGTGCCCGCTGTGCCCGGGCCGCTCGGAGTCCATCGAGCAATATTCGCACATGCGGTGCCCTCGCACGGTGGCACAGAGCGGCCTTTGTGTCACCAGAGCTCGGGGACAAACGGAGCTTGGCGTCCCCGGAGGAGGAGGAGAGGGAACGTGCCGGGCCAGGGATGATCCAGAGGGAAAGAGGGGGGATCCAGGAGGGGAGGGACGCTGGGAGCCCAAAAAAAGCTCGGCCGTGCTGTCCGTGGATGGACGAGCCCGTGCCAGGCAAAGCTTAGGGCAGGGTGGCAGTGCCAGGTGGGGATGGATGTGCCCATTCCCAGATGTCGGTGCCAGGTGGGGATGGATGTGCCCATTCCCAGATGTCGGTGCCAGGTGAGGATGGATGTGCCCATTCCCAGATGTCGGTGCCAGGTGAGGATGGACGTGCCCATTCCCAGATGTCGGTGCCAGGTGGGGATGGATGTGCCCATTCCCAGTGGGATATCACTGCCAGGTGGGGATGGATGTGCCCATTCCCAGATGTCGGTGCCAGGTGGGGATGGATGTGCCCATTCCCAGATGTCGGTGCCAGGTGAGGATGGACGTGCCCATTCCCAGATGTCGGTGCCAGGTGGGGATGGATGTGCCCATTCCCGGTGGGATATCGGTGCCAGGTTGGATTGGATGAGCCCATTCGTGACGGGATGTGGGATTTGAGCTTTTCCCGGCGCTGTCAGTCCGCCTGTCCTTGTGTGGACAGACGGACGGACAGACAGACGGACAGACGGATGGACAGACAGGCAGCCTTTCCCACCTGTCCACAGGCGCTGGGAGTAGGAGGTGGCTGGAAAAGGTGGCGAGGGGAAATCAAAGCCTGCTCAGGAAACTTTTCCTGAAATTCCCAAATTCCTGCTCCTCACGTTCCACAGCCCCGACCCCAAAAAGCCACGTCAAGACACGAGCTGTGCCCCGAGCTGTGTGGGGCTGGCAGGGGACAGGCAGCGGGGACAGTGACAGTGGGACAGGCAGGACATTCCAGACCCAGCCCCAAATAGGAAAAAATCCCTTGGCCCCTCGGTTGTGGTTTAAACTGGGGGTGAGGAAGCGGGAATTGGGGAAAAAAATGGGAGAGGGAAGCAGGAAATGAGGGTGTGGGGGAAAGCTGGGAAGTTGTTGTGGTTTTGTGTAAGGATTTTGTGCTGATAAATAAAAAAAAATTGGGGTGTTTGGAGGGTGGGGAAGCTCAGCGGACAGAAAAACCCTCTCGGAGGCTGCGAGGGCCGGTGGAGAGAACAGATCCGTAGGAAAGGAACCGAGAGAAGCCGCAAAAATTAAAATTCCTTAAAGACCTTTTGGCCCCCCTTTGCTCCGAGCCTTCCCTATGTGAAGGAACCGCGGATCCTGATCAAACCCATCCAAGTTCTCAAATCCCACACACACAAAAAAAAAAAAAAAAAAACAAAACAAAACAAAAAAAAAAAAAACCAAAAAAACCCAAAAAAACTCCTCAAAGCCCCGGGGATGGCTCAGCCTGCTCGGATCCGCGGGCAAACATCTGCCGAGCCTGGCATCGCCCCGCTCCCAGGCGGGAGCTGCCAAGCGGAGCCAGGTGGAACCGAGGCAATTTTGGCACCCTCGGATCCCCTCCAGCCTCCCTCGCATCCCAAGCTGTTCCCGCGGCCGCCCCGGCACCCTCTGGATCGATCCGTGGATTTGGGGTTTTGCTCCCCAGCTGGTGACGGAACCCAACCCCTCCTGGAGAAACGGGAAGCGAGAATTTCGTTCCCCGAAGTCGAGCGGATCCTGGCACAGCCTCCCGGGGCTGCAGCAACACCTCCGGGGCCGCGGCTGGCACCCGGCGCCCACCGGCTGCACCCGGTGCCCTGGCACGGCCCCAAATCCCGCTGCTCCAGAACCCTTTTTCCTTCTCCTTTGCTCACTTTGCTCAGCGCGGAGGCGCGGAGCCCGCTCGGATCGGCCGCGGGATCGGGAGATGTGCCCGGTTCTGCTTTAAAAATATCCCCAAAATCCACCCGCGGGAGGTGGGATGGGAAGGGAGAAGCGCCAGGAGCAGCTGCGGCAGCGCTGGATGCAGGGAGGAGATTTCAGTTTGGGAGAGAAGAGAGAGGAAAAGCCTCGGCAAGGGCAGAGCTGGGGTTTGGGGGCACAAAACTTCTCCTCGCGGAGCTTTGGGGTCATTGGAAGGATCCCAGGAGGGTTTGGGGTGGAGGGGTTCACCGAATTCCCACCCCCTTGCCATGGTCAGGACATTCCTGCTATCCCAGCCTGACTTGGACACTTCCAGGGATGAGGCAGCTGCAGATTTTCTCCTCTTTTAGAGCAGGAAGATCCCAAAATGTCACAGGAGAGTTGCAGGATTTCTCAAAGCTCCTGGCTGTGCCAGTGCCAGGCTGTCCCTGTCCCCTCCAAGGGGACAAATCTGCAGGATGGGATAAATCCAGGAGATCACTGCGACCCCTGGGAGCTGCTCCCATCCCTCTCTAGGGGATGCTGCTGGAGAGCCAAACCTCACCTGGCTTTAAAAATTTCATTTATTTCATCTGGATTTAACCATTTCCAGTGCCAAAAACAAACAAACAAACAAACAAACAAACAACAACAAAAAACCCACAACAGTTTTCCGATCGTTTTGTCATTTCCCAGCTCCATCCCCTGGGGACACCCCCAGCAGGTCCCGCCTCACCTGGGGACCTCTGCTCTTCCTCCAAAGGCAGCTCCGGGATTTCAATCAAATCCGGAACCGCTGCCGGTGCCAAAACCAGCGGTTAAATGGCATTTTCCGACCTCTCCGTTTATATCCCCGCGCTCTTTACCCGTTCGGAAACTGCAGGAGGCAGCGATTTAAAGGCATCCGAGAGCAATTCTTAAATTAACGATTTACAAATGGCTTAATTGAGGTCCTGGTCTGGCTCTTTGCAGCCGGGAGGTTCTGAATCATGGTTGTTTGTTGGGTTTTATTGTGAATTTCAGACCCTGGGCTCCGATAAAAGCTTTAAAACCTCGCATGGGGCTGGGATTTGTGGTTTAAACTGGTCAAGGTGGGTGAGGTGAGGAAGAGGGAATTGGGGGAAAATGGAGGAGGGAAGCAGGAAATCCATTTGGGAGATGCTGGGGAGTTTTTGTGGTTTTGTGGAAGGATTTTGCACAGATAGAAACAAAATTTGGGGGGTTTGGAAGCTCGGTCCTGTGGTTCGGGGGGAGGGATCCCTGCTGAGAGGGAGGATTTGGGGTTTTATGGATGAAATAGGAATTCAGACAGGGCTTGGAGCACCTGGGATGGTGGGAGGTGTCAGGTCCTTGGAATGGGATGAGCTTTGGGGTCCCTTCCCACCCAAATCCTTCTGGGATTCCAGAACTTTACAGAGCCGGGCATCTCTGCTGCTCTTTTACAGATGGACAAATGGACTCGGGAGGGGATTTTGGGGACAAATTCCTCCCTGTGAGGGTGGGGAGGGGCTGGGATGGAATTCCCAGAGTGGCTGTGGCTGCCCCTGGATCCATGGAATTGTCCCAGGCCAGGCTGGACATCGGGGGTTGGAGCAGCCTGGGATGGTGGGATTTGGGGTCCTTGCCTGCTGGGATTTGGGGTCCTTACATCCCAAACCATTCCCTGATCCCACAAGGAGCGCATTCCCACCAACCCCACAGATCCAGGGCACTGTCCCTACTTTCCCAAAATCCACTCCTGGCAGTGCAGGAGGGATGGAGGGGACTGGGAAGGGCTGGAAGGAACTGGGAAGGGCTGGAAAGAACTGGAAGGAGGTAAGGGATGGGGTGGAATGGACTGGAATGGAAGGAATTGGGAAGGGCTGGAAGGAACTGGGAATGGCTGGAAAGAACTGGGAATGACTGGAAAGAACTGGAAATGGCTGGAAAGAACTGGAAGGAGGCAAGGGATGGGGTGGAATGGACTGGGATGGGATGGAAGGAACTGGTAAGGGCTGGAAGGCACTGGGAATGGCTGGAGGGAACTGGGAAGGGCTGGAAGACACCGGGAAGGGACAGAAGGAACCAGGAATGTCTTTAAGGAGCCGGGAATAGTTGGAAGCTCTCTGAGGCAGCCGAGGCCGCTCCGTCTGCTCCAGCTCCTCTGACTGCGGCACATCAGACGTAATTATAGGTGCGGTAATTATAGGTACAGAGTCAGGCGGCTCTGGCAGGAGCTGCCGGCGCCCCGCGGGGAGCTGGGGCCGCATCCTCTCCCCCCGTTCCCGGCTCTATTTTGGGGATCTCTCGGCGCTGCCCCTGCCCCCGGACACCTGCTCATCCCACACCGGCCCCATCCCGCTCTCCGCGGCTTCTCAGGGTTCCAGGTCGTTCCTCCGGGGGGAATTTCCACCCGGGAATTATTATTTGTTTTTCCACGCGGGCATTTTTCTTTTTTTTTTTTTTTTTTTTTTTTTTGCTTTTTTTTTTTTTCTTCCACCCGGGATTTTTTTACCCGGGAATTTCAGCGCAGCGGGAGCTGCTCCCCGTGTGGATCACCTGTGGAAGGGTCTGGGGGCGTTTGCTGCCGTGGGTTTGGGTAAAGCAGGAAGGGCTGGGGTTGGGGCTGGGGGTGGGAAGAAGTGAGGGTGGCCAGGTGACAACCAGGGCCAGGAGCCAGCGAGGGAATGGGGGGCTCAGACAGCACCAGGGAGGATGAGGACGAGGAAGAAGAGGAGGAGGAGAATGTAGATGAGGATGAGGATGAGGAGAAGCAGGATGAAGAAGAGGAGAATGAGGTTGAAGAGGATGAGAAGCAGGATGAGGGGGATGAGGATGAAGAGGACGAGGAGGATGAGGAAAAGCAGGATAAAGGGGATGAGAATGAGGAGGATGAGGATGAAGAAGATGATGAGAAGAAGGATGAGGATGAGGGGGATGAGAATGAAGAGGATGAAGAGGATGAGGACGATGAAGAGGATGAGGATGAGGAGAAGCAGGATGAGGATAAGGATGGGGAGAAAGGATGAGGATGAGGTTGAAGATGAGGATGAGGAGGAAGATGAGGTGAAGCAGGATGAGGATAAGGATGGGGAGGATGACGATGACGATAAGGATGAGGATGAAGAGGATGAGGAGGATTAAGACTCTTCTGGTTGTTCCCTGATTTTACAGGAGGGGGAGGAAGATGCCCACAGAGGGAGGAGTGATAATTGTGAAAATTGTGATAATTGCAATAATTGTGATAATTGTAATTAAAAAGCAAAGGGTGGAGATGTTGGGAAAGCTTTGTCTCTGTGAGAAATCCCTGCTGGGAAAGGATCCAGGGGGAAGAGCACCAGGAATGGGACAGGGGCACCAGGATGGGGACATTCCCTGTCCCTATGGGATGGGGACATTCCCTGTCACTATGGGATGGGGACATTCCCTGTCCCTATGGGATGGGGACATTCCCTGTCACTATGGGATGGGGACATTCCCTGTCCCTGTGGGATGGGACATTCCCTGTCACTATGGGATGGGGACATTCCCTGTCCCTGTGGGATGGGACATTCCCTGTCACTATGGGATGGGGACATTCCCTGTCCCTGTGGGATGGGGACATTCCCTGTCCCTATGGGATGGGGACATTCCCTGTCCCTGTGGGATGGGGACATTCCCTGTCCCTGTGGGATGGGACATTCCCTGTCACTATGGGATGGGACATTCCCTGTCCCTGTGGGATGGGACATTCCCTGTCCCTATGGGATGGGGACATTCCCTGTCACTATGGGATGGGGACATTCCCTGTCCCTGTGGGATGGGGACATTCCCTGTCCCTGTGGGATGGGGACATTCCCTGTCACTATGGGATGGGGACATTCCCTGTCCCTGTGGGATGGGGACATTCCCTGTCCCTGTGGGATGGGACATTCCCTGTCCCTGTGGGATGGGGACATTCCCTGTCCCTGTGGGATGGGACATTCCCTGTCACTATGGGATGGGACATTCCCTGTCCCTGTGGGATGGGACATTCCCTGTCACTATGGGATGGGGACATTCCCTGTCCCTGTGGGATGGGGACATTCCCTGTCCCTGTGGGATGGGACATTCCCTGTCACTATGGGATGGGGACATTCCCTGTCACTATGGGATGGGACATTCCCTGTCCCTGTGGGATGGGACATTCCCTGTCCCTATGGGATGGGGACATTCCCTGTCACTATGGGATGGGGACATTCCCTGTCCCTGTGGGATGGGACATTCCCTGTCCCTATGGGATGGGACATTCCCTGTCCCTGTGGGATGGGACATTCCCTGTCCCTGTGGGATGGGACATTCCCTGTCACTATGGGATGGGGACATTCCCTGTCCCTGTGGGATGGGACATTCCCTGTCCCTATGGGATGGGGACATTCCCTGTCACTATGGGATGGGGACATTCCCTGTCCCTGTGGGATGGGACATTCCCTGTCACTATGGGATGGGACATTCCCTGTCCCTGTGGGATGGGACATTCCCTGTCACTATGGGATGGGACATTCCCTGTCCCTGTGGGATGGGACATTCCCTGTCACTATGGGATGGGGACATTCCCTGTCCCTGTGGGATGGGACATTCCCTGTCCCTGTGGGATGGGGACATTCCCTGTCACTATGGGATGGGGACATTCCCTGTCCCTGTGGGATGGGACATTCCCTGTCCCTATGGGATGGGGACATTCCCTGTCACTATGGGATGGGGACATTCCCTGTCCCTATGGGATGGGACATTCCCTGTCCCTGTGGGATGGGGACATTCCCTGTCACTATGGGATGGGGACATTCCCTGTCCCTGTGGGATGGGGACATTCCCTGTCACTATGGGATGGGACATTCCCTGTCCCTGTGGGATGGGACATTCCCTGTCACTATGGGATGGGGACATTCCCTGTCCCTGTGGGATGGGGACATTCCCTGTCACTATGGGATGGGACATTCCCTGTCCCTGTGGGATGGGACATTCCCTGTCACTATGGGATGGGACATTCCCTCTCCCTATGGGATGGGGACATTCCCTGTCCCTGTGGGATGGGACATTCCCTGTCCCTATGGGATGGGACATTCCCTGTCCCTGTGGGATGGGGACATTCCCTGTCACTATGGGATGGGGACATTCCCTGTCCCTGTGGGATGGGACATTCCCTGTCCCTGTGGGATGGGGACATTCCCTGTCACTATGGGATGGGGACATTCCCTGTCCCTGTGGGATGGGACATTCCCTGTCACTATGGGATGGGACATTCCCTGTCCCTGTGGGATGGGGACATTCCCTGTCACTATGGGATGGGGACATTCCCTGTCCCTGTGGGATGGGACATTCCCTGTCACTATGGGATGGGACATTCTCTGTCCCTGTGGGATGGGACATTCCCTGTCCCTGTGGGATGGGGACATTCCCTGTCACTATGGGATGGGGACATTCCCTGTCCCTGTGGGATGGGACATTCCCTGTCCCTGTGGGATGGGGACATTCCCTGTCACTATGGGATGGGGACATTCCCTGTCCCTGTGGGATGGGACATTCCCTGTCACTATGGGATGGGGACATTCCCTGTCCCTGTGGGATGGGGACATTCCCTGTCCCTGTGGGATGGGACATTCCCTGTCCCTGTGGGATGGGACATTCCCTGTCCCTGTGGGATGGGGACATTCCCTGTCACTATGGGATGGGGACATTCCCTGTCCCTGTGGGATGGGACATTCCCTGTCCCTGTGGGATGGGGACATTCCCTGTCACTATGGGATGGGACAGGGAATGTCCCTATGGGATGGGACATTCCCTGTCACTATGGGATGGGACATTCCCTGTCCCTGTGGGACGGGGACATTCCCTGTTCCACAGGGTTGGGGACATTCCTTGTCCCACTGGGACGGGGACGTTCCCTGTCCCACAAGGTTGGGGACATTTCCCATTACCCCTTTCCTTGTCCCACAGGTTTGGGGACACCCCTTCCCCTGTCCCAGGTGACACTGGGAAGCCAGGAGCATTCCCACCATTCCCACCCAGAGTTCCCAGCTCACCCCATACCGGACATTTCCTCTCCAGCTCCTCCAACACATCCCAGCCACCTCCAGAGGGACTTTGGCAACAAATCCCGAGGACTTTTGGGGACAAAAGCCACCTCCACCTCCTCCCTGGTTGCCTGCAGGGTTTTTCCGGGCCGGAACGAGGGGATGAAAGCGGCGCCGGTTTCCTCCAGGTGTTCACAAACCTTGGGAAGGGTCAGGATGAGCTTTGGGGCAGGGAGACAAAACTCATTAATGTCCCCATTAGCGGTGGCCTCGCTGTCGCTGTCACCTCCGCCAGGACGCGGCGGCGCTTTCATCCCCCCAGACAGAGGCGGAACGGATGGGAGGCAGGAAAAATGTTCCAAAGGGTCGGGAAAAGGGTTTTGTTTTCCATCCTTGCCTCTGCTGATCCCACATAACCGTCCTTTAGGATGTCACCCTGGTGCTCGTGACTCAGGAGATGCCACCGAGGGTTTTGGGCTCCTGGTTTGGAACTCGTGGGGGGGGAAGGCATTGGAAGGGGCTTCGCTGGTTGGAAAAGATTCCCCAAATCTCACAGATCCTACAGATCCTACACCCAGCCCTCTGCCGAGCTTTCTGTGTGGGGTTTAACACCTCCAGGAGCTGCCCGATCCATTCAACTGGATCCTGAAGGAACATCAGCACTGAATCCCAAAAAACCATCAGTACTGGATCCCGAAGAATCATCATTGAATCCCAAAGAATCACCACTGAATCCCAAAGAATCATCATTGAATCCCAAAGAATCACCACTGAATCCCAAGGAATCATCATTGAATCCCAAAGAATCACCACTGAATCCCAAAAACCATCACCAGTGAATCCCAAAAACCCATCACCACTGAATCCCAAACAATCACCATTGAATCCCAAAAACCATCACCGGTGAATCCCAAAGAAACAGCATCACCACTGAATCCCAAAAGCCATCACCAGTGAATCCCAAAAACTATCACCACTGAATCCCAAATAATCACCATTGAATCCCAAAAACCATCATCACTGAATCCCAAAAGCCATCACCACTGAATCCCAAAAACCATCATCAGTGAATCCCAAAAACCATCACCATTGAATCCCGAATAATCACCTTTGAATCGCAAAGAATCATCATTGAATCCCAAAAACCATCACTGCTGAATCCCAAAAACCCCTCACCGGCGAATCCCAAAGAAACACCATCACCGCTGAATCCCCCCAAAAAATCACCTTTGAATCCCTAAAAACCATCACCACTGAATCCCAAAACCCCATCACCACTGAATCCCAAAAACAATCACAACTGCATCACAAAAAAAGGACGAGCACCAAGGATCCTTTTTTAGGAATCCTTTTAGGAACACCAGGAATCCTTTTAGGAACACCAGAGATCCTTCTAGGAACTCCAAGGATCCCTCCAGGAACTCCAGGAACCATTTTAGGAAGACCAGGGTTCCCTCAGGAGCACCAGGATCCCTCCAGAGATCCTTTTAGGAATTCCAAGGATCCTCCAGGAGCACCAGGAATCCTTTTAGGAAGACCAGGGTTCCCTCAGGAGCACCAGGATCCCTCCAGGAATCCTTTTAGGAACACCAGGAATCCTTTTAGGAACACCAGAGATCCTTTCAGGAATCCCAAGGATCCTCCAGGAGCATCAGGAATCCTTTTAGGAAGACCAGGGTTCCCTCAGGAGCACCAGGATCCCTCCAGGAATCCTTTTAGGAACACCAGGAATCCTTTTAGGAACACCAGAGATCCTTTTAGGAATTCCAAGGATCCTCCAGGAGCACCAGGAATCCTTTTAGGAAGATCAGGGTTCCCTCAGGAGCACCAGGATCCCTCCAGGAATCCTTTTAGGAGCACCAGGAATCCTTTTAGTGACTCCAAGGGTCCTCCAAGGCCACAAAACCCCACAAATCCACCCTGTCCTCCGCCAAAAGTTCGGGAAGTGACACCTCAACCACTGATACCAACCAAAAATTGGGCAGGAACTTCCTAATATATACCAAAAATCAAACCAGGACCATTCTAAAACATATCAAAAATCGGGCAGGAATCTCCTAAAAACATCCCAAAAATTGGGCAGAACCTTTTTAAAACATCCCAAAGCTTGGGCAGGAACCTTTAAGATATCCCAAAAATCCAGCCAGGAACCTCTAAAACATCCCAAAAATCCAGCCAGGAACCTCTAAAATATCCCAAAAATTAGTCTGGAACCTCCAAAAATCATCCCAAAAATCAATCAGGAACCCCTAAAACATCCCCAAAATCAGGGTTTGGGTGCTGCCCTCACCCACCACGGGCCTGGCTCCCGGGAGAGGGGCAGGGAAAGAATGAAATTCATGGAATTATGGAAAAACCAGGGATAAGGGGAGGACGCTGTGGGCCCCGGGTACTGACCTGGAGACTTTAAACAAAGGGAACACAGTCCTGGCTTCTTCCCGCCCGCAATTCCATGGAGCCCTGGGTAGGGACAGGAAAGGAGGAGATTCATGAATGCCTGTGGGAAATTCCAGCTGGGAATTTATTATTATTATTATTATTATTGGGGTTTTTTTGTTGTTGTTGTTTGTTGTTGTTGTTTTGTTTTTTTTTTTCCCCTGGGAATTTGGATGGGCCAAAAATTAAAAAAAAATTAATCAGAGCAAGCGAAGCACAGCGAAAAACATGAAATTAAAGAGCGGTGGGAAAGGGTTGGGAGCGGAACATGGAGAGGGATAGGGGAAAGAGGGAAAATCCCATGGATCCCATGGATATGGGGCTGGGAATGACGTCCCCACACGTGGGAATTTGTTCCTGCTTGTAGGGTGGAGGATATCCCAAACCAGGGAGGGGAACATTCCAGAATAGGGAGAGGAATATCCCAGAACAAGGAATGGAATATCCCAAAAGAAGGAGAGGAACATCCCAAACCAGGGAGGGGAATATCTCAAAAGATGGAGGGGAATATCCTAAAACAGGGAGGGGAATATCCCAACAGAAGGAGTGGAATATCTCAAAATATGGAGGGGAACATCCCAAAATAGGGAGTGGGATATCCCAGAACAAGGGCTGGAATATCCCAAAATAAAGAGAGGATCATCCCAAAATAAGGAGGGGGACATCATAAAACAGGGAGAGAAACATCCCAAAACAGGGAGGGGAATATTGCAGAAAAAGGAGTGGAATATCCCAAAAGAAGGAGAGGAACATCCCTGAAGTGGGAGATGAACACCCCAAAAGAAGGAGGGCAAATCCCAAACCAGGGAGGGGAATATCCCAAAACAGGGAGAAGAATATCCCAGAACAAGGGGTGGAATATCCCAAAAGAAAGAGCGGAACATCTTAAAACAGGGAGAGGAACGTCCCGAAATAAGGAGAGGAGCATCCCAAAACAGGGAGAGGAAGATCTCCAAATAAGGAGAGGAATATCCCAAAAGAAGGAGTGGGATATCCTGGAACAGGGAGAGGAAGTTCCCAAAACCAGGAAGGGAATTTCCCAAACCAGGCTGCAAACCGACCCCAAAAGATCCCGTTCCCACACCTGTGGGGTCCTGGGATTCAGCTCCAGGAGGGATTTTAATGGGAAGAGTTCAGGACATGGAAGGATAAAAATCATGGAATTTTGTGGTTCACAGAAAGAATTTTTTGCCCCAAAGTGAAGCAGCGTGGGCTCGGTGTCCTGCTGACCCCAAACCCCAAAATCCAAGTTCCAGTTTTGGAGTCTGACCCCACAGATTAGCCCTGACACCCTCCCCATGGAGGATCCTTTAATGGATATGGGGGAATTTTTTTGGGGAAAAATGGGATCGTCAGGGGTCTCCCCCATGGACCCATCCCATCCATCCTGCCGGCCCCAAAAATCCCCATCCCCAGTTTTAGGGTCTGACCCCATTCCCTGGCACTGCCCCTGTCAACAGCCACGATCCTAAAATGGATATGGGGGAATTTGGGGGGAAAAGGGTATTTGCAACCTCTTCCACCCCATGGATCCACACCTGGGAAATCCCATTCCCAATCTGCTGATCCCAAGGCATTCCCTGATCCTACAAAAAATCCCAGAGCTGCTCCAAGTTTCTTTTTTTGGGGTTGTGTGGTCACGGGGTGACCAGGACAGGGCTAGAGTGGACACAGACCCCACAGAACTCCCATTATTTTCTGGCAGAAGGGTGGGAAAGGGCTCTGTGACCTTTCCTGCACCCCAAAACCCGCGTGGAGGACTCAGCATTCCCGGGAGCGCTGCTGAATCCTTGGAATGGGCAAGAAAAAAAAAAAAATTCCCAATCAAGCTCTTTTATCCCTATTTCCCCTGGATTTTTGGGGGCAGTTTCACCCCCCCCCCCAAAAAAAAGAGGGATTTTAGCGGTTCTTGGTGATGGATCTGAAATCTGGGAATGAATTTCACGTCGGGTGCGAATAAATAATCTCTGAGGCGTTAGGGGGAGAAAAAAAAAAAGAGCAGGAAAACAAAACCCAATAAAAAGCGTGGAATGCGAGTGGAAAATCCGTCGGAAATTCGCTTTATTCCTTTGTTTGGATAATTGTGGAAGGGTTGAATTATTTATGCCGCGTTTTGTAAAGTGCCAGGGAAAGCTGCAGGAATCTCCTTCTTCTCCCGGTGATACCTGAGAGGTGAAAATTTGGGAATTTTTAGAGGGAAAAGAGAAAGGAGGAGGCCAAAGGCGGCTCCTTTGGTTTTCCAGGGAGAACGGAGCCGTCCGATGCTGTGCTGGGAATTTTGAAGGGAAGGGGAAGGGTGGGCGCGTTCCCGGTTTGGATTCCCAGCTGGAATCATGGAATTACAGATGGAATAATGGATTTACAGGCGGAATAATGGATTCCCAGCTGGAATAATGAATTAACAGCTGGAATCATGGATTCACAGCTGGAATAATGGATTTACAGGTGGAATAATGGATTCGCATCTGGAATCATGGAGTCACAGCTGGAATCATGAATTCCCAGATGAAATAATGGAGTCCCAGTTTGGATTCCCAGTGGAAATCATGAATTCCCGTTTGGAATCATGGATTCACAGCTGGAATCATGAATTCCCAGATGGAATCATGGATTCCCAGTTTGGATTCACAGCTGGAATCATGAATTCCCTGATGGAATCCTGGATTCCCAGTTTGGATTCACAGCTGGAATCATGAATTCCCAGATGGAATCATGGATTCCCAGTTTGAATTCCCAGTGGAAATCATGAATTCCTGTTTGGAATCATGGATTCACAGCTGGAATCATGAATTCCCAGATGGAATAATGAATTCCCAGATGGAATCATGGATTCACAGCTGGAATCATGAATTCCCAGATGGAATAATGAATTCCCAGATGGAATAATGGATTCACAGCTGGAATAATGAATTCCCAGATGGAATAATGGATTCATAGCTGGAATCATGAATTCCCAGATGGAATCATGAATTCCAAGCTGGAATCAAGAATTCCTAGCTGGAATAATGGATTCCCAGCTGGAATTTTGGATTCCCAGGTTTTGAACTCCACCTGAGCACCCTCTGGCCAGGACCTGTCCTGGGAACATCCGAACTTCCCAAACATTGGATTGGAGGGAGATAAAAGCTGGGAAATGCTCCCAATTTTCACTCTCCCCGAGTTCTTTTTGGCTGGGATGGGGCAGCCAAAAATTCCCGGGAGGTCCGGGAATGTGACCCCATGGAGAATCCATCCCATCCTGAGCTTCCTGAGGGGGCTGATTCCCGGGAATTTTATGGGGTTTGGAATGGCTGAGGAAGCAGCAGAGGGAGGAGGAGGAGGAGGAGGAGGAGGAGGAGGAAGGCAGGGAAGGCTCCATCGCGGTGTCCTTGAGCGTCCTTGGGAGGCTCCCGCTGCTCGGGAAGTGAAAAATCCCCCGAGTGCTCCTGGATTTGATCGCGGGAAGAAAGGGATGGAGGGAGAGAGGGAGGGAGGAGGGGACAGCGCCACATCCTGGCAGGACCTGGGGACCTTCGGAGGGGAGTCAGCTCCCACATTTCCCAGTTTGGAACTGGAATTCAACTCCCACATTTCCCAGTCTGGAGCTGGGATTCAGCTCCCACATTTCCCAGTTTGGAACTGGAATTCAACTCCCACATTTCCCAGTCTGGAGCTGGGATTCAGCTCCCACATTTCCCAGTTTGGAACTGGAATTCAACTCCCACATTTCCCAGTCTGGAGCTGGGATTCAGCTCCCACATTTCCCAGTTTGGAACTGGAATTCAACTCCCACATTTCCCAGTCTGGAGCTGGGATTCAGCTCCCATATTTCCCAGTTTGGAACTGGAATTCAACTCCCACATTTCCCAGTCTGGAGCTGGGATTCAGCTCCCACATTTCCCAGTTTGGAACTGGAATTCAGCTCCCACATTTCCCAGTCTGGAGCTGGGATTCAGCTCCCACATTTCCCAGTCTGGAACGGGAATTCAACTCCCACATTTCCCAGTTTGGATCTGGAATTCATCTCCCACATTTCCCAGTCTGGAGCTGGGATTCAGCTCCCACATTTCCCAGTCTGGAGCTGGGATTCAGCTCCCACATTTCCCAGTCTGGAGCTGGGATTCAGCTCCCACATTTCCCAGTCTGGAGCTGGGATTCAACTCCCACATTTCCCAGTCTGGAGCTGGGATTCAGCTCAAACATTTCCCAGTCTGGAGCTGGAATTCTGCTCCCACATTTCCCAGTCTGGAGCTGGGATTCAGCTCAAACATTTCCCAGTCTGGAGCTGGAATTCAACTCCCACATTTCCCAGTTTGGATCTGGAATTCATCTCCCACATTTCCCAGTCTGGAGCTGGGATTCAGCTCAAACATTTCCCAGTCTGGAGCTGGAATTCAACTCCCACATTTCCCAGTTTGGATCTGGAATTCATCTCCCACATTTCCCAGTCTGGAGCTGGGATTCATCTCCCACATTTCCCAGTTTGGAGCTGGAATTCAGCTCCCATATTTCCCAGTTTGGAACTGGAATTCTGCTCCCACATTTCCCAGTCTGGAGCTGGGATTCTGCTCCCACATTTCCCAATTTGGATCTGGAATTCATCTCCCACATTTCCCAGTCTGGAGCTGGGATTCTGCTCCCACATTTCCCAGTTTGGATCTGGGATTCAGCTCCCACATTTCCCAGTTTGGAACTGGAATTCAGCTCCCACATTTCCCAGTCTGGAGCTGGGATTCTGCTCCCACATTTCCCAATCTGTAGCTGGGATTCTGCTCCCACATTTCCCAGTTTTTCCCAGCTCCTGGATCACCAGACTCCTCCTCTGCCTCCGCAATCCGAACATTTCAGCAGCAGCAGCACAACACAAACAACCCCAAAGTGTTTTTGTCCCTCTCCTTTCCTTTCCCTTCCCTTCCCTTCCCTTCCCTTCCTTCTCCTCCCACCCTCTCCATCATCTGTTGGAGATGAATCTTCCCCCCAAAAAAAAAAAATTAAAAATTGTAAAAAAAATAAAAAACAACCCCAAACCCCATCATTTGTGCAAATTCTGGAAGAGGGAAGCAGGGATAAAATAAAACCAGCTGACAGCAAAGTTTCATTGTCCCCAGCGGGGAGGGATCAGCCTGGAGAGCCCTCGAGTCCTTCAGCACCTGCAGCTCCGGGGAGGGAGGGATGGGGAGGGAGAGCGGCTGAGAATCCTCGTGGGATGGATTTGGGGTGGCCCCAAAGCCTGGGGGGGATGGAGGTGCTCACTCGGGGGTGCAGAGCCCCCCAGTTTGTGGGTTTGGAAAGTGAGAATCCCACAGATTTTGGGCAAACGGCCTCAGCTCTTCGCCCTGGGGAACTCGGGCCTGGAGTTCTGTGGGATCATGGAATTTTGTGGGATCACGGGATTTCATGGGATCATGGAACGTCACGGGATCATGGAACGTCACGGGATCATGCAATGTCATGGGATCGTGGAATGATTTGGGGTCACAGAATTTCATGAGATCATGGAATTTCATGGCATCACTGAATTATTTGGGATCACTGAACTATTTGGGATGCAAGGATGTGTGTGGGATCCCAACCCTGTGGGATCCTTTCCTCTCATCCCTGTGGGATCCTCTCATCCCATCCCTGTAGGATCCTTTCCTCTCACCCCTGTGGGATCCTCTCATCCCATCCCTGTAGGATCCTTTCCTCCCATCCCTGTGGGATCCTCTCATTCCAGCCCTGTGGGATCCTCTCATCCCATCCCTGTAGGATCCTCTCATTACTGTGGGATCCCCTCATCCCAACCCCCACCAGAGCAGGACCCCCAGGGCTCCATTTCCCACCTCAGGGTGAGTTTTAAATGATGCCAATAAATTAAAAACAACAAATAATAAATAACAAACAACAAATCAAGAGAATAAAGAATAGACAATAAAGAGAACAAGGAGAGTTCCCAAACTCAGCAGCTGGGAAGGAGCCAGAGAAGGGAAATCCATGAAGTCTCAGGGCCACCAGGCAGTGACAAACAGGGCCCTCTGTGCCACCCCTGACCCTCTCAGGAGTCCCCAGTGCCCTTCCCGAGCATATCCCGTTGGGAATTTGGGTGCTGACCCCCTCCTCAGAGGTCCAGCACCTCCAGACCAAGGGCTGGATTTGAAATTCCAAGTGGTGGGAAAACAGGGATGCTGCTCCAGTGTGGAGACATGACCCCGGGGCCAGGGTGGGACATTACCCCAGCATTTGGGGACATTATCCCAGCACTGGGGATGAATGATCCCAGCACCGGGAACAGAGCATCTCCTGATCCCCCTTTTCTCCAGGATCAACATTCCCACTCCCTCAGACATTCCTGGAGCTCCAAACCCTTCCTTGTCCCTTAGGTTCAGAACCTGATGTCCCTTCCTGTCCCCTCCTGTCAGGGACCTCAGAAGGACCCTCCTGATCCCCCTTTTCTCCAGGATCAACATTCCCAGATTCCCCATCTGCTCCAAACCCTTCCCTCTGCCTTGTGGAGATCCAGAAGGTCCCTCCTGATCCCCTTTTTCCCAGGATCAACATTCCCACTCCCTCAGCTGTTCCAGGAGTTCCAAACCTTTCCCCGGCCACGTTCCAGCCTCTCCATGTCCTTCTTGGAGTGGCCCAGAAGTGGCCACAGCACAGAGAGACAATCCCTGTCCTGCTCCCACACAATTCCTGATCCAGGATCAACATTCCCAGATCCCTCAGCTGCTCCTGGAGCTCCAAACCCTTCTCTGTCCCTTGGGATCAGAGCCTGATGTCCCCTCCTGTCCCCTCCTGGTCCCCCTTTTTCCCAGGATCAACATTCCCACTCTCCCCTCCTCTCCAAACCCTTCCCAGCCCCGTTCTCTTCTCAGGACCACTCACACCCCCTGTCACCCCGGGCTGTCATCCTGTCGCACCGGCCTGGCCCTGTCCCCTCCCCGGTAGCCCCGGGCCACTGTCGCTGCCGTGGGACGTGGCTGCCACATGTCTCCGATGTCCCCAAGGCACAGAGGCGGGGATCGATGGCGACAATCGATGGCTCTAATTAAAGCCTGCCCTGATGGCTCTGCCCCTCCTGTGTCACCCCCACGGCGGTGACCCCTGGGGACCGTGGGTGACACCCCCGAGCCAAGGGCACCCCGCTGCCATGGGGAGGGTGGGAACGGGGGATTTTCGTGGAAAAGGAAAGCCAGGCTGGCCCGGGAAGGGAAGGGAAGGGAAGGGAAGGGAAGGGAAGGGAAGGGAAGGGAAGGGAAGGGAAGGGAAGGGAAGGGAAGGGAAGGGAAGGGAAGGGAAGGGAAGGGAAGGGACAATGTGAGGGGACAGAGGTGCCACCCTCACCAGGGTGTCCTGTCTGGTTCATGCACCCAGCCCAGCAGGGAGACGCCTTTAACCCCCTTTTCCTAAAGGGAAAACCACATTTTGGGGAGAAATCCATGGTTTTCCTGAGTGGGGAAGCAGTTCTGAGCCTGGCAGCAACACCCACACCCCAGAGCTCCCAGCCAGGTCTGTCCCCACCCTCTCCTGTCCCACCGCGTCAGGAGGGGCACCAGCACCCCCAGAGCCCGACCAGGACATTCCATAAAACCCCAAAATTCCGGGGAAAAAAAAAAAAAAATTAAAAAAAAAAAAGCGTGGGCATCCCACCCTGCCGGGAGGGGACAAAGCCCGCAGCTCCTTCTGTGAAAAGCCACCAGGACTGTGACCGCCCTGCCACTGCCGGGGGCTCCTCAGCCACCCCCTCCCGAGGGGTCCCAGTCCCGCCCAGCAGCTCCCAGTGGGGAGGGGGCCGCTGCCAGGGACACGGAGCCGTTCCCAGGGACGGCCTGGTGGGAGATAATTAACGCGTTGGAAATGAATTCCTCATTAAAACCAGGTGGCGGCGGCTGGGGCTGGAACAGCCGAGGAGCTCCAGTGCCCTGAAGCCCGGCTGGGTTTGGGGAGACACGAGGGGCCTTAGAGAGCCCCCCACCCCTTTTCCCAGCGCCCAGAAAGCCGTGGAGCATCCAGAGCTACAGGGAAGCACCTGCACCCCAAGAACGCGAGGCTGGGATTTGGGGATCCCAGTGTCCGTTTTTGGGGTCTCTGCGAACCGGGAAGGGCTGAACCCCCTTTCCAATGGGGGACCCCTCCCCTCTGCATCGTTGCGACCCCTGGAGACGCCGGGAAGGGGCGCAACTCCCGAGGGGCCCTGGCGCTGGTTCTGGCCGCATTCGAGGCTCCAGGCTCAGCCCAGCCCAACTTCCCCGGGACTTGGTGCGGGCTGGGTGGGTGGGAGGGTGCGTGGGCACCCACGGGGGCCGCGGCTCCCCCGGCCCGCTGCCACCGCCAGCGCGGCGAGAACAAAGACAAGGGAGAGGCCGCGGGGCGAGCGTGGAGCTGCCCGTGGCCAGCACAGACAAAGGGACACCCGCCCGTGTCGCTGTCACCTCGGCGGTGCTGGCATCGGACCCGCACCCGCAGCCGCGGGGGGCTCAGACCCCGCCGGGGCTCCCTGCACCAGCCTGGCGACCTCCGGAGTTATTTTAAGTTTCCCTCCCCTCCGCCCCAGCCCAGCCCGGGATGCGCCAGATTTTTTTTTTAATTTTTTTTTTTAAATTTTTTTTTTTTTTCAGTGATACGAGGATGCCGAAAAATGTCGCCCCGGGGGCCAGCCGGTGGCTCGTGCTGGCCTTTGTGTCTCGGCAGAGGCTGGGGAGGAGGAAAAGGGAATGCAGCAGGTAGGGGAGAACCCAAAGCTCCCTCCGCACCCAGCTGGGAAGAAACCTCGACCCCGACCGCCTCCAGCGCTGCTCGGCGGCCAAAACATCCCGGTTAATTCCCGGTCAGGGGGGGCTGGAGCAGCCATCGGCACCAAAACGCCCCCTCCGAGCATCCCCAAACCCCGCAACGCTCCTCATTTCCACGAATCTCCAATGGGGCAACAACAACAACAACAACACCCCCTCCCCAAAAAAAAAAAAAAAAAAAAAAAAAAAAAAAAAAAACACCGACCCCCACAGCCGAGGGGGGCGAGGTGGGGGTCACCGCATCCCGGCGTTTGTCACACGCCCCTCCAGAGCGCCACAGCCCCGCGCACGCCCTGCCTGGGCGGCCACCAAAACTCCGGCACCACCAGCCACAGCATTTTTCAACCCCCCCACCCCAGCCCGGGCATCAGCGACGAGACGGAGAAAAGAAAGGTTGGGGAGGGTGAAGGGTGGGGTGGGGGGAGAAGGAGGAAAAGGAGGCAAAAAAACCACACGAATAAAAAAAAAATACCTGCTACTTAAGAATGGATGCACATAGTGAGAGTGACATGCCTTGAGAGGGTGTATTCCCCATTTCTGCTCGCCGAGGCTGCTTCGCTTTTTTTTTTTTTATTTTCCTGATGCTTTTCCTCCTTTTATTTTATTTTATTTTTTTTCTTCTTCTTATTTCCCTCCTCTCCTTTCTTGCCGGGAGAAGGGGCTTCAGGCCCGGCCGAGCTCGGGGAGGAGCGGCGGCGGAGGGGAGTGGGCGCGGGGAGCGCGCCCGGGAGCGCGCTCCCGGCTGCGCGTGGGAGAACGCGCGGCTCCGCGAGGGACAAAAAGGGAACAAACGGGAAAAACACATTAGCTCATGATGGACCCGCGCAGGGAGGGGGGAGACGGCTCCCCCCGGCCCCGCTCTCCCTCTTAAAGGCCTCCGACGGGGTTTTTTTTTCTTGTTTTTGTTGTTGTTGTTTTTATTCCTTTTATCCGGTGATAAAAGCGAATCGGCCGCGGGGGCACGCGCGCGTCGCTGTCGCTGTCGCCGGGTGACAGCGGGGACCCGCGGGAGCGCGCAGGGGGAGGGAGGGAGGGAGGGAGGGAGAGAGGGAGGAGCCGTCCCCGTGAGGTTTGGGGTAGCCGGGAGGGTGAGGGGATGTTGGTGGGGTCACCCGGGCTGGCGTGGGATGGGGACAGAGGTTGGGCATGTCCCCGCAGCTGGCACAGCCGGGCACGGGCTGAGGGGTGGATTTGGGGGGAAAAGAAGGCGAATTTGTGGTGGGGCCGCACCTGGCCAGGTGGGAGGGGACAGGGCTGGGTCGTCTTGGCACAGAGTCCTGGGGTGGGCAGAGGGGGCAGCTGCAGGACGGCGGTGACAGACCGAGCTGGGGACGCAGTGACAAGGGCTCGGGCTCCGCCTGGCACTGCCCAGCACACGGGGGACACACCCAGTGTCACCCACCCGGTGGGGACACACCCAGTGTCACCCACCCGGTGTCACCCACCCAGTGTCACCCACCCGGTGGGGACACACCCGGTGTCACCCACCCGGTGGGGACACACCCAGTGTCACCCACCCGGTGTCACCCACCCGGTGTCACCCACCCAGTGTCACCCACCCGGTGGGGACACACCCAGTGTCACCCACCCAGTGTCGCCCACCCAGTGTCACCCACCCAGTGTCACCCACCCCGTGGGGACACACCCAGGGTCACCCCACAGCCACGGGGGGCTCAGTCTGTGATGTCACCAAGGTGGGGACACAGTGGCAGATGGCTCAGAGGGGCCGGAGGATCAGAGGTGTCAGGAAAGAGTGGGGGGTCGGGGGGGGTTCAGGGAGTGTCAGGGGGTTCAGGGGGGCTTCAGGGGGGTCGGAGGGGGGCTCAGGGGGGATTCAGAGGGTCCAGAGGGGTCCGGGGGGGTCAGAGGAGGGTCAGGAGTCCCCCCCCGGCCCGCGGTGCTGCATTGATGGAGAACCGCCCCAGGGATCTAACAGCGGGACGGGAGAGGGAGCCACGGGCAGAGGGGACACGGGGGGGCGGGGGGGGACAGGAGGGGACAGGAGGGACACGGGGGGGACAGGAGGGGACACGGGGGGACACGGACAGCACCCGCTGCAGTGTGTCCCCATGTCCCTGCACATCCCATGGGGCAGGTCCCACCCTCCCCGGGGCTCTGGGGTGTCCCGGGGCAGATCCCACAGCTCTTCCCGGATCCCAAAGATCCAATCCCACATCCTGAGATCCAATCCCACAGCTCGGTCTGGATCCCAAGGCAGATCCAATCCCACATCCCAAAATCCAACCCCATAGCTCTTCCCGGATCCCAAAATCCAATCCCACATCTCAAAATCCAATCCCATAGCTCTTCCCAGATCCCAAAATCCAATCCCACATCCCAAAATCCAATCCCACAGCTCTTCCCAGATCCCAAAATCCAATCCCACATCCCAAAATCCAATCCCACAGCTCTTCCCTGATCCCAAAATCCAATCCCACATCCCAAAATCCAATCCCACATCCCAAAATCCAATCCCACATCTCTTCCCGGATCCCAAGGCAGATCCAATCCCTGCAGAGGGAACATCACCTGGGAATCCAAAGCCGGGGGCACCAAACGCTGCCCAGGAGTAGATTTGGGACTGTTTGAGGATTTTTTTGGGATGCACACGGAGCTGGGAAGTGTCACTCAGACAATGCTGGGACATTCCCGGTGCCACCAGTGCCGCTGGGAAACGATCCAGCGCTGGCACAGAGCCACTCTGGGGGGTGACAGCGGTGACAGCTCCTGGGTTTGATCCCTGCAGATCCAAGGGCGGCCCCAGAAGCTCTGTGAAATCCCTAAAAGGTGCCACGTGTCCCCCCCGGAGCCACCGACAACTCCAAAAACCAGAATCGACATCAAAGAGAAATATTTGATATTTTAATGAGCCAGCTCTGCCACAGGAGAGTCCAAAATCCTTTGGGAATTAGGGTAGGAGGGGACATTCCTGGGTGACACAGAGGTGGCAGGGGGGTGACAACCCCAAAAAACACCCAGCCCCTGTCCCCGAGCTCATAGAAACATCCAGAGCTCCTTGGGAAAAGTCAAGTTGTTTATTCCTGATTTTCTGAGGTTTGGGGGGAAAAGGGGAAGAGGACAGGGAAGGTTTGGGGAGAGTGGCTTCGTTTGGGACAAGGGACAATGCCAGGAGGTGGCACTTGGGAATCATGGTCCCAAATGGGAGCTGAGACCCCAAAACGGGGCCCTAAAATGCCCCCCAACCCCCACTCCACTGCAGGGACCTGTGGCCTTTTCTTTTCATGATGAAAAAAGAGGGCGAAAGTTTAAAAAAAACGTCAAAACCCCCCAAAAAAGCTAAGAACAAAACAAAACGAAACAAAAAAATACCAAACCCCAAAAAACTCCAGAAACATCCCAAACAGGCTCCCTCAGGCTCATCCTCTCAGCCCTAAATGGGAATTCAGGGATGAAATCCTGTCCATCCCATTTCTGCTCCCTCAAGCGCTCCCCAAACCCCTCAGTTTGAAGCGGGGACAGCCCCAAACTCCAAATGGGAATTCAGGGATGAAATCCTGCCCATCCCATGTTCCATCCCATGTCCAATTCCATCCCAAAATCACAACCAGGAAAGGATTTCTGTTCCCTCAGGCTCATCCCAAATTCCTCAGCCCTAAATTAGGATTTCATGGGTGAATCCCTTCCCATCCCCTATCCAATCCCAAAATCTCGATCAGGAAAGGATTTCTGTTCCCTCAGGCTCATCCCAAGCCCCTCAGCTCCAAATGGGAATTCAGGGATGAAACCCTGCCCATCCCATGTTCCATCCCATGTCCAATTCCATCCCAAAATCACAGCCAGGGAAGGATTTCTGCTCCCTCAGGCTCATCCCAAACCGCTCAGCCCTAAATTGGGAATTCAGGTGTGGAATCCCATCCCCACCCCAAAATCGCAACCAGGGAAGGATTTCTGCTCCCTCAGGCTCATCCCAAACCGCTCAGCCCTAAATTGGGAATTCAGGTGTGGAATCCCATCCCCACCCCAAAATCGCAACCAGGGAAGGATTTCTGCTCCCTCAGGCTCATCCCAAACCCCTCAGCCCTAAATTGGGAATTCAGGTGTGGAATCCCATCCCCACCCCAAAATCACAAGCAGGGAAGGATTTCTGCTCCCTCAGGCTCATCCCAAACCCCTCAGCCCTAAATTGGGAATTCAGGTGTGGAATCCCATCCCCACCCCAAAATCACAACCAGGGAAGGATTTCTGCTCCCTCAGGCTCATCCCTCCTCTCCTCTCTTCACCCTCCCTCTCCCGGGAGGAGCTCCCGGATCCAATCCCGCTCCTCTCCGGGGTTGTTCCTCGCTCTCATTTTTGTCGCAGCTCCTCACGGATCCCTCCCACCGCCATCTGTCCCCGCCGGGCCCGGCCCCGCGCCCCCGCTCCCGTTTTTCCCGATTTTTTCCCACTCCCAGTCACGCTTTGGTCCTCGCAGCCCATCCCTGGAATGCTCCTTTTCCAACACTAAAATCCACCTGGAATCCTGGAGGAATATTCCTTCCCAATCCCCGAAATTAATGTTGTCACCACCCAGCCCCGCTGTGGGATGCTGGATGGGGAAGGAGCCTTTTCCATCCACATATTCCCAAAATTCCTCATATTCCTCGGTCATGTTCCCCAAATCCACCTGGAATCCTGGAGAAATATTCATTTGAATTCCCTCTCAACGCCTTTTGATGCCGGGGACGCCAGAAATCCAAAAATCCAAGGAGAAAAGCGCCATGGTCCAGGGGATTTTGACTCTTTGGGAAAGGAAGGAAAATCCAGTACAAATTTTGGGGTGGAAACCCGAATCTCAGCCCAAATTTTGTCCCCCAGTTAATGGGGACAGAGCTGGGAATTAATGGGAACAGAACTGGGAATTAAGGGGAACAGAACTGGGAATTAATGGGGAACAGAACTGGGAATTAATGGGGACAGAACTGAGCATTAATGGGAACAGAACTGGGAATTAATGGGAACAGAACTGAGCATTAATGGGAACAGAACTGGGAATTAATGGGAACAGAACTGGGAATTAAGGGGAACAGAACTGGGAATTAATGGGGACAGAGCTGGGAATTAATGGGGACAAAACTGGGCGTTAGTGGGGACAGAACTGGGAATTAATGGGGACAGAACTGGGCATTAATGGGGACAAAACTGGGAATTAATGGGGACAGAGCTGGGAATTAATGGGGACAGAGCTGGGAATTAATGGGAACAGAACTGGGCATTAATGGGAACAGAACTGGGCATAAATGGGGACAGAACTGGGAATTAATGGGAACAGAACTGGGCATTAATGGGGACAGAACTGGGAATTAATGGGGACAGAACTGGGCATAAATGGGGACAGAACTGGGAATTAAGGGGAACAGAACTGGGCATAAATGGGGACAAAACTGGGAATTAATGGGGACAGAGCTGGGCATTAATGGGGACAGAACTGGGAATTAATGGGGACAGAACTGGGAATTAATGGGGACAATTCCTGGCCCTAAATAGGGACAAATCCTGTCCATTAATGGGGACAGAGCCAGGGAAGGGCCCCCAGCTGCTTCCCAAGGCTTTGGGATTCCTCCCGGCGGCCCTAAGAGGATTTTCCCGGGGAAAGGAGCAGCTTTGCCAGGGTGACCGAGATTTCCATGATCCCACAGGAAATCCTGCACTGACCCCAAACCGGGGCTCGATCCCTCCTTCCCTCTGCTTCCCAGGATTCTCCCAGGAACAGGTGGGAATTATGGGATTTTCCATGGAACAGATCTCCCCAAAAGCCTCCCAAAACAGCCTCGGGATATTTTGGGAAAGGCCAAGAGTTTGGAAAGCTGGAAAATGCACCTGGATGGTGGCGTGGGACATCCCAGTGCCAGCGGGGACAGCGACAATGACGGGGCAGGGACACGGGGGTGGCTTCAGCTCCCAGCCCCGGGGTTTTGGGGAACGCAGAAATTCCTGGGAAATTCCAGGGGCTGCTCCAGAGGCTCAGGAAGTGTTTGGTGGGAAGTCCGGCAGCGGGAATTGCCGGTGCACGATGGAGGAGGAAGAAGTTGGGCAGGAAAGGGGTCGGGAGGGTCGAATGTCCCTTTTCGCCGCGGATTTGTCACCTCCCTGTGCCCTGCGTGATCCCTGAATGCCCAGAGAATTCCATGATTTCCTGGGCACCGCTCCATGGCACCTTTGGCCACTCCAGGGAGTGTCCCCAGCAGGGACGAGCAGAGGCGGGCGGTGACAGCTCCGGGGGACGCGACAGGCGGGGACAGGTCCCGGAGAGCGGGGACAGAGAGGAAAACTCCGCGGATTGATGGGATCTGTGCTGGGAGGAAGAGGAGGAGGAAGAACATCCCGGGGAAAAGCCGCATTCCCAGACCCGGAATTTGGGGACAAAACGGCGCTGGCTGGGGACAGGGACAGGGACTCTGGAGCTGGATCGGGAGGAGAAAAGGGCTTGGGGAATTTTCTGAGCCCAGCCGAGGCGGGAGGAGGGAGCTGAGTCACGGCTCACACCTCGCTGCCGAGGGGAAAAAAAGGAAAAAAAGGGCAAAAAAAGGAAAAGAGAGGAGGATGGAGCGCTCGGGCGGGGATGGAACGTTCGTCACCACGGCTGAGGGCCCAGACAGACACCGGGGGTGGCGCGGGGCCACCTCGGGTCACACCGGGCCACTGCGGGGACAGCGACAGAGCCCGACCCGCGCCAGCCGCCGCTGGGAGCATTGCTGGTCCTGGGATCCGTCCTGGTCCTGGGATCCGTCCTGGTCCTGGGATCCCTCCTGGTCCTGGGATCCCTCCTGGTCCTGGGATCATTGCTGGTCCTGGGATCCGTCCTGGTCCTGGGATCCCTCCTGGTTCTGGGATCATTGCTGGTCCTGGGATCCATCCTGGTTCTGGGATCCCTCCTGGTCCTGGGATCCCTCCTGGTTCTGGGATCATTGCTGGTCCTGGGATCCGTCCTGGTCCTGGGATCCCTCCTGGTCCTGGGATCCCTCCTGGTCCTGGGATCATTGCTGGTCCTGGGATCCGTCCTGGTCCTGGGATCCCTCCTGGTTCTGGGATCATTGCTGGTCCTGGGATCCATCCTGGTTCTGGGATCCCTCCTGGTCCTGGGATCCCTCCTGGTTCTGGGATCATTGCTGGTCCTGGGATCCGTCCTGGTCCTGGGATCCGTCCTGGTTCTGGGATCCCTCCTGGTCCTGGGATCATTGCTGGTCCTGGGATCCCTCCTGGTCCTGGGATCCCTCCTGGTTCTGGGATCCCTCCTGATCCTGGGATCATTACTGGTTCTGGGATCCGTCCTGGTCCTGGGATCCCTCCTGGTCCCGGAATCATTCCTGGTTCTGGGATCATTGCTGGTCCTGGGATCCGTCCTGGTCCTGGGATCCCTCCTGGTCCTGGGATCATTGCTGGTTCTGGGATCCCTCCTGGTCCTGGGATCCCTCCTGATCCTGGGATCATTGCTGGTTCTGGGATCATTGCTGGTCCTGGGATCCGTCCTGGTCCTGGGATCCCTCCTGGTTCTGGGATCCCTCCTGGTCCTGGGTTCCCTCCTGATCCTGGGATCATTGCTGGTTCTGGGATCATTGCTGGTTCTGGGATCATTGCTGCTCCTGGGATCCCTCCTGGTCCTGGGATCCCCCCTGCTCCTGGGATCCCTCCTGGTCCAGGGATCATTGCTGATCCTGGGATCATTCCCAGTCCTCAGATCCCTCCTGGTATCAGGAGTCCTCCCTGTTCTTGGGATCTCTTCCTGTTCCTGGCTCTCCCAGTCCTGGGATCCCCCCAGTGTCCCCAGCTGGTGACACTCCCAGTGACATTCCCCCCATCACCCCACACCTCTGGATTTTTGTAGGATTGGGATTTTTAAGGCACATTTGGGTTCCAGCTTCATAAACCATCCCTCCACACCTCTGGATTTTTGTGGGATTGGGATTTTTAAGACCCATTTTTGTTCCAGCTGAACACGAGGAGGAGGATGATGAAAATCCGGGAGCTCTGTGGGATTTGGGACAGGGCTGAGGACAAACCGAGAGCGCTGATCCCTCTGCCCGTGCTGAGTCACCAAGACAAATTCCAGAAGGGTCAAAGTGGGGATAAAAAATCGGGAAAAAAAGGCTGGAAAAGGAGAGATGAGGGCGGGAAGAGCCGGCCCCTAGCCCCGGGAGAGCCGCGGCATCGCCCGGTGTTGCCATGGAGACAAAATTTGGAGCTCTGGTGCTCTTTGCGAGCTCGGTTGAATTCCTGGGGTTTATTCCTGGTTTATATTCCCTGGGTTTTATTCCTGGGTTTTATTTCCTGGGTTTTATTCCGGTTTTTTAATCCTGGTTCTTATTCCTGGGATTTTATTTCTGGGTTTTATTCCTGGCTTTTTATTCCCGGGATTTATTCTCGGGTTTTATTTTTGGGTTTTATTCCTCGGTTTTATTCCTGGGTTTTTATTCCTGGGTTTTATTCCTGGGTTTTACTCCCAGTTTTTATTCCTGGGTTTTATTCCATGGTCTCAGCCCGGGGGACCGATCCCAAAGGGGTTTGGGGCATGGACAGGTCTGGGGTGTGGAGGGAAGAGGGATCAGGATCCCCCTCTGGATCGGGGCAGCGTGGGGTGGGGGCAGGGAATTCCAGGGGATGTCCAGCCCCAAAACTCGATCCTGGGATTGGGAAATAGCCCAGGACTCAGATTTCCCGGATGCCACCCCAATCCTTGTGCCCACCCAGGTGGGAATGACTCTCCTCGGGCTGGGCAGGTGTTGTGCTCAGCCTCACACCTCTCCATGACCTCGGAAAATATCCCAGGATCCCAAATTTCCTTGGTGCCATCCCATCCCACTGATCCCATCCCATTCCATCCCATGGATTCCATGGATCTCATGGATCCAGTCCTATCCCATGGATCACATCCCATCAATCCCATCCCATCGATCCCATCTCATGGATCCCATCCTATCCCGTGGATCCCATCCCATGGATCCGATCCCATGGGTTCCATCCCATCCCATGGATGCCATCCCATCAATCCCATCCCATGGATTCCATGGATCCCATGGATGCCATCCCATCCCATGGATCCATCCCATCCCATCCCATCCCATCCCATCCCATCCCATCCCATCCCATCCCATCCCATCCCATCCCATCCCATCCCGACCCTCCATGGGTGGGGCAGGTGCTGTGTTCATCCCCACCACCCCCTCCTGAGCTCAGGAAATGTCCCAGGATCCAAAATTCCTGGATACCATCCCACTCCTTGTACCCATCCATCCATCCATCCATGTATTCCATCCATCCCTCCTCCATCCATCCATCCATCCATCCATCCATCCATCCATCCATGGATCCATCCATCCATGGATCCATCCATCATCCATCCATCCATCCATCCATCCATCCATCCATCCATGGATTCCATCCATCCATCCATCCATCCATCCATCCATCCATCATCCATCCATCCATCCATCCATCCATCCATCCATGGATCCATCCATCCATGGATCCATCCATCATCCATCCATCCATCCATCCATCCATCCATCCATCCATGGATTCCATCCATCCATCCATCCATCCATCCATCCATCCATCCATCCATCATCCATCCATCCATCCATCCATCCATGGATTCCATCCATCCATCATCCATCCATCCATCATCCATCCATCCATCATCCATCCATCATCCATCCATCCATCCATCATCCATCCATCCATCCATCCATCCATCCATCCATCCATCATCCATCCATCCATCATCCATCCATCATCCATCCATCCATCCATCCATCCATGGATTCCATCCATCCATCCATCCATCCATCCATGGATCCATCCATCATCCATCCATCCATCCATCCATCCATCCATCCATCCATCCATGGATTCCATCCATCCATCATCCATCCATCCATCCATCCATCCATCCATCATCCATCCATCCATCATCCATCCATCCATCCATCCATCCATGGATTCCATCCATCCATCCATCCATCCATCCATCCATGGATTCCATCCATCCATCATCCATCCATCCATCATCCATCCATCCATCCATCATCCATCCATCCATCCATCCATCATCCATCCATCCATCCATCCATCCATCCATCCATCCATCATCCATCCATCCATCCATCCATCCATGGATTCCATCCATCCATCATCCATCCATCATCCATCCATCCATCCATCCATCATCCATCCATCCATCCATCCATCCATCCATCCCAGCACCCCCAGGAATCCCAGGACACAACAAAATCCCAAATCCAGGCATGATCCATAAAAACCCCACTGTGGGCACCACCCTGACCCCTCCTGCTCCCAAAATTCCTCCTTTTCCTGGGAAGGGAGCAGGGAAGGTGCTGGGGATAATTTCCAACCCTCCCCAAAAAACCTTTGGGACTGCTCTTCCCCCGAATGATCCCTGGGAATGGGATCATAGAAATCCTGGGAATTGGGATCTCCTCGGGATCTCCTGGACCCTTTGGAATCTGCTCCCCTGTGCCCAAACATTTGGGAATGTTTGGATTCAATTTTATTCCTGCAGCAAAATTCCAACTGGTTTGGCTTGGAATTATCAGCCTGGAGAAGATTCCCAGTGAAAGGAAAAAGGACCTGAGGGAGAAGTTTTGGGGGGAAGTTTTGGGGGAATTTTAGGCCCCTTAAACTTTAAAGAATTCAATTCCATGATTTAATTTACAGAGGAAAGATGAGAAGTTGAAATCCAAATTACAGGGCAGGAATGCGGATTTTTCCAGGGGATTAAAAAAGAAGTAAATTAAATAATTAAATTAACAGATAAATAAATAAATAAATAGATAAATAAATAAAACCATTAATAAATAACTAAATAAAATAAGCATAAATAAAACCAAATAAATAAATTAAACCAAATAAATACATTTTAAAAACAAAATAAATAAATAAAACGAAATAAAAAAATAAATAAACGAAAACCATAAATAAATAATTGAAAAATAAACAAGCAAAAAAATTTGAATGAATGGGAAAACAAACAAAGACATTTAAAAGAGCTAAGTTAAATTAAATTAAATTATTAATTAAACAAATTTTAAACCTCATTTTTTAGCCCGATCCAGAATGGGAAAATGACTTTGGAATTCTGATTCCTGCATTCCTGATTTGGAATCCTGGAATTATTCCTTTGGAAAATCCCTCCCGGACCCCCAGAGCGCGACCCTTTCCTGGTCCCGTGTTCCCAAGTGCCACATCCTGAACATTCCCAGGAATTCTCCCTCCTTCCAGAAAGGAATTATCCCTAAAATCCAAGCTGAAGCTCCTCCAAGGATAAATCCCAATTTTTTTATTATTATTATTTTATTTTTTTTTTTTTTGGGAATTCCTGGAGCAACCGGGCTGACATTGCCACCGTGTGGGGACAACGCGGCAGAGCCGGGCAGCGGAAAAATCCCAAATTCGGATTATTTTGGGATAAAATAACCCCGGGATGATCCCTCGGGAAAAACCGGCTCTGGAAAAGCGGGAGATGGTGGAGAAGGAGCGCGAGGGATGGTGGCAGCTCCAGGGAAATTAATTAACTAAGAGAGAATTAATGAATTGGGCTGAATGAGGTTGGGAAAATGGGAATTCCCTGGGGAGAGGCAAATCCAGAGGAGGGAAAGTCCTGGGATGAGATTTGGGATTTAGGATCTGGGATGGGATGGGATTTGGTATGGGATTTGAGATGGGATTTGGGATGGGATGGCTTTGGAATGGGATTTTATTTGGGATTTGGGATAGGATCTGGGTTGGGATGGGATGGGATGGGATTTGGGATATGAGATGGGATTTGGGATGGGATGGGATTTGGGATGGGATTTTATTTGGGATTTGGGATAGGATCTGGGATGGGATGGGATTTGGGATTTGAGATGGGATTTGGGATGGGATGGGTTTGGAATGGGATTTCATTTGGGATTTGGGATAGGATCTGGGATGGGATGGGATTTGGGATTGGATGGAATGCAATGGGATTTGGGATAGGATCTGGGATGGGATGGGATTTGGGATTGGATGGAATGCAATGGGATTTGGGATGGGATTTGGCATTTGGGATTTGGTATGGGATTTGAGATGGGATTTGGGATGGGATGGCTTTGGAATGGGATTTTATTTGGGATTTGGGATAGGATCTGGGTTGGGATGGGATGGGATGGGATTTGGGATATGAGATGGGATTTGGGATGGGATGGGATTTGGGATGGGATTTTATTTGGGATTTGGGATAGGATCTGGGATGGGATGGGATTTGGGATTTGAGATGGGATTTGGGATGGGATGGGTTTGGAATGGGATTTCATTTGGGATTTGGGATAGGATCTGGGATGGGATGGGATTTGGGATTGGATGGAATGGAATGGGATTTGGGATGGGATTTGGCATTTGGGATTTGGTATGGGATTTGAGATGGGATTTGGGATTTGGGATTTGGTATGGGATTTGAGATGGGATTTGGGATGGGATGGCTTTGGAATGGGATTTTATTTGGGATTTGGGATAGGATCTGGGTTGGGATGGGATGGGATGGGATTTGGGATATGAGATGGGATTTGGGATGGGATGGGATTTGGAATGGGATTTTATTTGGGATTTGGGATAGGATCTGGGATGGGATGGGATTTGGGATTTGGGATATGAGATGGGATTTGGGATGGGATGGGTTTGGAATGGGATTTTATTTGGGATTTGGGATAGGATCTGGGATGGGATGGGATTTGGGATGGGATTTTATAGGGTTTTGTGTCCCTTTGGGCAAGACCCCATAGGCCTTTCCCACAGGATTCCCGAATATTTGAGGGATTTTGCCCCAGATTTCCCATGTTTTCCCCAAAAAAGAAGGACTTTCCCACAGGTTTCCCATCTTTTCTCCCCCAAAATAAGGGGGTTTTCCATAGAATTTCCATGTTTTTCCCCAAAAGAAGGGGAATTTCCTTAGAATTTCCTGATTTCCCCCAAAAAGAAGGGCCTTTCCACTGGAATTCCATTTTTTTTCCCCAAAAGAGGGATCTTCCCACAGGATCCCCTGGTTTTCCCCCCAAAAGGAGAACAGGGATCCCATAATTTTGGGATAAATCTCTGCTCCTTGAGCATTCCCAGGCAGAGTCACCCCCATTATTTTTTTATCCCAAATCCATCATTTTTTGGGATCAAAACTTTCCCAGTTTTCCCTCCCTGCCTATGCCAAAGGAAGCCTTGATCCTTTTAGGATCGAGTCACTCCAAATGGGATTTTCCCTCTTTTATTCCCCAAAACCTCATTTTGGATAACAAAACCCCTCTCCCCTCTCCCTTCCCGCTCTTTCTGCTCTTCCCAAATTCCCAAAAACTCCAATTTTGCATTTCTGAGCGCTCCGGGATGGGGCTGGGGTCGATTTGGGGTCAGCGGGGTCACCGTGGGTCAGCGAGCAGCTGCTCCGCTCTCAATCCCCTGGAAAATCCCGGGAATTGGGACAATCCCTTCCCATCCCAAAAGAACCCCTCAATCACTGGTAGGCAGGGGAAAAGGATTTAAAAAAAATAATAAATAAAATTAAAAAATGGGATTTTCCCCACCCTTTTAGGGTTTGGTAACCCCAAATCCGCCGGGATTTCTAAACGCTCTGAAATTTATTTTTAAATTTACCCCAAATCTTTCTCTTTTATCCCAAACTTTTCTATTTTGCCCAAATTTTTTGTTTGTTTTGTTTTGTTTCCAGAATTTCTGCTGCTCTGGGGATTCCCTCACCTCGGCTTTTCCCGTTTTTTGGTGCCCACTCCCGTTTCCCACATAGATCCCGCTTTCCCTGCTCCCTGTGGGAATGAAGGATTTGGGATATTTTGTGGGATCAAAGCAAATTATCGACCCCAATCAGCCCCCAAAGCTTCTTCCCCAACGTTCTCCCTAAATCTTTTTGGGGATCTATTTCTGGTTTTTGGGTCCTGGCACCAGGTCTGGCAGGAAAGGAGGGAAAATCCCACAGGAATTCCCATCTGGAGACTGCGGGTTCTGCAGGAGGGGGGAGTGGAGCTGATCCCCCTTTCCCATCCCATGGATTCCATGGATCTCAGGGATCCCATCCCATCCCATGGATCCCATCTCATCCCATGGATCCCATCCCATGGATCCCATCCCATCCCATGGATCCCATCCCATGGATCCCATCCCATCCCATCCCATCCCATCCCATGGATCCCATCCCATCCCATGGATCCCATCCCATCCCATCCCATCCCATCCCATCCCATCCCATGGATCCCATCCCATCCCATCCCATCCCATCCCATCCCATCCCATGGATCCCATCCCATCCCATCCCATCCCATCCCATCCCATCCCATCCCATCCCATCCCATCCCATCCCATCCCATGGATCCCATCCCATCCCATCCCATCCCATGGATCCCATCCCATCCCATCCCATCCCATCCCATCCCATCCCATCCCATCCCATCCCATCCCATCCCATCCCATCCCATCCCATCCCATCCCATCCCATCCCATCCCATCCCATCCCATCCCATCCCATCCCGTGGATCCCATCCCATGGATTCCATCCCATCCCATGGATTCCATCCCATCCCATCTCATGGATCCCATCTCATGGATCCCATCCCATGGATTCCATGGATCTCATGGATCCCATCCCATCCCATGGATCCCATCTCATGGATCCCATCTTATGGATCCCATCCCATCCCATGGATCCCATCTCATGGATCCCATCCCATCCCATCCCATCCCATCCCATCCCATCCCATCCCATCCCATCCCATCCCATCCCATGGATCCCATCCCATGGATCCCATCCCATCCCATCCCATCCCATCCCATCCCATCCCATCCCATCCCATCCCATCCCATCCCATCCCATCCCATCCCATCCCATCCCATCCCATCCCATCTCATGGATCCCATCCCATCCCAACCCATCCCATGGATCCCATCTCATGGATCCCATCCCATGGATCCCATCCCATGGATCCCATCCCATCCCATCCCATCCCATCCCATCCCATCCCATCCCATCCCATCCCATCCCATCCCATCCCATCCCATCCCATCCCATCCCATCGATCCCACCCCAATGATCCCACCAATCCCATCCCAAATCCCACAATCCCACAGAACTCCCAGGTCTTCCTCCTCCTCCTCATGTTCCTGCACTTCCCCGCCAGGAAATTCTGACCCCGGAATGATTTTATGGGAATTCTCCCCTTTTTTCCACCCCGCTCCCAAATCCCCCCATTCCCACCCCCATATCTGGGGAATCTCCATCATTTTCCTCTTTCCCAGGATCCAAATGCCCTGGGAAATTCCTCCCGGGAATGCTCCTGGCCTGTGAGAGTTGGGAATTCCCCCATGGGGAGCAGGGATTGGGCTGGGATGTGAATGGCTGAATATGGAAATACATAAATATCTAGAAAAAGAAAAAAAATTAAAAAGTAATATCTCAAAATATAAATGTATCTATAAAATAAAAATATATAAATCCATAAACATAAATAAAATAAATAAAACATAATAAATATTATAATAATTATAATATTTTAAGTATTATCATTAAAAGGATATATACAAAATAATAGCATATAATATTATTATAAATATTATAATAAAATAAAAATAAATATTAGAACAAATTAAATTATATATAAACATACAAATATATAAATGTACATATACATAAATGTACAGATATATAAATATATAAATAAATATACAAATACCCAGACTCACACACCAATAAATACCCAATAATAAACACAAATATTTGCATATTGGGATATTCCAATATCCAGGCATTTGGGTATTCCAGTATTCAGATATCCCAATATTCCCATATTCCGATATTGGGATAGTCAGCTATTGGGATACTGGGATATTTGGAAAATTCAATATTCCAGTATTCAGACATTCAAATATTTGGATATTTGGATAGTCAAATATTCCAATATTCTGATATTTGGACATCCAGATATTCCAATATTCCCATATTGGGATATTCAGCTATTGGGATATTTGGATAATCCAATATTTCAATATTCAGATATAGCGATATCCAGATATTCCAATATTCCCACATTTAGATATTGGAATATTCCTATATTGGGATATTTAGATATTGGAATATCAGGATATTCAGATAATCCAGTATTCTGATATTGGGTTACTTGGATATTCACTTATTTCGATATTGGGATATTGGGATATTCCAATATTTTGATATTCCAACATTCCCATATTCAGATATTTGCATATCCTCCTACTGGGATATTAGAATATCAGGATATTTGGATAATCCAATATTCTGATATTTGGATATTCACATCTTCCGATATTCCCATATTCTGATATTGAGGTATTCAGATATTCCCGTATTCTGATACTGGGATATCTGGATATTGAGATATCAGGGTAATCCAATATTCTGATATTGGGATATTTGGATAGTCGGACATTGGGATATCAGGATTTTCAGATAATCCAGTATTCTGATATCGGGATACTTGGATATTCACATATTCTGATATTGGGATAATGTGCTATTGGGATATTGGGATAATCCAATATTCAGATATAACAATATCCAGATATTCCAATATTCCCACATTTAGATATTGGGATATTCCTATGTTGGGATATTCAGATATTGGAATATCAGGATATTCAGATAATCCAGTATTCGGATATTGGGTTACTTGGATATTCACTTATTCTGATATTGGGATATTGGGATATTGGGATATTGGGATATTGGGGTACTGGGGAATTGGGATATTGGGATATTGGGGTACTGGGATATTTGGATATTGGGGTACTGGGATATTGGGATATTGGGATATTGGGATATTGGGATACTGATATATTGGGATATTGGGATATTGGGATATTGGGATATTGGGGTATTGGGATATTGGGATATTGATATATTGGGATATTGATATATTGGGATATTGGGATATTGGGGTACTGGGATATTGGGATATTGGGATATTGGGATATTGGGATATTGGGATATTGGGATATTAGGATACTGATATATTGGGATATTGGAATATTGGGATATTGGGATATTGGGATATTGGGGTATTGGGATATTGGGATATTGGGATATTGATATATTGGAATATTTGAATATTGAGATATTGGGATATTGGGATATTGGGGTATTGGGATATTGGGATATTGATATATTGGGATATTGGGATATTGGGATATTTGAATATTGGGATATTGGGATATTGGGATATTGGGATATTGGGATAATGGGATATTTGAATATTGGGATATTGGGATATTGGGATATTGGGATATTGGGATATTGGGGTACTGGGATATTGGGATAATGATATAATGGAATATTGGGGTATTGGGATAATGGGATAATGGCATATTGGGATAATGGGATATCAGGATAATGGGATATCGGGATATCGGGATAATGGGATGTAGGGATATTGGGATATTGGGATATCGGGATATTGGGATATTGGGGTATTGGGATATTCTGATATTCCAATATTCCAGTATAGACATTTCCAGGTTTTCTGGCCGAGCTCATTCCCCCCAAAAATCCTCACCTTGGGGGGATCCCTGGAACATCCCAACCCTTGGCTGTTCCCATCTCCAGTCCTAAAAAAATCCCAAAAAGAGTAAAAATCCCAAAATCCCGAGCCAAGAGTGAGCTGGCCATTGACAAAGGGAGGTGAAGGCGACACGCGGGGAGGGCACTTGTGACAGGAATTTGGGATTAAAATGAGTTTATTCGGGATTAAAATCGGTTAATTTGGGATTTAAACGAGTTTGCTCAGGATAAAAATGAGTTTATTCGGGATGAAAATGAGTTTGTTTGGGATTAAAATTAATTTATTCGGGATAAAAACGAGTTTATTCGGGATACAAGCGAGTTTATTCGGGATGAAAATTAATCTATTTGGGATTAAAATTAGTTTGTTCTGGATTAAAATTAATTTATTGGGGATAAAAACGAGTTTATTCGGGAAGCACCTCCCGCCCATGCCCTGCCCACTGCTGCAGAAATAAAACACACAAATCAAAAATATATTTATTTCTAAATACAAAATATTCCTATATCCTAAAAAAAAATAAAATAAAATAAGATAAAATAAGATAAAATAAAATAAAATAAAGTAAAGTAAAATAAAATAAAATAAAATAAAATAAAATAAAATAAAATAAAATAAAATAAAATAAAATAAAATAAAATAAAATAAAATAAATAAAATTCCCCATCCTGGCGCTGCCGCAGATTTCCTGGGAAATGACGTCCCCACATCCCCCAGCCCCCTCCCCTCTTTCCCCTCCTTCGGGGGGCTCCGCCTGATCCCAAAAAAAATCCACCCCCCATCCCCCCGAAAACTTTGGGAAAAATTCCTCGGGATTTGGGATTGTCCCAAATTTTTTTTTTTCCAACTTTCCTCCGAGGAAAAACAAACAAAAAAAAATTTTTTTAAATCCCCTAAATTTTCCTTGCCGCTCCTTTCCCCCTCCTTCCCGAGCTCAGCCCAAAGGTAAAAATGGCTCTGGCTCGGTGTGGAAAAGGAAATTTAACCCCAGGATTCCCAGGGAAAAATGGAATTTTCGGGAATTTTGTGGTGTCCCCCCTCTCAAAAAAAAAAAAAAAAAAAACCTCACCGGGGTTATGCCAGAACAAAGAGGGATTTGGGGGTTTTTGTTCGGTTTTTTTTTATTTTGTTTGTTTTTAAATAGGAAATTCTGTGCAAAATCAGGGGAAATGTGCGGGGTTGGGGGGGAAATTTGGGATTTTTTTTTTTTTAGGCGGGGGGAGTACCCATGGGTGCTGGGAATCGCACGAGGATCCAGGGAAAATTATTAATTATTAAAATTATTAATTTATTTTTTATTCATTAATTCTGGGGTTTTTTTGTTTTTTTGGTTTTTTTTTTTTGCACGTTCGTTCAGGAATGCGCTTCCTCCTCCTCCTCTTTTCCTCCTCTTCCTCCTTTGGGATCGTTGCTAAATCGGGATCGATCCTACCCGGGGTGGAGCAAATCATTGTCATCGGAATTCGCAGGAATTTAAAAAGAAAAAAAAAAAAAATTAAAAAGAAATTAAAAAAAAAAAATTTAGAAATTAAAAAAAAAAATTGAAAATAAATTGGGAAAAAAATTTAAAAGAAAAAAATTTAAAAATTCAAAACAGTTCCAAAAAAATAAAAAAAAAATTGAAAAAAATTTGAAAAAATTCAAAAAATTTTTAAAAATTCAAAAAAAATTTCAAAAAAATTTAAAAAAAAATCAAAAATCAAAAAAGTAAAAAAAAAATTTAAAAAATCAAAAAATTTTAAATTTTTTTTAAAAATTAATAAATTTTAAAAAAATTTAAAAAAATTAAAATTTTTTTTAAAATTGATACATTAAAAAAATAAAAAATTAAAAATTTAAAAAATTAAAATTCAAAAAAATTTTAAAAAATTTAAAAATTAAAATAATTTTTAAAAAATCAAAAAATTCAAGAAAATTTTAAAAATTCAAAAAAAATTTAAAAAAAAATTTTAAAAATTGAAAAATAAATTAAAAAAATAAAAAAATTCAAAAAATAAAAAAATTCAAAAAAATTTTAAAGAATTTAAAAAATTCAAAAAAAATTCAAAAAAAATTTAAAAAAATAAAAAAAATTTTTAAAATTCAAAAGAATTAAAAACGATAAAGAAATTTTAAAAATAAAAAAATTTTAAAAAATAAAAATTCAAAAATTCAAATATCAAAAAATTCAAAAAAATAAAAAAAATCAAAAAAATTCAAAAAAATTCAAAAAAAATTCAAAAAAAAATCCAAAAAAAATTCAAAAAAAATCCAAAAAAATTCAAAAAAAAATTCAAAAAAATTCAAAAAAAATTCCAAAAAAATTTAAAAATTCAAAAAAATTTAAAAAATGAAAAAAATTCCAGAAAAATCAAAAAAATTCAAAAAAATTCAAAAAAAATTCAAAAAAAATTCAAAAAAAAATTCAAAAAAAATTCAAAAAAATTAAAAAAAAATTCCAAAAAAATTTAAAAATTCAAAAAAATTAAAAAAATCAAAAAAATCCAAAAAAATCAAAAAAATTCAAAAAAATTCAAAAAAAAATTTTAAAATTCAAAAAATATCAAAAAAATAAAAAAATAAAAAAATTTAAAAAAAAATAAAAAAATTTAAAAACTAAAAAAAATAATTTAAAAATTAAATAAAAAAATAAAAAAATTTAAAAACTAAAAAAAATAATTTAAAAATTAAATAAAAAAATGCGGAGTAAGCAGAACCAACCCAACTTTTCATGCAGGACACAAAAAAGGGGCTGGGGAAGGAGCGGAGCCGCCGCTTCCCTGCCCCCAGGAAGGTTTCCCAGGGAACAATTTCCCCAAAATTCGCCTCCTGAGCTGAGTTCAAGCCTCGCTCCGGCGGCCTCAGGTTCAGAGGGACCCTCCACAATGGAGCCGAGCGCTGCCTGAGCGCTTCCAAAATTTCATTTTTCTCCGGTTTCGTTTTGGTTTTTTTTTTTTTTTTTTTTTTTAGTGTGTATTTTTTTGGGGGGGGCGGGGTTTTTTTGGTGTTTTTTTGGTGGTTTTTTTTTTGGTTTTTTTTTGATTTGTTTTTTTAAGGTTTTTTTTAAGTTTTTTTGTTGTTTGTTTTGGGTTTTTTTTTTTTGGAAGATATCGCGGGAGAGTTGCTAAACACCGAAGAAAACTTGGGATTTAAAGTTGGAAGTAAACTTTAGCAGCTCCAAGGCGTGCGAGAGAATTCGCCTTTCTCCTCCCTCTTTTTTTTTTTTTTTTCATTTTTTCTTTCCCACCATTTTTATTTTTATTTTTTTGTGTGTTTTTCCCATTCTTTATTTTCCTTTTTTATTCTTTTTTATATTTTCTTTTTTCTCTTCCCTTTTCTTTTCCCTTTTTCTTTCCTCCTATTTTTTTCTTTTTTACCTTATTTTTTATTTCCTTTTTTTCCCTTTCCTTTCCTTTCCTTTCCTTTCCTTTCCTTTCCTTTCCTTTCCTTTCCTTTCCTTTCCTTTCCTTTCCTTTCCTTTCCTTTCCTTTCCTTTCCTTTCCTTTCCTTTCCTTTCCTTTCCTTTCCTTTCCTTCTTTTTCCCCCCCCTTTTTTTTTCTTTCCTTTCCTTTTCCCTTTCCTTTTTTCTTTTTTCTTCTCTTCTTTTTTTTTCCCTTGCAATTTTTTTTTTCTTCCCCCCCCCCCCCATTTTTTTGCCTTTTAAGAAAGAATTCGGACAAAAAAAAACAACAACAAAAAAAAGACACGAACTGAATAAAGACGGCGTGCGAGCAAAAAAAAAAAAAAGGGAAAAAAAAAGAAAGAACACAACTCTCTTTTTCCACCGCTTTTACTGTGCACGCCAGCTAATAAATACAATTAATTGCCAATTAATTAAACAAGCTGCAGGATGAATTGTGGCCGAGGCGATGACTTCGAACAACCCGCCTAGAAGGAGAATTTTTTACGCTTTATTAAAAATATTCCTCCACACACCCATCCCAGAGGAATCCACATTTGGGAAGGCGCAGCGACCTCTTCAACGCGGAGCCAAAAAATCATCGAAAAAAATCCATTTAAACCGCGGAAACAAAGCGGAGGCGCCCGCGCTGCCGCCACCTCGGAACCTCGGTGATTTGGGATTTTTTTTTTTTTTTAATTTGGGGGTTTTTTTGGTTTTGGTTTTTTTTTTTTTTTTTTGGAGTGGGATGGGAAAGAGGGTGGTGGAGGAGGGGGGGGGGGGATGGGGTGGGGGGGGGGGTCACCCCATTGTGTGTGCGGGGTTTTGGGGAGGGGGTTCCTTTGAAATGTTGGGGTTCGGGGAATATTCCAGGAATATTCCAGCGGCGGGGAGGGGAATGTGGGATCCCCCCCACTCCCCGAGCCCCCCGAGCTTTGTCCGCTTGATTTTACACCGATCCTTCCCCCCGCCAAAAAAACAAAAAAAAAATTTAAAAAAAATTTTAAAAAAATAAAATAAAAGACGATTTGGGAGGCGGAGATGGGTGCGGGGCCGGCCCGGGCGATGAGAAATGTTTGACTTTTTGATTTTTTTTCCCCTTTTTTTTTTGTTTTTTTTTTTTTTTCCTTGCCGGGGAGGGGGCAGACGAGGAGCCGAACCCCGCAGCAGGAATTGGGTGTTCGGGAAATGTTGCCAAGACTCGACCGGAACATTTGAAAGCCAGATCGGCTGCTTTGGCTTTTTTTTTTTTTTTCCCCTCTTTTCCTTGTTTTTTTTTTTTTTTTTTTTTTTTTTTTTTTTTATCCGCCTCCCCTCCCCCTCTGGCCCCTCTCCGGAGGGATGTGTGCGATCAGCGAGTGGAAACAAAAATGTCCTGATTTCCACGATTTTCCTCGCCGCTCTTTGAAAAGGACAAAGTAAAAAAAAAAAAAAAAAAAAAAAATAATAATAAAAAAAATTAAATCTCCTCGCAAAATGTTCCTGACCTGCGAGGGGACCTTGGGGGTCGTTCCGGCCACCACGGATTACAGCGGCCAAGCCCGGCCAGGAGATTTCCACGCTGGCTACCAACAAATCGAAGGCATCAACTTGGGCTACTTACAGATCAACGGCACCCAGATGTTCGCCCTGGCCCAGGTGCTCAGCCAGATGTTCAAGGACATCCCCAGGACCACCATCAGCAAGAAAATGGAAATCCTGAAGATCAAGAGCCGCCGCTGCGAGCCGGCCGAGCTGCGGACGCTCAAAGCCATCCACTCGGTGCCCACGCGAGCCGTGAAGTGCTCGCTCATCTCCAAGGCGGACCTGGAGGCTCTCTGCACCTCCTGCAAGAGCCTCAGCCCGCGGAGGAGGAAGAGGAGGAGGAGGAAGAGCAGGAGAAGGGAGCAGCTGCTGCTGCCGGAGCCCGGGGAGTTCTTGCCCTGCCCGCGGCCCCCGCCCCGCAGAGCCGCTCCCGGCCGGGCCCCGCCGCTCCCGGGCCCGCAGCCGCTCCAGCCCGCCCGGGGGGGGCTCTTCGCTGCCGTTCTGGCCGCTTCCCCCCGGCATCTGCCGCTGCTGCAGCCGCCGTGCTGGCCCAGGGGGCTTCTCCCGCACGGAGCGGGGCAAGCGGGGGCCGGGAAGGGCCGAGCCCGCGGCTCGCCCCCCTGCAAGAGCCAGGGCAACTCGGCCGGCTACTCCAGTGACTCGGACTCCAGCCTGGACCTGGCAGCGTCCAGCCCCGCCAGCACCAGCGACTCCTCGGAGGAGGAGGAGGAGGAGGAGGAAGAGGAGGAGGAGGAGGAAGGGGACAGCTCGTGCAGCAGTGAGGAAGGCAGCTCCTCGGAGTCGGAGAGCAGCTCGCTGTGCAGCGGGGACTCGGTGCAGAGCACTCGGTACCGGCAGGCGGCTCTGCCCCGTTTCCAGCCGGCCCGGGAGCCGCTCGGCGAGGAGCGGCCGGCGGAGCCTCCCCCGAGCAAAGCGCTGCGCCCCGACCCCGAGCTGCTCTTCCTCTCGCAGCAGCTCTGGGCCCGCACCCTGCGGGCCACAACTTTGGAAAGTTTGAGCGCGGCCTCAGCGCCGAGCCCGGGGGCTCAGCCGGGGTTGTACACCAGGCACGAGACCTCCTCCTCCTCCTCTTCCTCCTCCTCCTCCTCCTCCTCCTCCTCCTCCTCCTCCTCCTCCTCCTCCTCCTCCTCGCCCCCTCCTTCCCCTAGCAGCACCCCCGGGGTGACCCCGCCACAAAAGGAGCGCGGTTTTGGAGAGGCCGGAGGGAAGGATTTGCACAAAGATGCCTGGAACAATACCAGCTCCTCCTCCTTGGAACTGCCCGGCGGAGCCTCCGCGGGGCCAGCGCCTTCCCCGGAGCCTCCCCCGGAGCTGCGGGGGAACCCAGGCTCCTCTGCCCCCGGAGAACCGCGGCCGGAGCATTTCGATCGCCTGATCCGCCGCTCCAAGCTGTGGTGCTACGCTAAAGGTTTCAACCTGGACGGCAAAGATTTACAACGCGGAACGGCGAGCCCTGAACCCTGGAGAGGAGCAGAGCTGAGATTCCAGCCCCGAGGAACAAGCGGGAGCCGGCAGGATGGCAACACCAAACGCCGGCGCCTCTCCAGGGTCACCGAAAGGCAGCGCAGCTCTTCCAAAGCCGGACCACCAAAAACCACCAGGAGGAATTCCAGGAAAGGAAACGCTCCCTGTAAAACCAACCCGCCTCGGAATTCTTTCAGCCTCATGGGCAACTTTCCCTGCACGCCCTCGCTGGTGGTGGGCGAGGATGGCGACCTGTGCCCGGCCTCGTCTCTGGGCGGTAAAAAGTCCTGGGCGCTGTCCAAGACTCACCCGTTGTGGCGCTGGCACTTGGGGGGCAGTGCCAGGCCCGCGCCCCCCAGCCTCAAATTCCGCGGGTGCTCCATCCTGGAGCATCCCTGAGAAGGAAAATTCCGGGATCCAGGAGGGGCCCGGGATGGGGAGAGGGGACCCCAAGGCCCCGGGGGGGGGGGGGGGGGGTGTGAACGGAGGAGCCGCGCGGGGTCGGTTTGGGCTCATTGGGGGCATTTTTGGGGTGGTTTTGGGGCCGATGTGGGGCTCGTTTGGGATCGGTTTGAGGCTGATTTGGTGCCAATTTTGGGACCGATTTGGGGTTGAATAAGGGCCGATTTAGGACTGTTTGGGGCCCGATTTTGGGACAGATTTGGCGCTGATTTTGGGACTGATTTGGGGCCGATTTGGTGCTGAATTTGGGGCCGATTTGGGGATGATTAAAGCCCGATTTGGGGCCGATTTAGGACTGTTTGGGGCCCGATTTTGGGACAGATTTGGCGCTGATTTTGGGGTTGATTTGGGGCCGATTTGGTGCTGATTTTGGGGCCGATTTGGGGATGATTTTGGGACCGATTTGGGGATGATTTTGGGGCCGATTTTGGGGCTGATTTAGGACTGTTTTGGGGCCGATTTTGGGACCGATTTGGTGATGATTCAGTGCCATTTTTGGTGCCGTTTTGGGGCTGATTTTGGACAGATTTTGGGCTGATTTAGGGCTGATTTGGGGTCTCGCGTGCTCCGGGACGTTTGGTTTGGGAGGAGTTTTAGGGTGAGGTTAAAACCTGCGATAGAACCCAAAGAATTCCCCAAAAATGGCACTGGGAATGCGGGGGTGATTCCCAGGAAAGGGATTTAGGGATGAAACAGCTCCTGGGAGAACTGGGAATGGGCTGGGAGAACTGGGAGCAAACTGGGAATGGGCTGGGAGGGCTGGGAATGAACTGGGAATGGGCTGGGAAATCTGAGAATGAAGTGGGAAAGCTGGGAATGAGCTAGGAATGAACTGGGAATGGGCTGGGAGAACTGGGAGTAAACTGGGAATGGGCTGGGAGCAAACTGGGAATTGCTGGGAAGGCTGGGAATGAATGGAAATGGGCTGGGAACGAGCTGGGAGAACTGGGAGAGAGCTGGGAATGGGTGGGGAAATCTGGGAATGAGCTAGGAGTGAAGTGGGAATGAGCTGGAAGAGCTCAGAATGAACTGGGAATGAACTGGGAAAGCTGGGAATGAGCTGGGAGTGAACTGGGAATGAGCTGGGAGAACGGGGAATAAACTGGGAATGGGCTGGGAATGAGCTGGGAGAACGGGGAATGAACTGGGAAAGCTGGGAATGAGTTAGGAATGAACTGGGAATGAGCTGGGAGAACTGGGAATGAACTGGGAAAGCTGGGAATGAGTTAGGAATGAACTGGGAATGAACTGGGTGAACTGGGAATGAGCTGGGAAGGGGATCCTGCTGCCCTGACCCCTACTCAAAAATAACCCCAAAAAAAGAACCAAAAACCCAAACAAGGAAAACCAAGACCTAATTTCTCCTTTTTTTTTTTTTTTTCTCTCCATAAAAAATGGGATTAAACCAATAAAAAAATCCCATGCAGGGAAGGAAACGGGGCAGGGAGGAAACGGCAGCTTTAAAAAAAAAAAAATCGGGAATTCTGGGAGTGTCGGAGGGGGAGTGACTTGAAGTTGCTCCGTGAAAATTCAATAAATATTTTATTTTTAAAGTGGTGGAAAAGGGGAAAAAAAGCGAGGAATTTGCGAGATAATAATCAGGAAAAAAAAAATCAGGATTTTGTGGGATAATCATCCTGGAAAAACTTTGGAGCCAGGAAAATCGGGAATATCCCTCCCTCCGCTAAGGGAATCAAATCCCGCCCGAAATTTTCCAAACCTTTAGGAAGGTGGGAAAAAAAAAAAAAAAAATCGAAGTTGATTTGGGGGTTTTTTTGGGGGGGTGTTTCGGGCCTGTTTTTTTTTTTTTCCCTCTTTTTTTTCCCGGAAGAAAAAAAAATCCCATCTCTCCCTGGAATTTCGGATTTTTTTTCCTCCAAAATTAAATAAAACAACAACAACAAAAAATAATAAATTCAAAATCAAAAATCACCACGAGGGAAAAGGGAAGGATCGAAAGGAAAATTTTCACACGCGGCCAGCTGGATTTATCCCGCTTGAAAATTCCAGCAGAGCCTTCAAAAATAAGGAAAATTAGGGAAAAATGGGATTTTAAAGGTCGGGAATGCTTGGGAGCTGTTTTCTCTGGAAATGGCGAATTGGTGCTGAAAGCTGTGTTTGTTTAATTTGGGTTTTTAGCGGGTTTTTTTTTTTTTGGATGTGAATCTTTTTTTTTTTTTTTTTATTTCGTCCCTCCCACTCTGAGCAAAACAGCGGAAAATTCCCTCGGTAAAATATTGGGATTTTAGAGCCGTTATTCCCCCCAAAAAAACAACAACAACGACAAAAAAACCCAAACAAGCCCAAAATCGTCGGGAAAAGTGGATTTTAGGGGGTTTGGCCCCCTTAGGAATCCCAAAAACTGGGGAGGTTTTCCATGGAATTCCCATGGAATTCCGGGTGGGGTAAAAAAATGTATTTTCTAGGAAAAAAAAAAAAAAAAGAAATTTTGAATCATTTTCGGGTGGGGTCGGAAAAAAAAAAATCCCGGGATGTGCGCTGGGAATGAATATTTATATTTATATTGATAATCCTGTATAAAATCATATAAATATATTAAAAACCATATAAATATATTAAAAATCCTATCTGTGTGTATAAATATAAATCTATGAATATAAATATTTAAATCCAGCAACCTCCAGACCCCGCAGCTCCCCCAGAAAAACTCAGGAATGTTTTTCCAAGGGATAAAATCACCTCGGGAATTGCAGGCCCAGGTTTTTATCCTGGTGTAAATACGGTTAAAAATTCGTTTTTTCTATTAAAAAAATTCACATTTTAGGCTGAGATTTTTTTTTTTTTATTTTTCATTTCTCCGTTCGTGCGTGGGGTTTGGATGTAAATATTTGTAAATCTCCTGTAAATCTCAATAAATTCTCTGTAAATGTTCTGTAAATATTGAGGGTTTGGGGGAAAAAAAATCAAAATACCTCAAAATTTTAATTGAAAACAAATACCCCAAAAAATCATTAAAATAAGAATTATCATCCTAATGTTAATTATGATAATTCCCACTTTGGTTTTGAGGTGTTTGAGGGAACTGAAGCAACCAAAGAATAAAGAAAATAAACTTTAAATAAGAAATAGAATCCGGGGGGAGCGGAGCTGCAGTGGAAATGAATGGAATAAAAGAAATATAAATTTAAAAATTGAAAACGAAAATACCAATTTTGGGCTGGAATCGCTTGGGTTGGGGTGAAAATCAGCAAATCTGAGGTGGGTTTGGGGCCAGGATCCCAATGGGATGAGCTGGGGAATGGGAATTTGGGATGAGTTGGGGAATGGGAATTTGGGATGAGCTGCGGGATCCCAATGGGATGAGCTCCAGGAGGAGGATCCCGATGGGACTCTGCAGGACAGGGATCCCAGTGGGATGAGCTGGGGAATGGGAATCCTGCTGGGATGAGCTGCAGGATCCCAGTGGGATGAGCTGGGGAATGGGAATCCTGCTGGGATGAGCTCCAGGATCCCAGTGGGATGAGCTGGGGAATGGGAATCCTGCTGGGATGAGCTGCAGGATCCCAGGGGGATGAGCTGGGGAATGGGAATCCTGCTGGGATGAGCTGCAGGGCCAGGATCCCATCAGGATGCAGTGGAAATTTGGAATCTTGCTGGGATGAGCTGTGGGAATGATGATCCCAATGGGATTAGCTGCAGGGTGGGAATCCCACCGGGAATGGGAATCCTGGATGAACTGCAAGGCCAGGATCCCGGTGGGATGAGCTCCAGGATCCCAGTGGGATGAGCTGCAGGATCCCAGTGGGATGAGCTGCAGGATCCCGGTGGGATGAGCTGCAGGATCCCAGTGGGATGAGCTCCAGGATCCCGGTGGGATGAGCTCCAGGATCCCGGTGGGATGAGCTGCAGGATCCCAGTGGGATGAGCTCCAGGATCCCGGTGGGATGAGCTGCAGGATCCCAGTGGGATGAGCTGCAGGATCCCGGTGGGATGAGCTGCAGGATCCCGATGGGATGAGCTGCAGGAACAGTGGGATGAGCTCCAGCATGGCAGTCCCAATGGGATGCACCGGAGAGTGGGAATCCTGCTGGGATGAGCTCCAGGATCAGCTCGGTTATCAGCTGTGGTTATTCCCAGTTCCTGGAGGTTCCTCCCTTCCCCTGCAGCCCCCCCGGTACCGAGGACCAGTGGATGCCCAGGGTCACTGGCCCGGCGCCCAGGGACCAGTGGGAGCCCAGGGACACTGGCCCAGTGCTGGGGGATGCCAAGGGACACAGGCCCAGTGACCAAGGACCAGTGGATGCCCAGGGACACTGGCCCGGTGCCCAAGGACCAGTGGAAGCTCAGGGACACTGGCCCGGTGCCCAAGGACCAGTGGAAGCTCAGGGACACTGGCCCGGTGCCCAAGGACCAGTGGAAGCTCAGGGACACTCGCCCAGTGCCCAAGGACCAGTGGAAGCTCAGGGACACTCGCCCAGTGCCCAAGGACCAGTGGGAGCTCAGGGACACTCGCCCAGTGCCCAAGGACCAGTGGGAGCTCAGGGACACTGGCCCGGTGCCCAAGGACCAGTGGATGACCAGGGACACTGGCCCAGTGCCCAAGGACCAGTGGAAGCTCAGGGACACTGGCCCGGTGCCCAAGGACCACTGGATGCCCAGGGACACTGGCCCGGTGCCCAGGGACCAGTGGGAGCTCAGGGACACTGGCCCGGTGCTGGGGGATGCCAAGGGACACAGGCCCAGTGCCCAAGGACCAGTGGAAGCTCAGGGACACTGGCCCGGTGCCCAGGGACCAGTGGATGCCCAGGGACACTGGCCCGGTGCCCAGGGACCAGTGGGAGCTCAGGGACACTGGCCCAGTGCCCAAGGACCAGTGGGAGCTCAGGGACACTGGCCCGGTGCCCAAGGACCAGTGGATGCCCAGGGACACTGGCCCAGTGCCCAAGGACCAGTGGAAGCTCAGGGACACTGGCCCGGTGCCCAGGGACCAGTGGGAGCTCAGGGACACAGGCCCAGTGCCCAAGGACCAGTGGGAGCCCAGGGACACTGGCCCGGTGCTGGGGGATGCCAAGGGACACAGGCCCAGTGCCCAAGGACCAGTGGGAGCTCAGGGACACTGGCCCGGTGCCCAGGGACCAGTGGGAGCTCAGGGACACTGGCCCAGTGCCCAGGGACCAGTGGAAGCTCAGGGACACTGGCCCGGTGCCCAGGGACCAGTGGGAGCTCAGGGACACTGGCCCAGTGCCCAAGGACCAGTGGGAGCTCAGGGACACTGGCCCGGTGCCCAAGGACCAGTGGATGACCAGGGACACTGGCCCAGTGCCCAAGGACCAGTGGATGACCAGGGACACTGGCCCAGTGCCCAAGGACCAGTGGAAGCTCAGGGACACTCGCCCAGTGCCCAAGGACCAGTGGAAGCTCAGGGACACTGGCCCGGTGCCCCGGGGCCAGCGGGACAAAGGAGCTGCAGGTGCCCTCCGCAGGGCTCCCACCGCCGGCCCGGAGGCGATTTTGGGTTAAAAAAGGGCTTTTTCAGCCTTCTCCCAGTAGCGGTACCCGGCTGCCTGCCTTCCTTCCCAGCGGCGCTTCCCAGGAGCGGGCCTGGATCCCCAGGGATCCGCTCGGGATTCCAGCAGCTCTTGGGGCCGGAACAGAATTCCCGGGTGTTCTCCTCCTAATTCCCGATAAAAACAGGAATTCCCGGCCGGGGAATTCCTGGATGTGCTTGGATTTAGTCGGAATTATGTGTCCTGGATTTATTCGGAAAGGAAATAGATTTTTTTTTTTTTTTTTTTTATATTTCAAGATTAGGCCAAGAGAGCAGAGAACGCAGCCGAGGGTGGCTGAAGTGACGGAATCCCCGCAGGGGGAAACGTGTCCACCCCAACCCAGAGGCAGAAAAGGAGAAAACGTCCCCCAAAAAAACCCCAAAAATCTTCACCGATCCCTTAAAGCCGAGCCCCGGTGCTGCAAATCTGTTTCAGTTTCAGGTCCCGTCGCTATTTTGGTGTCACCGCTGTCACCGGGCCAGGGCGGGTCGGAGGAAGGAGAGAATTTGTCTAAATTAGGAAATCACCCCAAAAATCCACAGAGCGCTCGGGCAGAGCCGCAACTGCTCCACACCGCGCTCGGGACGAATTGTTTTCATTTGTGCACGAATTAAATTAAAGTGCAGCTCAATTACAGCTGATTTTAGGGCCCCTGGGTGGGTTTCACACCGGGGGAATCCGCAGAGTTCCGAACCCTTCGCGCCCCGAGTTTTTGGGTAGTTTCATCAAAATTTCCCATTCCTGGCACTCGCAAAGCCAAAAATATTTCCGTCCCAGGACGGAAGTGAGTCAGGGCTGAGCTGGTTGGTGTCACTCTTTAATTACTCATTAATTACTCATTAATAAGCTCTGATCCACGCTGGAGCCGTGCCGGTGACTTTCCCAAGTTTTGTTTTGTTTTTTTGGGTTTTTTTTTGGGAGGGGGTGGAAACCTCAGAGATGTCAGAATTTGTGTTTGCAGAGGGCGGAGCCGTGATTCATTAATTATTCAATCACTCAGCAGTGATTAATTGCTGGGTCACAGCCCCAAAATTCCTGATGAGTAACTGGAGGGGGGTGGGAAATTCCAACTCATGCTGCTCCTGTCCCCTCCTGTCCCGCGGGGCTTTGGGAGGGCTCAGAGCGCGTTGGGAATTTCGTGGATTTGAGGAATCCAAGGATCCTGGAATGGTTTGGGTGGGAAGGGACCTTAATTCCCCTGCAGTGCCACCCCGGCCATGGCAGGGCCACCTCCCCCTGTCCCAGGTGGCTCCACACCCCAATGTCCAGCCTGGCCTGGGACACTCCCAGGGATGGAGCAGCCACAGCTGCTCTGGGAATTCCATCCCAGCCAATCTCCGCCCTCCCCGGGAGGAATTCCTTCCCAAATCCCACCCTCTGGAAATCCATTCCTGTGTCCTGTCCCTCTGTCCCTTGTCCCTCTGTCCCTGGTCCCTCTGTCCCTTGTCCCCAGCCCTGCTCCAGCTCTCCTGGAGACCCCCAGGACCTGGCAGGGCTCTGAGTTCTCCTTGGAGCTTATCCAGGCTGGAGAATCCCAAATCTGCCTGGATAGATGGATGATGGATAATGGATGTAATCCATGGATGGATGGATCCATGGATGGATCCATGGATGGATGGAATCCAGGGATGGATCGATGGATGGATGGATGATGGATGGATGGATGGATGGATGATGGATGGAATCCATGGATGGATGGATGGATGGATGGAATCCATGGATGGATGATGGATGGATGGATGATGGATGGATGGATGGGTGGATGGATGGATGGAATCCATGGATGGATGGATGGATGGATGGATGGATGGGTGGATGGATGGATGATGGATGGATGGATGGATGGATGGATGGATGGATGGATGGATGATGGATGGATGGATGGATGATGGATGGATGGATGGATGGATGGATGGATGGATGATGGATGGATGATGGATGGATGGATGATGGATGGATGGATGGATGGATGATGGATGGAATCTATGGATGGATGGATGGATCCATGGATGGATGATGGATGGATGGATGATGGATGGAGGGAATCCATGGATGGATGGATGGATGGATAGATGGATGATGGATGGACGGATGGACAGATGTGGATCCAGACGTGCCCCAGGAGGTTCCCCTGTGTCCCTGTGGGTCAGGGCTCTGGGTGGTTCCTGTCCTGCTGCTCCCCCTGCACCCCTCCCCTCCCCCCATGTTTCCTGCACCCCCCACAGCCCCGGATGTGGCCCCGATCCCCAGCGCTGCTCCGAGAACCACGAGCGCTTCCTGCCCGCACCCAGGGACACCCAGAGACACCCAGAGCCATCCAGGGACATTCCAGGGACACCCAGAGACACCCAGGGACATCCAGGGACATTCAGGGACATTCCAGGGACACCCAGGGACATCCAGGGACATCCAGGGACACCCAGGGACATCCAGGGACATTCAGGGACATTCCAGGGACACCCAGGGACATCCAGGGACATTCAGGGACATTCCAGGGGCACCTGGAGACAACCAGAGACACCCAGAGCCATCCAGGGACATTCCAGGGACACCCAGAGACACCCAGGGACATCCAGGGACACCCAGGGACATCCAGGGACATTCAGGGACATCCAGGGACATTCAGGGACATTCCAGGGGCACCTGGAGACAACCAGAGACACCCAGAGCCATCCAGGGACATTCCAGGGACACGCGGGGACATCCAGAGACACCCAGAGACACCCAGGGACATTCCAGGGACATCCAGGGACATTCAGGGACATTCAGGGACATTCAGGGACATTCCAGGGGCACCCCGGGACACCCAGAGACACCCAGGGACATTCAGGGACATTCCAGGGACACCCAGAGACACCCAGAGACATCCAGGGACATTCAGGGACATTCCAGGGGCACCCCGGGACACCCAGAGACATCCAGGGACATCCAGGGACATCCAGGGACATTCAGGGACATTCCAGGGGCACCCCGGGACACCCAGAGACATCCAGGGACACCCAGGAACATCCAGGGACATCCAGGGACATTCAGGGACATTCCAGGGACACCCAGGGACATCCAGGGACATTCAGGGACATTCAGGGACATTCCAGGGGCACCCCGGGACACCCAGGGACATTCCAGGGACATTCCAGGGGCACCTGGAGACAACCAGAGACACCCAGAGCCATCCAGGGACATTCCAGGGACACGCGGGGACATCCAGAGACACCCAGAGACACCCAGGGACATTCCAGGGACACCCAGGGACATTCCAGGGGCACCCAGGGACACCCAGGGACATCCAGGGACATTCAGGGACATTCCAGGGGCACCTGGAGACAACCAGAGACACCCAGAGCCATCCAGGGACATTCCAGGGACACCCAGAGACACCCAGGGACATTCCAGGGACACCCAGGGACATCCAGGGACATTCCAGGGACTTCCAGGGGCACCCAGGAACACCCAGGGACATTCCAGGGACACCTGGGGACACCCGGGAGTACTCAGGGACACTCAGGGCATGACGCACTGGGAATTGGGAACTGGGAACTGGGAACTGGGAACTGGGCACTGGGAATTGGGAACTGGGCATTGGGAACTGGGAACTGGGAATGGGAACTGGGAATGAGCACTGGGAATTGGGAATGGGAACTGGGAATTGGGCATTGGGAACTGGGAACTGGGCATTGGGAACTGGGAACTGGGCACTGGGAACTGGGAACTGGGAATGGGCACTGGGAACTGGGAATGGGAACTGGGAATTGGGCACTGGGAATTGGGAACTGGGCATTGGGAATTGGGAATTGGGAACTGGGAATGGGAACTGGGCACTGGGAACTGGGAATGGGAACTGGGAACTGGGAATGGGAACTGGGAACTGGGCACTGGGAATTGGGAACTGGGCATTGGGAACTGGGCATTGGGAATTGGGAACTGGGAATGGGCACTGGGAACTGGGAATGGGAACTGGGAACTGGGAACTGGGAATGGGAACTGGGAACTGGGCACTGGGAATTGGGAACTGGGCATTGGGAACTGGGCATTGGGAACTGGGAATGGGAACTGGGAATGGGAACTGGGAATGGGAACTGGGCATTGGGAACTGGGCATTGGGAACTGGGAATGGGAACTGGGAATGGGAACTGGGCATTGGGAACTGGGCATTGGGAACTGGGAATGGGAACTGGGAATGGGAACTGGGAATTGGGCACTGGGAATTGGGAACTGGGAATTAGGAACTGGGCATTGGGAACTGGGAACTGGGAATGGGAATTGGGAACTGGGAATGGGAACTGGGAATTGGGCACTGGGAATTGGGAACTGGGAATTGGGAACTGGGCATTGGGAACTGGGCATTGGGAACTGGGAACTGGGAATGGGAATTGGGAACTGGGAATGGGAACTGGGAATTGGGCACTGGGAATTGGGAACTGGGAATAGGAACTGGGCATTGGGAACTGGGAACTGGGAATGGGAATTGGGAACTGGGAATGGGAACTGGGAATTGGGCACTGGACACTGAAAACTGGGAACTGGGCACCAAGAATTTGTGGCCAGGCCCACTAAGTTGAATTTTTAAAGATTATTATTTTTAAATAATATTTTAGAGACTGATATTTTAAAATTATATTATTTGAAATAATATTAGTTTGAAATTATTTTATGTTAAGTAATACTGATTTTAAATGGTCTGTTACCGAGGCAGGAGCTGCTTCCCTGATCCATAAATTCCCTAAATACAACAGCAGAGGATGAAATTAAGGAATCTCTCTAATTTCAGTCCTGAATTCCAACCAAGTCACCATTCCCAGATGTTCAAAAAATTGAATTTTATCTTTTTGGCCAATAAAATTAAATAAAACAACATAAATCAGACATCTCCCACATCTTTCCCAAATTTTTCCCAAGAATCCTCTGAGCCTTTTTCCCCATCCCAGCCTCCCCTTCCCGCAAGGATCAGAGATAGAAATGGAATTTAAATTAGAATTTAAATTGGAATTTAAATTAGAATTTAAAGGCATTTAAATTCCATTAAATGGGAATTTAATCCCTTAAAAGTTAAATTCCAAAGATCTCCATGGACAGAGGATGGGTGGAAATCCCAAATTTCATCCTGAGACAATCCCAAATCTCCAAGATACAAAGGCCAGAATTCCATTTTTCTTTTTTCCTTTTAAACACAAAAGATAAAAGGGAGGGGGGAAAAAAAAAATCAAAAAAAAAAAAAGGGGGGGGGGGGAAAGGAGAGAAAACCCTCAGGAAAAACAAGTTCAGGCTGAGAGAATTCCTGCCCTTCCAGGGATTTTAAAGGATTGGGATAAAAGGGGGGGAAAATGCGGATGTAACACTCGGCCAGGCTGCTCAAAATGGGGCAAAAAATTGGAATTTTGGGGTTTGTATTAAAAGAAATCCCAGGATGGGCCCGGCTGAGATTCCAAAGGTTTTGGGGATGAGGAAAATGCTGATATTTGGATTGGGGCTATTTAAATAGAAAATGGTAAAATGCTGGAATTTCCAGAGCAGGAACGATGATCAGAAGGGTGGGAAAATCCCAAAAATCCTCGGGAATTGTTGCTGGGAGTGCATGTGGAAGGGGGAAGGATAAAACATCCCCCAAAAAAAGTTAATTTGGGACTTGTCCCACAATTTCTGTGCCCTTTTTTCCGGGAGCTGCTCCGGGTCCCAATTCCAGAACATTCCAGGACCAGCCCGAGCTGAGGGAATGTGGCCTGGGATGGGTTTGGGTCACTTTTCTGGGATTTGGTCATTCCTGGGTTTTCCTGGCTGTGTTCTGGGTCCAAGGGGAGTTTCCTGGGATACCCCAAAGGTGACGTGGTGGAGATTTTGGGATCTGCAGGTGAAATCCCATAAATAAAGAAATATTCCCAATATTTCAGGATTATTTCACCCATTCCCTGCAGGTGCAATCCCAAACAAAAATATTCCCATAAATATTTCAGGATCTCCTCACTCATTCCCTGCAGGTACAATCCCATAAATAAAGAAATATTCCAGATATTTCAGGATTATTTCACCCATTCCCTGCAGGTGCAATCCCATAAATAAAGAAATATTCCCAATATTTCAGGATTATTTCACTCATTCCCTGCAGGTGCAATCCCATAAATAAAGAAATATTCCAAATAATTCAGGATTATTTCACCCATTCCCTGCAGGTGCAATCCCATAAATAAAGAAATATTCCAAATAATTCAGAATTATTTCACTCATTCCCTGCAGGTGCAATCCCAAACAGAAATATTCCAAATAATTCAGTTTCACTTCACTGGGTTCCCTGCAGGTGTAATCCCATAAATAAATAAATATTCCCAATATTCCAAATAATCAGGATAATTTCTCTTCACTCATTCCCTGGAGGTACAACCCCATAAATAAAGAAATATTCACAATATTTCAGGATAATTTCTCTTCACTCATTCCCTGCAGGTGTAATCCCATAAATAAATATTCCAAGTAACTCAGGAACTTTTTTCTTCCCTGGTTCCTTGCAGGTGAAATCCCATAAATTAATATTCCAAATATTTCAGGATAATTCCTCTTCCCTCATTTCATACAGACACAATCCCAAACAGAAATATTCCCATAAATACTCCAGGATAATTTCACTGGATTCCTGCAGGTGCAATCCCATCAATAAAGCAATAATCCCAAATATTCCAGGATCATTTCCCTGTTTTCCCGCTATTCCCACCACTCCTCCCGCCGCACACAAACCTCCGGGAAAAGGAAGGAAGGAAGGAAGATTTTTTTCCTCCTTCCCACATCCCGGAGCAGGTGCCAAGGGGTTAAATCCCTTTTCCAAGGGAGGCTCGGGCGGTGGCGCTGCCGGAGCCGGGATCTGGGAATTTTGGGAATAATTGGATTTTCGGAGCGTTCCATGGGGAACAGCGGGATCCCCGCTCTCCCAGCCGGGAAGTGGAGGCCGCGGGGAGGAGGGAAAAAAACAAACAAAAAAAAATTCCTAAAATCTTCATAGCAAAGGGTTAAAATAAATAAAAATAAACAAACACAAAAATAAAATAATAATAATAAATTTTAAAAAAAATCCAAAATGTCACCCGCGTGCAAACCCGCCCGACCCGGACGCGGCCGAGTTGGGATCCGTGAACCGCAAATTTTACCGGAGAGTGCGGGCGGCGCCGCCATGATTGTACCGGGAGGGGGGACACGGGGGGGACAGCGACAAACGAGGGGACAGCGACAAATGGGGGGGGGGACAGGGACAAAATGGGGGGGGGACAGGGACAAACTGGGGGGGGGGATAGCGACAAATTGGGGGGGGATAGCGACAAATTGGGGGGGGATAGCGACAAATTGGGGGAGGATAGCGATAAATTGGGGGGGGGGATAGAGACAAATTGGGGGGACAGGGACAGACGGGGGGACAGGGACAAATTGGGGGGGGACAGCGACAAATGGGGGGGGGACAGGACAGACGGGGGGACAGCGACAGACGGGGGGACAGCGACAAACGGGGGGACAGCGACAAATGTGGGAGGGACAGCGACAAATTGGGGGGACGAGCACAGATGGGGGAGACAGCGACAAACGGGGGGACAGGGACAAATTGGAGGGGACAGGGACAAATTGGGGGGTGACGAGCAGCAAGGGAGAGGGACAAGCAGTAAGGGGGGGGGGGGTGGCCACAAGTGCCACCTCCTTGCTGTCCCCCCTCTGTCCCCTCCCTCTTTGTGACTTCTCTTCCCCCCCCCAACCCCCCCCCCCCCCGATCCAGCTCCGGTCCCCCCGCGAGAGGCGGGGAGGGGGCAGCACGGAGGAGGGGGAGGAAGAGGAGGAGGAGGAGGGAAGGGGAGGAGGGGGAGGAGGAGGAGGAGGAGGAGCGCGGGGAGGGAGCGGGGGGCAGGAAAACCCTCCTGGAAGTATGAAGGAGATGGTGGGAGGCTGCTGTGTGTGTTCCGACGAGCGCGGCTGGGCGGAGAACCCGCTCGTCTACTGCGATGGCCACGGCTGCAATGTGGCCGTGCACCAAGGTGAGCCCGGCACGGACCCCCCCCCCCCCCAAAATCCCCTCTTGGGGTGGGGGGGATGGGAGAGGACGGGGTGAGGATGAGGATGAGGATGGTGGTGGTGGTGGAGGGGGGGGGGTTGCGCTTTGTTTTAACGCTATTGTTCCAAATAACGGTGTCACCGCTGGGGTGGCGCGGTCGCACGGAGCGGGGGGGGTGGGGACACACAGGATGGGGACAAGGCGGGGGGAGGAGTTGGGGTGGCAGCGGAGACCCGACCCCCCCCCCCCCCCTCCTCCCACTGGGATCGGGATTTTTGGGGATTTATGCGCTGCCCTCCCCCCCCCCCCCTCCCCTCGGTTTAACAGGGAGGGAAATGGGGGGGGGGGGGGGGTCAGAGGTGCTGTGCCCCCCACTCGGGATCGGGGGAAAACCACGGTGGGGCGATGGGGCCCGGAGCTGCCTGGGCGAGGGGAGGGAGGGAGGAAGGCAGCCCTCCTCCTCCTCCTCCTCCTCCTCCTCCTCCTCCTCCTCCTCCTCCTCCTCCCGCCCTCCCCCCGCTGCTCCCGGCGACACGGCCCATTTGCATTTTAAATGACTCCGGACCCGCCCCCAGCTCGCCGTAACGGGCCCCGGAAAGTTTGTCCTGAGCTCGGTGAACGAAACCGAGGCGGGTTCGGATCGGTACCGGCGGTACCGGGGCTCGCTTTGTACCGATCGGTACCGGGGTTCGGTTTGTCCCGATCGGTACCGGGGTTCGGTTTGTCCCGATCGGTACCGGGGCTCGGTTTGTTCCGATCGGTACCGGCGGTACCGGGGCTCGGTTTGTCCCGATCGGTACCGGGGCTCGGTTTATTCCGATCGGTACCGGCGGTACCGGGGCTCGGTTTGTCCCGATCGGTACCGGGGCTCGGTTTGTCCCGATCGGTACCGGCGGTACCGGGGCTCGGTTTGTCCCGATCGGTACCGGGGCTCGGTTTATTCCGATCGGTACCGGCGGTACCGGGGCTCGGTTTGTCCCGATCGGTACCGGGGCTCGGTTTGTTCCGATCGGTACCGGCGGTACCGGGGCTCGGTTTGTCCCGATCGGTACCGGGGCTCGGTTTATTCCGATCGGTACCAGGCGGTACCGGGGCTCGGTTTGTCCCGATCGGTACCGGGGGTTCGGTTTGTACCGATCGGTACCGGGGCTCGGTTTGTTCCGATCGGTACCGGCGGTACCGGGGTTCGGTTTGTCCCGATCGGTACCGGGGTTCGGTTTGTTCCGATCGGTACCGGCGGTACCGGGGCTCGGTTTGTCCCGATCGGTACCGGCGGTACCGGGGCTCGGTTTGTCCCGATCGGTACCGGGGTTCGGTTTGTTCCCGATCGGTACCGGGGCTCGGTTTGTCCCGATCGGTACCGGGGCTCGGTTTATTCCGATCGGTACCGGCGGTACCGGGGCTCGGTTTGTTCAGAACGCGCCGAGGGCTCCGGGCTGCTCGGGCCGCGCTCTTCTCCCGGCCGCTGCTATCCCGTCCTCTCCCGCCTGTTTTATCCCATCTTTTTCCCGGTTGTTGTTTTATCCCATCTTTTTCCCGGTTATTTTATCCCGTCCCTCACCCGGTTGTTGTTTTTCCCATCCCTATCCCGATTGTTATTCCATCCCGTCCCTATCCCGGTTATTTTATCCCGTCCCTATCCCGGTTGTTGTTTTATCCCGTCCCTGTCCCTTCACGTCTCCAGCTCTTCCTGCTCGCTCCCGGCCCGTTCCTGGTGCTCACTCCTGGCTCTGGCTGTCCGTGTGTCCGGCCCTGTCCGTGTGTCCCACTTGTCCGTGTGTCCGGCCCCGTCCGGCCCTGTCCGTTTGTCCAGCCCTGTCCGTGTGTCCAGCCCCATCTGGCCCTGTCTGTGTGTCCCACTTGTCCGTGTGTCCAGCCCCGTCCGTGTGTCCGGCCCCGTCCGGCCCTGTCCGTGTGTCCAGCCCCGTCCGTGTGTCCGGCCCCGTCCAGCCCTGTCTGTGTGTCCGGCCCTGTCCGTGTGTCCGGCCCCGTCCGGCTCTGTCCGTGTGTCCAGCCCTGTCCATGTGTCCGGCTCTGTCTGTGTGTCCAGCCCCATCTGGCCCTGTCTGTGTGTCCCACTTGTCCGTGTGTCCGGCCCCGTCCGGCCCTGTCTGTGTGTCCAGTCCTGTCTGTGTGTCCCACTTGTCCGTGTGTCCAGCCCCATCTGGCCCTGTCCGTGTGTCCGGCCCTGTCCGTGTGTCCGGCCCCGTCCGGCTCTGTCCGTGTGTCCAGCCCTGTCTGTGTGTCCAGCCCCATCTGGCCCTGTCTGTGTGTCCCACTTGTCCGTGTGTCCGGCCCCGTCCAGCCCTGTCCGTGTGTCCAGCCCCGTCCGTGTGTCCGGCCCCGTCCAGCCCTGTCTGTGTGTCCAGCCCCGTCCGTGTGTCTGGCCCCATCCAGCCCTGTCTGTGTGTCCAGCCCTGTCCGTTTGTCCAGCCCCGTCCATGTGTCCGGCCCCGTCCAGCCCTGTCCGTTTGTCCAGCCCTGTCCGTGTGTCCAGCCCCATCTGGCCCTGTCTGTGTGTCCCACTTGTCCGTGTGTCCGGCCCCGTCCGGCCCTCTCCGTGTGTCCAGCCCCATCTGGCCCTGTCTGTGTGTCCGGCCCTGTCCGTGTGTCCGGCCCCGTCCGGCTCTGTCTGTGTGTCCAGCCCCATCTGGCCCTGTCTGTGTGTCCCACTTGTCCGTGTGTCCGGCCCCGTCCGGCCCTGTCTGTGTGTCCAGCCCCGTCCGTGTGTCCGGCCCCGTCCGGCCCTGTCTGTGTGTCCAGCCCTGTCCGTGTGTCCGGCCCCGTCCAGCCCTGTCCGTGTGTCCGGCCCCGTCCGTGTGTCCAGCCCTGGCCCTGTCCCTGGCAGCCGCAGGGATTGTTGCCCTCAGGCTCTGTTGCTGTCCCTGGTTTTGGTGTGTCCGTGGTTCCAGCCCTGGCTGGTGACACCCATGAGGTGACCTCATGAGATGACACCCAGGATGTGACACCCACGAGGTGACCCCATAAAGTGACCCCGCCAGGTGACCCCTCCAGGTGACCCCGCCAGGTCCGTGACACTCCCGGGGGCTCTGTCACAGGTTGTGGCTGTGGGGTCAGGGAATGGTTCGGGTGGGAAGGGACCCCAGATCCCGCCTGGGGACACCCGCAGTGTCCAGCCTGGCCTGGGACGCTCTGGGGACAGCCACCGCTTTTGTGGGAACCCAAAACCCGGTCACCGTTCCCACCCCTGGGGATGACCCTAAGTGACCCCACAGCTCCAGGGGCTCTTGAAGGACAAATTCCTGCTCCCGTTCCCATTCCCATCCCCGTTCCCATTCCCATCCCTATCCCTGTTCCCATTCCAATTCCCGTCCCTGTTCCCGTCCCTGTCCCCGTCCCTGTCCCCGTTCCCGTCCCTGTTCCCGTCCCCGTTCCCGTCCCTGTTCCCATTCCCCATTCCCATTCCCCATTCCCCATTCCCATTCCCCCTTCCCATTCCTATTCCCCATTCCCCATTCCCATTCCCCATCCCCATTCCCCCATTCCCATTCCCCATTCCCCATTCCCATTCCCCATTCCCCATTCCCATTCCCCCTTCCCATTCCCATTCCCCATTCCCATTCCTATTCCCCATTCCCCATTCCCATTCCCCCATCCCCATTCCCCCATTCCCATTCCCCATTCCCCATTCCCATTCCCCATTCCCATTCCCCATTCCTATTCCCCATTCCCCATTCCCCATTCCCATCCCCATTCCCATTCCCCATTCCCATTCCTGCTCTTGGTTTTTCCCGGTGCTCCCCAATTCCTGGCTCCCTCCATCCCCCCGGTTTTGTTTTCGAGGCTCCTGGTGCTGTTCCCATTCCCGCCCCCAAAATTCAGAGAATCGGTTTTGTGTGGCAGCGGGAACTTCCAGAGGGGCAGGAGGCGTTTCAAATATTCAGGAGCAGTTTTGAGGGGTCAGGAATGGTTTTTGAAGGGTCAGGAATGGTTTTGGAAGGGTTAGGAAGAGTTGTAAATATCCAGGAACGGTTTTTGATGGGGTCAGGAATTATTTTTAAGGGTCAGGAGCTGTTTTTGAGGGGTCAGGAAGAGTTTCAGATATTCAGGAACAGTTCCAGAAGTGCAAGAACAGTTCCAGATTTTCGAGAAAAGTTTCAGAGGGACAAGAACAATTCCTAAGGGTCAGGGAGAGTTTTTGAAGGGTCAGGGAGAGTTTCAAATATTCAGGAGCAGTTCCAGATTTTCAAGAACAGCTCCAGAGCTGTTCCAAAGGGTCAGGAACCATTTCCGAGGGTCAGCAATAGTCTCTGGTTTTCAGGAGCAGTTTCAGGAACAGTTCCAGATTTTTCAGGAGGAGTTTTAGGAGCAGTTCCAGATTTTTGGGAGCAGTTCCAGAAGCAGTTTCAGATTTTCAGGAGCAGTTTCAGATTTTCAGGAGAATTTTTAAAGGGTCAGGATCAGTCTCAAATTTCCAGGATGAGTCCCAGATTTTCAGGAGCAGTTTCAGATTTTTAGGAGCAATTCCAGGAGCAGTTTCAGATTTTTAGGATCAGTTTTTAAGGGTCAGGATCAGTCCCAGATTTCCAGGATCAGTCCCAGATTTTCAGGAGCAGTTCCAGGAGCAGTTTCAGATTTTTAGGATCAGTTTTTAAGGGTCAGGGTCAGTCCCAGATTTTCAGGAGCAGTCCCAGATTTCCGGGATCAGTCCCAGATTTTCGGGAGCAGTCCCAGATTTCCAGGATCAGTCCCAGATTTTCGGGAGCAGTCCCAGATTTCCAGGATCAGTCCCAGATTTCCGGGATCAGTCCCAGATTTCCAGGATCAGTCCCAGATTTCCGGGAGCAGTCCCAGATTTCCAGGATCAGTCCCAGATTTTTGGGAGCAGTTCCAGGAGCAGTTTCAGATTTTTAGGATCAGTTTTTAAGGGTCAGGATCAGTCCCAGATTTCCAGGATCAGTCCCAGATTTCCGGGAGCAGTCCCAGATTTCCAGGATCAGTCCCAGATTTCCGGGATCAGTCCCAGATTTCCAGGATCAGTCCCAGATTTCCGGGAGCAGTCCCAGATTTCCAGGAGCAGTCCCAGATTTTTGGGAGCAGTTCCAGGAGCAGTTTCAGATTTTTAGGATCAGTTTTTAAGGGTCAGGATCAGTCCCAGATTTCCAGGATCAGTCCCAGATTTCCGGGAGCAGTCCCAGATTTCCAGGATCAGTCCCAGATTTTCGGGAGCAGTTCCAGGAGCAGTTTCAGATTTTTAGGATCAGTTTTTAAGGGTCAGGATCAGTCCCAGATTTCCAGGATCAGTCCCAGATTTCCGGGATCAGTCCCAGATTTCCAGGATCAGTCCCAGATTTCCGGGATCAGTCCCAGATTTCCAGGAGCAGTCCCAGATTTTCGGGAGCAGTTCCAGGGGAGCAGGTTCAGGCTCTGAGCCTCGCTCAGTCCCGCTCTGTGCCTGTGGGAAGCTCAGGGAGCTGATTTGGGGTTTTTTGGGGCAGGATGTGGGGATTCCCCAGCTCCTCACAGCCCTTTTGGAGCCCGGCCCAGCCTCTGCGGCTTCGGGGAGGTTTTTATTCCCAAAATAACTCAAACCCTAAACAGGAACCTCAGGGCTCTGCCTGCAGGGGTTTGGGGAAGTTTTTAATCCCAAAATAACACAAACCCCAAAAAAGGAACTCTCAGGATTCATCCTGCAGGGGTTTGGGGAAGTTTTTAATCCCAAAATAAAACTCAACCCCCAAAAAGGAATCTTGGGACTGACCCCACAGGGTTTTGGGGAAGATTTATTCCCCAAATAACTCAAACCCCAAAAAGGAACCTCAGGGCTCTGCCTGCAGGGGTTTGGGGAAGTTTTTAATCCCAAAATAAATCAAACCCCCAAAAAAGAACTCTCAGGGTTCACCCTGCATTGATCTGGGGATGTTTTATTTCCAAAACAACTCAAACCCCAAATAAGAACCTCAGGGCTCTCCCTGCAGGGATTTGGGGACGTTTTTATTCTCTAAATAAATCAAACCCCAAAAAATGAACTCTCAGGATTCAACCTGCAGGGTTTTGGGGAAGTTTTTATTCCCAAAATAAAACTCAACCCCCAAAAAGGAATCTTGGGACTGACCCCACAGGGTTTTGGGGAAGATTTATTCCCCAAATAACTCAAACCCCAAATAAGAACCTCAGGGCTCTCCCTGCAGGGATTTGGGGAGGTTTTTATTCTCTAAATAAATCAAACCCCAAAAAATGAACTCTCAGGATTCAACCTGCAGAGTTTTGGGGAAGTTTTTATTCCCAAAATAAAACTCAACCCCCAAAAAGGAATCTTGGGACTGACCCCACAGGGTTTTGGGGAAGATTTATTCCCCAAATAACTCAAACCCCAAATAAGAACCTCAGGGCTCTCCCTGCAGGGATTTGGGGAGGTTTTTATTCTCTAAATAAATCAAACCCCAAAAAATGAACTCTCAGGATTCAACCTGCAGAGTTTTGGGGAAGTTTTTATTCCCAAAATAACCAAACCCCAAAAAGGAACCTGGACTCAGGATGTTCACAGAAACAAGAGCTCTAATAAAGGCCTTATTTATGAATTCTATTTTCTGCTCATTTTCAGCTTTCCCCTCTTGTTTTGGGTTTTTTTTGGTTTTTTTTTTCCTCTTTGGGACACAACCTTTCCATTAAAAACTCCGGGATGTTCACGGAACCTGCAAGACGGGAAACAAGGGGTTTAACGGAGGAGTTAAGGGCGGTTATAAATGGAATTTTCAGCTCATATTCCACATTTTTTTCCCCTTGTTTTTCCCTGGCAGCCTCCCCTGGCTCTGGCTGAGCTCGTTCTTGGCCTTGAGCCCGACCTAAAGATGGAGCTGGAGCTTCCCGGGACCTCGGCATTCCCTGCTCTCCCTCTTTCCTCCCACTTTCTTCCCTGGTTTTTCCCATTTTTCCACTGATTTCCCTGGTTTTTCCCCATTTTCCCCATTTTTTCCACTGATTTCCCAGTTTTTCCCATTTTTCTCCCTGTTTATTTCCCCGTTTTCTCTCAATTTTCTTCCCTGGTTTTTCCCATTTTCCCCATTTTTTTCCCCTGATTTCCCCATTTTCCCCATTTTTCTCCTTATTTAGTTCCTCATTTTTTCCCTGCTTTCTCCCAGATTTTCCCATTTTTCTCCATTTTCCCCCCCTGTTTTCTTCCCTGGTTTTTCCCATTTTCCCCATTTTTTTCCCCTGATTTCCCCATTTTTCCCATTTTTCTCCCTATTTAGTTCCTCATTTTTTCCCTGCTTTCTCCCAGTTTTTCCCATTTTTCTCCCTGTTTATTTCCCCGTTTTCTCTCAGTTTTCTTCCCTGTTTTTCTCATTTTTCCCATTTTCCCCACTGATTTTCCCATTTATTCCCTGTTTTCCCCTGGTTTTCTCCCTGTTTATTTCCTGTTTTTTCCCATTTTCTCCATTTTTCCCCCTGATTTCCCCATTTTCCCCATTTTTCTCCTTATTGAGTTCCTCATTTTTTCCCTGCTTTCTCCCAGTTTTTCCCATTTTTCTCCATTTCCCCCCCCTGTTTTCTTCCCTGGTTTTTCCCATTTTCCCCATTTTTTACTCACTAATTTCCCCGTTTTTCCCATTTTTCTCCCTGTTTATTTCCCTGTTTTCTCTCAGTTTTCTTCCCTGATTTCCCCATTTTCCCCATTTTTCTCCCTATTTAGTTCCTCATTTTTCCCCTGCTTTCTCCCAGTTTTTCCCATTTTTCTCCCTGTTTATTTCCCCGTTTTCTCTCAATTTTCTTCCCATTTTCTCCATTTTTTCCCCCTGTTTTCTTCCCTGGTTTTTCCCATTTTCTCCATTTTTTCCCCCTGTTTTCTTCCCTGGTTTTTCCCATTTTCTCCATTTTTTCCCCCTGTTTTCTTCCCTGGTTTTTCCCATTTTCTCCATTTTTCCCCCTGTTTTCTTCCCTGTTTGTTTTCTCATTTCCCCCATTTTTTTCCACTGATTTCCCCATTTTTCCCATTTTTCTCCCAGTTTATTTCCTCATTTTTCCCCTGCTTTCTCCCAGTTTTCTCCCCCTGTTTTTCCCTTTCCCCCATTTTTTCCACGGATTTTCCATTTCCCCTATTCCCTCGTTTTTTCTCCCTGTTTATTTCCCATTTTCCTCCCTGTTTTTCCCATTTTCCCACTGATTTTCCCCATTTCCCCCCTGTTTTCTCCATTGTTCCCTGTTTTTCTCTCTGTTTATTTCCCGTTTTTCCCCCAATTTTCTTCCCTGTTTTAAAATCCATCTTATCCCTAAAATCCTCATTTTACCCCTTCTCGGTTTCTATTCCCATTTGAGCCACAAATTCCCAGAATTTCTCATTCCAGGTATGAAACTGAACAAAGGAATTCCTGGGAGAGGCAGAACTGACCAGAAAAATGGAATTTTAGATAATGTGGTTACAATTTAAAAAATTTTACAACCGTGGAATTCTCAGGATCTGAATGAATCTTGAAGCTCATCCAATTTTTCCATCAACAGGGAATTTTCCAGGCTGCTCCAGACATTTTGAAATCCCTGCAAAATCAAAAATAAATTGATTTTTTTAAATGGTTTAATTTCTTTTTTTTTTTTTTTTTTGCTTTTTTTCCCCCAGCTTGTTATGGAATTGTCCAAGTTCCCACTGGCCCCTGGTTCTGTCGGAAATGTGAATCCCAGGAAAGAGCAGCCCGGGTGGTGAGTATGGAAAAATCCTGGATTGGGTTTCCCAAAAAAATTTTGGGATTGTCCAAGATTTTTTGGGGTTAAAGTTCTCAATTTTCCAAAAAAAAAAAAAAAAAAAAAAAGAAAAAAAAAAGTAATTTTTCCTTCAAAGATGGGGCTTTTATAGAATTTTTTTGGGGGGTTTTTTGTAGAGTTTCCTTGGGTTTTCGTGGGGTTTTCGTGGAATTTTTCATGGAATTTTTCATGGAGTTTCCGTGGGGTTTTTGTGGATTTTTTTAAATGGAGTTTTTATTGGGTTTTCATGGAATTTTTCATGGAGTTTTTATTGGGGTTTTCATGGAATTTTTCATGGAGTTTTTATTGGGGTTTTCGTGTCGTTTTCATGGAATTTTTCATGGAGTTTCCGTGGGGTTTTCATGGAATTTTCATTGGGTTTTCTTTGGGTTTTCAAGGGATTTTTGATGGAGTTTTTATTGGGATTTTCATGGAATTTTTATTGGATTTTAATGGAATTTTCGTGGAGTTTTTGTGGAGCTTTTAATAGGGTTGTAATGGAATTTTTCATGGGGTTTTCATAGAGTTTTTTATTGGGGTTTTCATGGAATTTTAAATGGAATTTCTTATGGAGTTTTCATGGAATTTTAAATGGAATTTTCATGGGGTTTTCATGGAATTTTAAATGGAATTTTCATGGGGTTTTCATGGAATTTTAAATGGAGTTTTCATGGGGTTTTCATGGAGTTTTAAATGGAGTTTTCATGGGGTTTTCATGGGGTTTTCATGGAATTTTAAATGGAGTTTTCATGGGGTTTTCAAGGAATTTTAAATGGAATTTTCATGGGGTTTTCATGGAGTTTTCATGGAATTTTAAATGGAGTTTTCATGGGGTTTTCATGGAATTTTAAATGGAGTTTTCATGGGGTTTTCATGGAATTTTCGTGGCGTTTTTAATGGGGTCGTAATGGAACTTTAATGGAATTTTTCATGGAGTTTTTAATGGGGTTGTGATGGAATTTTTTCATGGGGTTTTCATGGAATTTTCCTGAAATTTTCCTGGAATTTTCCTGGGGTTTTCATGGAAAGCGAGGCAGATTTTTGTCCCCCCCAGTCCCTGATTTATCAATTCCAGCTCCTGGAATTTCCCATATCTGGGTTGGACCCAACCTGGGGATCAGGGAAATTTTCCCTGGATTTTATTTTAAGCTTCTTCCATCCCACAATTCCTCATTGCCTGAAGGTTTTTTTCCTCAGATTTTTGGGGTTTTGGGGATTTCTTCTGTCCCAGCCTCATCATCCCAAAACTTCCAGCGGAACATTTTTACTACCCCACCCCCCCCAAAAAAAAAAAAAAAATCCATTTTTATTTAGGTCAGGTTTATTTTACCTTGCAGGTTTGGTAATTTAATTAATTGGTAATTAAAAAAATAACAAAAAAAAAAAAAAAAACAAAAAAAACCCACCACATGGGGAGATTTTTGCTGCTCCAGATTTTGGGGTACCCCAAAAACAACCCCAAACCCAACCACCACCCTACAACCAAAATATTCCCCCAAAATGGGGAGAAAAAAAAACCTCGCAAGAGGAGGAAGGAAAGAGCAGAGAGAGAAAAAAAAGATAAAAATCTCCTTTTTTTTTTTAACTCTCTGAGTCACTGCTTTCGGTTTTACTCTCCAACCACAGCCCTAAAACCGACCCTAAAAACACCCCAAAAACAAAACTTTACCTGAGGGGTTTAAATCCATTTTTAGGGTTTTTTTTAGGTGTTTTTTTTTTCCCCTAAACTGGCCCTAAAAAAAGCCCCGAAAGCAAAACTTCACCACGGGATTTAAATCCATTTTTTAGGGCTTTATTTTTTTCCCTAAAATCGGCCCTAAAAAAAAAACCCAATAACAAAAATTAACCCCCGAGGTTTAAATCCATTTTTAGGGCTTTTTTTTAGGTGTTTTTTTCCCCCCTAAACTGGCCCTAAAAAAAGCCCCAAAAGCAAAACTTCACCCCAGGGATTTAAATCCATTTTTTTAGGTCTTTATTTTTTTCCCTAAAACTGGTTCTAAAATACCCTAAAACTTTGCCCCCGAGGTTTAAATCCATTTTTAGGGCTTTTTTTAGGTGTTTTTTTTTCCCCCTAAACTGGCCCTAAAAAAAGCCCCAAAAGCAAAACTTCACCACGGGATTTAAATCCATTTTTTAGGGCTTTATTTTTTTCCCTAAAATCGGCCCTAAAAAAAAAACCCAATAACAAAAATTAACCCCCGAGGATTAAATCCATTTTTAGGGCTTTTTTTTAGGTGTTTTTTTCCCCCCTAAACTGGCCCTAAAAAAAGCCCCAAAAGCAAAACTTCACCCTAGGGCTTAAATCCATTTTTTAGGGCTTTATTTGAGGGTTTTTTCCACCAAAACATCCTCAGGCCTCATCCTACAAAATTTTTCTGGCAGCTGCTCCTTTATGGGGTGGAATCAGGGATTTTCTGGTCCTAAACCTGGAATTAAACTGATTACATTTGAATTTTATCAATTTATCCTGATTGATTAAATTATTATTGATTAAATTCCAGTTTCATGGATTAAATTTCAATTCCATCGACAAAATTTTGCTTTTATTGATTAATTTTCAGTTTCGTTGATTAATTTTTGAACTTCGTCGATAAACATAAATTTTGTTGATGAGATTTCGATTCTGCTGATGAAATTTCAATTTTATTGATTGAATTCCAATTTTCATCCGTTAAATTTCATTCAATTTGAACTTTGTAAATGAAATTTCCATTTCATTGACTCATTTTCAATTTTAGCAATGGAATTTGAATTTTGTTGATAAAATTTGAATATTTTTGATTTTATTTGAACGTTACTGATTGAATCTGAATGTTATTGATTAAATTTGAACCGTGTTGATAAAATTTGAATTTTTTTGATGACATTTGATTAATTTTTGGGGTTTTTTTCCCTTTCAGAGGTGTGAACTGTGTCCCCACAAGGACGGAGCCTTGAAGCGCACGGACAATGGAGGTGAGGATCTTCCCACCTGGAAAATCCCAAACTCTCCTGTTTTTTCCCAAAAACTTCACTTCCAGGAAACTCAAAACGAGCCCAAAATGAGGAATTTGGGGGGTTGATCCCGTGGGAATTGTTTCTTAATCTGGGGGAATTCCAGGGGATTTTTGCATGTGGGATTTTCCTGCGGATTTTTGCTGTTCCTCAGCAGCCGAAAATTCTCGGGAATTCCATGGATCAGAGCTCCTGGTCTGAAAATCAGTGAGGTTTTCTCTGGATCCCTTTTTGGGATTGAGAGTTTTTTTGGGATGAAGGCTTTTTTGGGATGGAGAGTTTTGTGGGATGGAGAGTTTTCCGGGATGTGGTTTTCTTTGGGATGGGTTTTTTTGGGGTGATGGAGGTTTTTGGGATGAAGGTTTTTTTTGGAATGGAGGTTTTTTAGGGATGGATGATTTTTTAGGATACAGGATTTTTTGGGATGAAAGATTTTTGGGATAAAGGCTTTTTAGGGATGAAGAATTTTTTGGGATGAAGGGTTTTTTGGGATGGAGATTTTTGGGATGAGGGGTTTTTTTGGGATGGAGTTTTTTTGGGATGAAGCATTTTTTTTGGGATGGCAAATTTTTTGGGATGGAGGATTTTTAGGCACTTAGGGATGGAAGTTTTTTGAGGATATAGCTTTTGGGGGGGAATAGAAGCTTTTTCATCACGGAAATTTCTCTTAGGACAGCGTTTTTTGTCAACAGAAATATTTCTGACACGTCATTTTTTTGGGGATTTTTTTTTTTTTTTAGGACTGAAATTTTTTTTTGCCCAGAATTTTTTTGGTTTTTTGGGGATTCTTGGACTGAATTCCCACTTCTTCCATCCCTTTTCCAGGCTGGGCCCACGTGGTGTGTGCCCTGTACATCCCCGAGGTGCAGTTTGCCAACGTGCTCACCATGGAGCCCATCGTGCTCCAGTACGTTCCCCACGACCGCTTCAACAAGGTAAAATTCCCAGGATTTCAGGAATTCGGGATTTTGGGATTCCGGGAATTCAGGATCATCCCATCCTCCCACGGCTTCTTCCCACTTTATCACCTGATCTAATTCGTTCCCAGGGCCCGGTTCCCTTTCCCGGGCCTAGTTCCCATTCCCAGGGCCCGGTTCCCATTCCCAGGGCCCGGTTCCCTTTCCCGGGCCTAGTTCCCTTTCCCGGGCCTGGTTCCCATTCCCGGGCCTGGTTCCCATTCCCGGGCCTGGTTCCCTTTCCCGGGGCCTGGTTCCCTTTCCCGGGGCCTGGTTCCCTTTCCCAGGGCCTGGTTCCCATTCCCGGGCCTGGTTCCCTTTCCCGGGGCCTGGTTCCCATTCCTGGGCCTGGTTCCCATTCCCGGGCCTAGTTCCCTTTCCCAGGGCCTAGTTCAATTTCCCAGGGCCTGGTTCCCATTCCCAGGGCCTGGTTCCCTTTCCCAGGGCCTGGTTCCCTTTCCCAGGGCCTGGTTCCCATTCCCGGGCCTGGTTCCCTTTCCCGGGGCCTGGTTCCCATTCCTGGGCCTGGTTCCCATTCCCGGGCCTAGTTCCCTTTCCCAGGGCCTAGTTCAATTTCCCAGGGCCTGGTTCCCATTCCCAGGGCCCGGTTCCCTTTCCCAGGGCCTGGTTCCCATTCCCGGGCCTAGTTCCCATTCCCAGGGCCTGGTTCCCTTTCCCGGGGCCTGGTTCCCATTCTTGGGGCCTGGTTCCCATTCCCGGGCCTAGTTCCCATTCCCAGGCCTAGTTCCATTTCCCAGGGCCTGGTTCCCTTTCCCAGGGCCTGGTTCCATTTCCCAGGGCCTGGTTCCCATTCCCGGGCCTGGTTCCCTTTCCCAGGGCCTGGTTCCCATTCCCGGGCCTGGTTCCCTTTCCCAGGGCCTGGTTCCCTTTCCCGGGGCCTAGTTCCCATTCTCGGGGCCTAGTTCCCATTCCCAGGCCTAGTTCCCATTCCCGGGCCTAGTTCCCATTCCCGGGGCCTGGTTCCCTTTCCCAGGGCCTGGTTCCCATTCCCAGGGCCCGGTTCCCTTTCCCAGGGCCTGGTTCCCATTCCCGGGCCTGGTTCCCATTCCCAGGGCCTGGTTCCCTTTCCCAGGGCCTAGTTCCCATTCCCGGGCCTAGTTCTAATTCCCAGGGCCTAGTTCCGTTTCCCAGGCCTACCCGACCCAACTTTCTTTTCCACCCCCTGAATCTATTACATACAATTCCCATGATTTTAGAAACATTTTAACGCTATGCTATCTCTTTTATCCAAGACATGTTACATCTGTGAGGAGCAGGGCCGGGAGAGCAAAGCGGCCTCCGGGGCCTGCATGGCCTGCAACCGCCATGGCTGCCGCCAGGCCTTCCATGTCACCTGGTGAGGACATTCCCGGGAATTCGCCTCTGGAATTCCAGTCCCAGCTGCTCCTTCACTGCCCTGGATTTGGGGTTTTGTTCCCTGTGGGTTTTGGGGTTGATCCCTCCTGGGTTATTTAGAGCTGGAGGTGACTCCTCTTACTCCGGGCCTGGGAGGTTTTTCCAGAGAATTGGGAATTCCTGGGCAATTGGGAGCGTGTGGAATCCAAGAGGAGTCTGGGGATGAAATTTCCCTGTTTTTCCCCTATAATTTTCCCATTTTTCACTGTGATTTTTCCTATGATTTTTCCCTTTGCCCTCTGTTTTACCTGTGATTTTCCCTGTAATTTCTCCCTATGATTTTCCCCGTAATTTCTCCCTATGATTTTCCCCATTTTTTCCTGTGATTCTCCCCATTTTCCCCTGTGATTTCCCCTGTGATTTTCCCCATTTCTCCCCGTGATTTCCCTGTGATTTTCCCCATTTCTCCCTGTGATTTCCCCTGTGATTTTCCCCATTTCTCCCCGTGATTTCCCTGTGATTTTCCCCATTTCTCCCTGTGATTTCCCTGTGATTTTCCCCATTTCTCCCTGCGATTTCCCTGTGATTTTCCCCATTTCTCCCCGTGATTTCCCCTGTGATTTTCCCCATTTCTCCCCGTGATTTCCCCTGTGATTTTCCCCATTTCTCCCCGTGATTTCCCTGTGATTTTCCCCATTTCTCCCCGTGATTTCCCTGTGATTTTCCCCATTTCTCCCCATGATTTCCCTGTGATTTTCCCCATTTCTCCCCGTGATTTCCCCTGTGATTTTCCCCATTTCTCCCCGTGATTCCCCTGTGATTTTCCCCATTTCTCCCCGTGATTTCCCTGTGATTTTCCCCATTTCTCCCCGTGATTTCCCTGTGATTTTCCCCATTTCTCCCCGTGATTTCCCCTGTGATTTTCCCCATTTCTCCCTGTGATTTCCCCTGTGATTTTCCCCATTTCTCCCCGTGATTTCCCTGTGATTTTCCCCATTTCTCCCTGTGATTTCCCCCTGTGATTTTCCCCATTTCTCCCTGTGATTTCCCCTGTGATTTTCCCCATTTCTCCCTGTGATTTCCCCTGTGATTTTCCCCATTTCTCCCCGTGATTTCCCTGTGATTTTCCCCATTTCTCCCTGTGATTTCCCTGTGATTTTCCCCATTTCTCCCTGTGATTTCCCTGTGATTTTCCCCATTTCTCCCCGTGATTTCCCCTGTGATTTTCCCCATTTCTCCCCGTGATTTCCCTGTGATTTTCCCCATTTCTCCCCGTGATTTCCCCTGTGATTTTCCCCATTTTTCCCATTTCCCAGTGCTCAGATGGCAGGGCTGCTGTGTGAGGAGGAGGTGCTGGAAGTGGACAACGTCAAATATTGTGGCTACTGCAAATATCACTTCAGCAAAATGGTGAGAATCCCTGGTTTTACCTGGGAATTCCTGGTTTTCTTGGGAATTCCTGATTGTCCTGGGACTTCCTCATGGTCCTGGGAATTCCTTGTTGTCCTGGGACACTGGTGACCCTCTCTTTTTTTTTTTTTTTGTTTTCCCTTTTTTTTCCTTTTCCACTCTTTTCTTCCCCTTTTCCCTCTTTTCCTCCCCTTTTCCCTCTTTTCTCCCCTTTTTCCCCCTTTTTCCGTATTTTCTTCCTTTTACCTGTTTCTTCTCTTTTCTTTCAACTTTGCCCTCTTTCTTCCCCTTTTCCCTCCTTTCTCTGTTTTCCCTTTTTTTCCCCCATTTCCTCCCCTTTTCCCTTTTTCCCCCCTTTTCCCCTTTCCCCTCATTTCCTTTTTTTCTCTGTTTTTCCTTGTTTTCCCCCCTTTTTTCTTCTTCCCTCTTCTTTTCCCCCTTTTCCCTCTTTTCCCCATTTCCTTTTTCCCCATTTCCCTTGTTTTCCCTTTTTCCCCTTTTCCTCTATTTCCCCCCCCAATTTTCTCTTGTTTTTTCCCTTCCCCCCTTTCCCCTATTTTCCTTCATTTTGCCTTTTTTCTCCCTTTCCCCCCCATTTTACTTTGTTTTTTTCCCCTTTCTCCCCATTTCTCCTTTTTTCCCCTTTCTCATATTTTTCCCCTCTTTATCTCTATTTTCCCTGTCTTTTCCCCCTTTCCCCCCCTCTTTTCCCCCCTTTCCCTCTATTTCCCCTTTTCCCCATTTCCTTTGTTTTCCCCTTTTCCCCCTTTTTCTCGATTCCCCCCATTTTCACTTATTTTTCCCCTTTTCCCTCTTTCCCCCCTTTTCCCTCTTTTCCCCATTCCCCTTCCCCATTCCCCTTGTTTTTCCCTTTTCCCCATTCCCCTTTTTTCCCTCTCCTTTCCCCCTTTCCCCCTTTCCCCTTGTTTTTCCTTTTCCCCTTTCCCCTTGTTTCCCCTTTCCCCCTTTCCCCTTGTTTTTCCCTTTCCCCCTTTCCCCTTGTTTCCCCTTTCCCCCTTTCCCCTTGTTTTTCCCTTTTTCCCCTTTCCCCTTGTTTTCCCTCTTTTCCCCCTTCCCCTTGTTTTTCCCCTTTTCCCCCTTTTCTCTTTTTCCCCATTCCCTTGTTTTCCCCCCCCATTTTCCTTTGCTTTCCCCCCATTTTCCCTCTTTTTTTCCCTTCCCCCCCCCTTTTTCCCCCCTTTTCCCCTTTCCCCTTGTTTTCCCTTTTCCCCTTTTCTCCTTGTTTTCCCTCTTTTCTCTCTTTCCCCTTGTTTTTCCCCTTTTCCCCCTTTCCTCTCTTTTTCCCCATTCCCTTGTTTTTCCCCCCATTTTCCTTTGCTTTCCCCCCATTTTCCCTCATTTTTTTTCCCTTTCCCCCCCCTTTTTCCCCCTTTCCCCCTTTCCCCTTGTTTCCCCTTTTCTCTCTTTCCCCTTGTTTTCCCTTTTCCCCTTTCCCCTTGTTTTCCCTTTTCCCCTTTTCCCCCTTTTCTCTCTTTCCCCCCATTCCCTTGTTTTTCCCCCCCCATTTTCCTTTGCTTTCCTCCCATTTTCCCTCAATTTTTTTTTCCCCTTTCCCCCCTCTTTTCCCCTCCTTTTTCCCCCCCTCTCATCCTGGATTTTCTCAGAAGACCTCTCGCCATTCCGGGAGCAGCTCCTTCCTCCCGGGCAGGAGGAGCCGCTCGGCGTCCCCAGCCCAGGAAAAACACCTGTCCCACCATGAACGGCCAAAAAAGGTGAGAAATCCCCAAAATTCCTCCAAAATTCCCAACATTTCCCAACATTTCCTCAATCCAGGGCTTGAAGGTGCCTTTAAACCTCCAAATCCAGGAGTTTTTCCGCTCAGATTTGAAGTTTTAATGGATAAAAAATAAAAAAAATTCTGATTTTTGGGCAGCGTAGGGGGGGATTTTTTTTTTTTTTTTTGGAGGGGGTGAGGATGGAAATGAATTATTGGGAATTTGGGATCAGGTTATCTGGGAAAAATGAGTTAAATCCATCTCTGGAAAGGTTTGGGGTTTTTTTGTTTTGGGGTTTTTTTGTTTTTTTTTTTTTTTTTTTTTTGATAAATGAATTATTTAGGAGCCAGGTCTGGATTGAAAGAAAATTTTTAATTCTGCTGCTCCTAAAAAAAAAAAAAAAAATCTCTGGAATCCAAGAAATCCAATTTTCTTTGGGATTTTCAGGAAAAGCAGCTGGGAATGTGGGAGACACAGCCTGGGGTTGGTTTTATTCCCATAAATAACCCCTAAATTCAGGATTTTCGTGGGGTTTTTTTGGGGGATTTGGGAGCTGAGGGAAGTGGGAGAAAAATAAAGGATTTTTCCTGGCCCAGGATGAGGGTGGATTTTACTGGATCTGTGCTGGAAAACAATGGGAATGGGAATTTATTTGGATTTATTTCTGGGAATCTGTGCTGGAAAACAATGGGAATAAGGATTAATTTGGATTTATTTCTGGGAATCTGTGCTGGAAAAAAAATGGGAATAAGGATTAATTTGAATTTATTTCTGGGAATCTGTGCTGGAAAAAAAATGGGAATAAAGATTAATTTGGATTTATTTCTGGGAATCTGTGCTGGAAAACAATGGGAATAAAGATTAATTTGGATTTATTTCTGGGAATCTGTGCTGGAAAACAATGGGAATAAGGATTAATTTCTGGATTTATTTCTGGGAATTTGTGCTGGAAAAAAAATGGGAATAAGGATTAATTTCTGGATTTATTTCTGGGAATCTGTGCTGGAAAACAATGGGAATAAGGATTAATTTTAATTTATTTCTGGGAATCTGTGCTGGAAAACAATGGGAATAAAGATTAATTTGGATTTATTTCTGGGAATCTGTGCTGGAAAACAATGGGAATAAGGATTAATTTGGATTTATTTCTGGGAATCTTTCCTGGAAAAAAAATGGGAATAAGGATTAATTTGGATTTATTTCTGGGAATCTGTGCTGGAAAACAATGGGAATAAGGATTAATTTCTGGATTTATTTCTGGGATCTGCCTCTGCTCTTCCCAGCACTGGGAATTGCAGCATTCCAGAGGTTCCTGGTGTTTTTTTTTCTTTCCCAGAGCCGCAAGGACAAGGAGAGGCCGAAGCAGAAGCACAAGAAGAGGCCAGAATCCCCCAGCAGCCTCCCCCCAGCACCCCCAGCTGCTGAGAAGGTACCAGGACAAGGGGTGGGAAATCCACCCCAAAAAATGGGAAAATCTACCTGGAAATCCAGTGGGAAAAAAAAAAAAAAATTGGGATGAGAAGGAAAATCCAGTGGAAAAAAAAAAGGGGAAATGGGAAGGAAAATCCAGTGAAAAAAAAAAAAAGGGGAAATGGGAAGGAAAATGCAGTCAAAAAAAGGGGGAATGAGAAGGAAAATCCAGTGAAAAAAAAAATGGGAAAATGGGAAGGAAAATCCAGTCAAAAAAAAAGGGAAAATCGACCTGAAAAAAAATGGGGGAATGAGCAGAAAAATCCAGTGGAAAAAAAAAATGGGAAAATGGGAAGGAAAATCCAGTCAAAAAAAGGGGGAATGAGAAGGAAAATCCAGTGGAAAAAAAAAATGGGAAAATGGGAAGGAAAATGCAGTCAAAAAAAGGGGGAATGAGAAGGAAAATCCAGTGGACAAAAAAAATGGGAAAATGGGAAGGAAAATCCAGTGGAAAAAAAAGGGAAAATCTACCTGGAAAAAAATGGGGGAATGAGAAGGAAAATCCAGTGGAAAAAAAAAAAGGGAAAATGGGAAGGAAAATCCAGTGAAAAAAAAAAGGGAAAATCTACCTGGAAAAAATGGGGGAATGAGAAGGAAAATCCAGTGAAAAAAAAAAAAAGGGAAAATGGGAAGGAAAATGCAGTCAAAAAAAGGGGGAATGAGCAGAAAAATCCAGTGGAAAAAAATAAATGGGAAAATGGGAAGGAAAATCCAGTGGAAAAAAAAGGGAAAATCTACCTGGAAGAAAGGGGGGAATGAGCAGGAAAATCCAGTGAAAAAATGGGAAAGGGTGGGAAAATCGACCTGAAAACCTGAGGGAATGAGCAGAAAAATCCACCCCAAAAATGGGAAAGGGTGGGAAAATCCAGTGAAAAAAATGGGGAAATGAGCAGGAAAATGCAGTCAAAAAAATGGGAAAGGGTGGGAAAATCTACCTGGAATAAAGGGGGGAATGAGCAGGAAAATCCAGTGAAAAAAAAAATGGGAAAATGGGAAAGAAAATTCAGTCAAAAAAATGGGAAAATCTACCTGGAAAAAAAGGGGGGAATGAGCAGGAAAATCCAGTGAAAAAAAAAATGGGAAAATGGGAAGGAAAATCCAGTCAAAAAAAGGGGGAATGAGCAGGAAAATTCAGTGGAAAAAAAATGGGAAAATGGGAAGGAAAATCCAGTCAAAAAAAATGGGAAAGGGTGGGAAAATCGACCTGGAAAAAAGGGGGGAATGAGCAGGAAAATCCAGTGAAATAAATGGGAAAATGAGCAGGAAAATCCAGTGAAAAAATATGGGAAGTAAAATCCAGTCAAAAAAACCACAAAAAAACTGGGAAAGGGTGGGAAAATGGACCTGGAAAAAGTGGGGAAATGAGCAGGGATTTTTTTGGGGGGAGGTTTCGCATCCTCAGGGGTTTGGGTTTGGGTTCATCCCTCTCTCCCCACTGCTGGATTCCCATTTTTCTCCCTCTGATCCCAAAATCCTGGATTTCCTGGCAGGAACATCTGGTGCTGCTCCAACCCCTGGGAATGTTCCCAGCAGGAGCTCTGGGGGGGCTGCAGGGATCCCAGGGAATCTCTGATCCCATTCCTGAGGAAATTCCCACAGGGAATCTCTGATCCCATCCCAGAATGAGGAAATTCCTTGGAAATTCCCACAGGGAATCTCTGATCCCATTCCAGGATGGGAAAATTCCTGGAAATTCCCACAGGGAATCTCTGATCCCATCCCAGGATGGGAAAATTCCTGGAAATTCCCTCAGGGAATCTCTGATCCCATTCCAGGATGGGAAAATTGCTGGAAATTCCCACAGGGAATCTCTGATCCCATTCCAGGATGGGAAAATTGCTGGAAATTCCCACAGGGAATCTCTGATCCCATTCCAGGATGGGAAAATTCCTGGAAATTCCCACAGGGAATCTCTGATCCCATCCCAGGATGAGGAAATTCCTTGGAAATTCCCACAGGGAATCTCTGATCCCATCCCAGGATGGGAAAATTCCTGGAAATTCTCTGGAAATTCCTTGGAAATTCTCTGGAAATTCCTTGGAAATTCCCACAGGGAATCTCTGATCCCATTCCAGGATGAGGAAATTCCCTGAAAATTCCTTGGAAATTCCCACAGGGAATCTCTGATCCCATCCCAGGATGAGGAAATTCCTTGGAAATTCCCACAGGGAATCTCTGATCCCATCCCAGGATGGGGAAATTCCCTGAAATTCCCTCAGGGAATCTCTGATCCCATTCCAGGATGAGGAAATTCCCTGGAAATTCTCTGGAAATTCCTTGGAAATTCCCACAGGGAATCTCTGATCCCATTCCAGGATGAGGAAATTCCCTGGAAATCCTCTGGAAATTCCTTGGAAATTCCCACAGGGAATCTCTGATCCCATTCCAGGATGAGGAAATTCCCTGAAAATTCCCACAGGGAATCTCTGATCCCATTCCAGGATGAGGAAATTCCCTGAAAATTCCCACAGGGAATCTCTGATCCCATCCCAGAATGAGGAAATTCCTTGGAAATTCCCACAGGGAATCTCTGATCCCATTCCAGGATGAGGAAATTCCTGGAAATTCTCTGGAAATTCCTTGGAAATTCCCACAGGGAATCTCTGATCCCATTCCAGGATGAGGAAATTCCCTGGAAATCCTCTGGAAATTCCTTGGAAATTCCCACAGGGAATCTCTGATCCCATTCCAGGATGAGGAAATTCCCTGAAAATTCCCACAGGGAATCTCTGATCCCATTCCAGGATGAGGAAATTCCCTGAAAATTCCCACAGGGAATCTCTGATCCCATCCCAGAATGAGGAAATTCCTTGGAAATTCCCACAGGGAATCTCTGATCCCATTCCAGGATGAGGAAATTCCTGGAAATTCTCTGGAAATTCCTTGGAAATTCCCACAGGGAATCTCTGATCCCATTCCAGGATGAGGAAATTCCCTGGAAATCCTCTGGAAATTCCTTGGAAATTCCCACAGGGAATCTCTGATCCCATTCCAGGATGAGGAAATTCCCTGAAAATTCCCGCAGGGAATCTCTGATCCCATTCCAGGATGAGGAAATTCCCTGAAAATTCCCACAGGGAATCTCTGATCCCATCCCAGAATGAGGAAATTCCTTGGAAATTCCCACAGGGAATCTCTGATCCCATTCCAGGATGATGAAATTCCCTGAAAATTCCCTCAAGGAAACCTCCAGTCCCATCCCAAGGAATTCCCAAGAAAATGCCCCAGGTGGGATGGGAGTGCTGGGGATCTGAAATCCTGGATGGAATCGCAGCCAAATCCGGAATTTTGGAGCTGGAGATTCCTCTCCCTTCCCTCTTTTAATTCCTGCTCTCCCCTGGGACCAGCCCCATCCCTGGGATGTAATTCCCGGATCCCAAAATCCCAAAGTCACTTTTTTGTCCCGAGGGACCTGACCTGAGCAGCCCGGGGTGGGCAGAGATTCCTGCTCCAGAAGAGGGGGGGAAAAATCAGGAAAAATCAGGAAAATTGGGAAAAAAAATTGGGGAAGATCAGGAAAAAATAGGGGGAAATCAGGAAAATCGGAGGGGAAAAATGGGGGAAATTGGGAAAAAATTGTGGAAGATCGGGGGAAAAAATTGGGGAAAATAAGAAAAATCAGGGGAAAAATCAGGAAAATTGGGAAAAATAATGGAAATTCAGGAAAAAAATAATTGGGGAAAATCAGGGGAAAAAAATCAGGAAAAAAAATCGGGGAAAATTGGGAAAAAAATCAGGGAAAATCAGAAAAATCAGTGGAAAAATCAGGAAAATTGGGAAAAATCATGGAAATTCAGGAAAAAAATAATTGGGGAAAATCAGGGAAAAAAAATCAGGAAAAAATCGGGGAAAAATGGGGAAAAAAGTCAGGGAAAATCAGAAAAATCAGGGGAAAAATCATGGAAAATCAGGAAAATTGGGAAAAATCATGGAAAATCAGGAAAAAATAATTGGGGAAAATCAGGGGAAACAAATCAGGAAAAAATCAGGGAAAATTGGGGAAAAAAATCAGGGAAAATCAGAAAAATCAGTGGAAAAAATCAGGAAAATTGGGAAAAATAATGGAAATTCAGGAAAAAAATAATTGGGGAAAATCAGGGGAAAAAATCAGGAAAAAATCGGGTAAAATTGGGGGAAAAATCAGGGAAAATCAGAAAAATCAGTGGAAAAATCAGGAAAATTGGGAAAAATCATGGAAATTCAGGAAAAAAATAATTGGGGAAAATCAGGGGAAAAAAATCAGGAAAAAATCAGGGAAAAATGGGGAAAAAATCAGGGAAAATCAGAAAAATCAGGGGAAAAATCATGGAAAATCAGGAAAATTGGGAAAAATCATGGAAAATCAGGAAAAAATAATTGGGGAAAATCAGGGGAAACAAATCAGGAAAAAATCAGGGAAAATTGGGGAAAAAAATCAGGGAAAATCAGAAAAATCAGTGGAAAAAATCAGGAAAATTGGGAAAAATCATGGAAATTCAGGAAAAAATAATTGGGGAAAATCAGGGGAAAAAATCAGGAAAAAATTGGGGAAAATTGGGGGGAAAATCAGGGAAAATCAGAAAAATCAGGGGGAAAATCAGGAAAATTGGGAAAAATCATGGAAATTCAGGAAAAAAATAATTGGGGAAAATCAGGGAAAAAAAAATTAGGAAAAAAATCGGGGAAAATTGGGGAAAAAATCAGGGAAAATCAGAAAAATCAGGGGAAAAATCAGGAAAATTGGGAAAAATCATGGAAATTCAGGAAAAAAATAATTGGGGAAAATCAGGGAAAAAAAAATTAGGAAAAAAATCGGGGAAAATTGGGGAAAAAATCAGGGAAAATCAGAAAAATCAGGGGAAAAATCAGGAAAATCAGGAAAATTGGGAAAAATCATGGAAATTCAGGAAAAAAATAATTGGGGAAAATCAGGGAAAAAAAATTAGGAAAAAAATCGGGGAAAATTGGGGAAAAAATCAGGGAAAATCAGAAAAATCAGGGGAAAAATCAGGAAAATCAGGAAAATTGGGAAAAATCATGGAAATTCAGGAAAAAAATAATTGGGGAAAATCAGGGGAAAAAAATCAGGAAAATTTGGGGAAAATTGGGGGGAAAATCAGGGAAAATCAGAAAAATCAGGGGGAAAATCAGGAAAATTGGGAAAAATCATGGAAATTCAGGAAAAAAATAATTGGGGTAAATCAGGGGGAAAAAATCAGGGAAAATTGGGGAAAAAATCAGGGAAAATCAGAAAAATCAGTGGAGAAATATCAGGAAAATTGGGAAAAATCATGGAAATTCAGGAAAAAAATAATTGGGGAAAATCAGGGAAAAAAAATTAGGAAAAAAATCGGGGAAAATTGGGGAAAAAATCAGGGAAAATCAGAAAAATCAGTGGAGAAATATCAGGAAAATTGGGAAAAATCATGGAAATTCAGGAAAAAAATAATTGGGGAAAATCAGGGGAAACAAATCAGGAAAAAATTGGGGAAAATTGGGGGGAAAATCAGGGAAAATCAGAAAAATCAGGGGGAAAATCAGGAAAATTGGGAAAAATCATGGAAATTCAGGAAAAAAATAATTGGGGAAAATCAGGGGAAAAAAATCAGGAAAAAAAAATCGGGGAAAATTGGGGAAAAAATCAGGGAAAATCAGGAAAAAAAAAACAAGGAAAATTGGAAAAAAAAAAAAAATCGGGGGAAATCAGGAAAAAGAAAATCGGGGGACAAAAAATGAGGGAAAATCAGGGGGGAAAAAAATCAGGGAAATGGGGGAAAGGAGCCCCGGCTGCAGGCAGCTGCGGTCCCTGGGGTCACCCCGTGTCTGTCCCCTGCCAGGGCTCTGGTGGCCACCACGAGGCCACCAAGGACAGCTCGGAGGTGGCCAGGGCCGAGGCCAAGGGCAGGAAATCCTCGAGCCACGGCAGCAGCCACAAGGGGAAGAAGACGGGAAGCGGGAAAAGCTCCGGAGGCTTCGGAGCCGCCGCGCCAGGAGGAACCTTCCAGGCAGCGGGTGAGTGCAGGAGGAGGAGGAGGGAGAGGGAGGAAGAGGAGGGGATGGAGGAGGAAGAGGAGAGGGAGGAGGGAGAGGGAAAAGGAGGGGGGAGAGGAGAGAAGAGGGATGAAGGAGGAGGAAGAGGGGAAGGATGAAGGAGGGGGAAGAGGGGAAGGATGAAGGAGGGGGAAGAGGGGAAGGATGAAGGAGGAGGAAGAGGGGAAGGATGAAGGAGGGGGAAGAGGAGTGCAATGAAAGAAGAGGGGAGTGATGGAGGAGGAGGAGGAGGAGGAGGAGGAGGAGGAGGAGGAGGAGGAGGAGGAGGAGGAGGAGGAAGGGATCCATGAAGCCCCAACAGCCCTCCCTGCCCTGGGGCCCAGCCACTGCCCACTGACCCCTGAGTGCCACTGACCCCTGGGTGTCACTGACCCCTGGGTGCCACTGACCCCTGGGTGTCACTGACCCCTGGGTGCCACTGACCCCTGGGTCCCCACTGACCCCTGGGTCCCCACTGACCCCTGGGTGCCACTGACCCCTGGGTGCCACTGACCCCTGGGTCCCCACTGACCCCTGGGTGCCACTGACCCCTGGGTGCCACTGACCCCTGGGTCCCCACTGACCCCTGGGTGTCACTGACCCCTGGGTGTCACTGACCCCTGGGTCCCCACTGACCCCTGGGTCTCCACTGACCCCTGGGTCCCCACTGACCCCTGAGTGCCCACTGACCCCTGGGTCCCCACTGACCCCTGGGTGTCACTGACCCCTGGGTCCCCACTGACCCCTGGGTGTCACTGACCCCTGGGTCCCCACTGACCCCTGGGTCCCCACTGACCCCTGGGTCTCCACTGACCCCTGGGTCCCCACTGACCCCTGGGTCCCCACTGACCCCTGGGTGTCACTGACCCCTGGGTCCCCACTGACCCCTGGGTCCCCACTGACCCCTGAGTGCCACTGACCCCTGGGTCCCCACTGACCCCTGGGTCCCCACTGACCCCTGGGTGCCACTGACCCCTGGGTCCCCACTGACCCCTGGGTGCCACTGACCCCTGGGTCCCCACTGACCCCTGGGTGCCACTGACCCCTGGGTCCCCACTGACCCCTGGGTGCCACTGACCCCTGGGTGTCACTGACCCCTGGGTGCCACTGACCCCTGGGTCCCCACTGACCCCTGGCTCCCCGCTGACCCCTGGGTGCCACTGACCCCTGGGTCCCCACTGACCCCTGGGTCCCCACTGACCCCTGGGTGCCCTCAGGCTCCTCCTGCAGCCTTCCCAGCTCCCAGGACTTCGCGCCCTTCCCCAAGCTGGAGCAGGAGGAGGAGAAGTTCCGCAAGGCCGCCAGCTCCAGCTCGTCCTCTCACTGCTCCCCGCTCTACGAGGGCCCCAAGGCCGATGTCTTTGAGCAGAAAGTGATTTTCTCCGGCTTCGGCTCCATCATGCGCTTCTCCACCTCCTCCGTGGGCCAGCAGCGCGCCCGCGACGCCTCCCCCGTGGACTACAAAGCCACCGGCGGCGCCCTCGGTGGCCCCTCGGGTGGCACGGCTGGCCCGGGGGCCGCCAGCGGCACCAGCCACAAGCGGATGCCGTCGCTCAGCACCGAGGAGGGAGAGGTGCTCAAGGAGAAGAAGCACAAGGGCAGCAAGAAGAACAAGCACGGCCCCGGCAGGCCCAAGGCGGGGAAAGGAAAGGAGGTTTTGGGGGCTCAGCTGGCTGGATCCACTTCCACCTCGTCCTCGTCCTTCTCCGGGGGATCCCTCGTCAGCTCCAGCGTCGGGAATTCCTCGCGGAGCTTCGGCCACCCCACGAGTCTGCCCAGCCTCAGCATGGAGTCACCGCTGCTGGGCTCAGGTGTGTGCCGGATGTGTTCAGGTCTCTTTTCTGGAATTTAACAGAATTGAATTTTCCAGCTTTTCCCAGCCTTTCCTAGCACGTTTATCACAGGGCAGGAAAGGGTTAAGGCACCTAGGAGAGACGAGGCTTTGACACTCAGTCCTGAAAGTTCCCAATCCTGACTGTTCCCAGTCCTGAATGTTCCCAGTCCTGAAAGTTCCCAGTCCTGAAAGTTCCCAATCCTGACTGATCCCAATCCTGAATGTTCCAAATCCCTTCCCGCTGCTTCCAGAGGGGAAGGGTGAGGAGGGAATCTCGGCTCCCTGACCACTGGGAGCAGGAAGAGAGGAGGGAATATTGGCTCCATAACCCTTGGGAGAGGGAAAAGAGAGAGAAGAGGAGGGAGAGGGAAAAAAGAAGACTCCCTGACCCTTGGGAGCAGGAAGAGGAGCAGAGCGGTGGCTCCATAAACCCTGGGAGAGGTGGGATAAGATGGAATCTCCTCTCCCAGAGGCAGGACCAGAAGGAATCTCCTCTCCCAGAGGCAGGATCAGAAGGAATCTCCTCTCCCAGAGGCAGGATCAGAAGGAATCTCCTCTCCCAGAGGCAGGATCAGAAGGAATCTCCTCTCCCAGAGGCAGGATCAGAAGGAATCTCCTTTCCCAGAGGCAGGATCAGAAGGAATCTCCTTTCCCAGAGGCAGGATCAGAAGGAATCTCCTCTCCCATAGGCAGGATCAGAAGGAATCAGAAGGAATCTCCTCTCCCAGAGGCAGGATCAGAAGGAATCTCCTTTCCCAGAGGCAGGATCAGAAGGAATCTCCTTTCCCAGAGGCAGGATCAGAAGGAATCTCCTCTCCCATAGGCAAGATCAGAAGGAATCTCCTTTCCCAGAGGCAGGATCAGAAGGAATCTCCTTTCCCAGAGGCAGGATCAGAAGGAATCTCCTCTCCCAGAGGCAGGATCAGAAGGAATCTCCTTTCCCAGAGGCACGACTTAAGAAGTAATGCCCTCTCCTAGAGGCAGGATCAGAAGGAATCTCCTCTCCCATAGGCAGGATCAGAAGGAATCAGAAGGAATCTCCTCTCCCAGAGGCAGGATAAGTAGGAATCTCGTCTCCCAGGGGCGGGATCAGAAGGAATGTCCTCTCCCGCAGGGATCTACACCAGTAACAAGGACCCGATCCCGCTGGGCGCCGCTCTCCGCGCTGTCTGCAGCACGCCGCTGCCCTCGGGGCTGCTCCCGCACCAGGGAGGCGCTGCCCTGCCCCAGCTCAGCCGCTCGCCCTTCGCCAGCTCCATCCCCGCCTGCTCCTCCTCCGCCGGCTCCACCACGCAGGTACGGCCCGGGAAGGGGCTGGGATTCGGGGATGGGAAGTGCTGGGTTTTCCCGTGGGTTTTCCGTTGTTTTTCCCGGGGGTTGTGCGGAGCTGCTCCCCCTTGGGGACGCGGAAAGGGGCGGGGGTGGCTCTGATGTCTGGAGCAGAGGCTGGAGGGAGCTAAAGGAGTAAAGCAGGGATTTATTAAAATCCTTCCAAGGATTCACCTCGGGCAGTGCAAGAGCCCGAGATGGACTCAGAGTCACGAGTTCTCACATTTTTAGAAGTTTAAAAATTGGGGTTGGAACTGTCCAGTTCCTGTCTGGATCCTGGCTTGATTCTCTGCTGGATCCTGCCTGGATCCTTTGCTGGTCCCTGCCCAGATCCACCCCTGCCATCCCCAGCCCTGGGTGACAGAGTGTCCCCGTGTCCCCCTGTGTCCCCAGGGAGCCAATCCCTGCCTGGAGCTCTCTGGTAGGAGCAGTTCCACCAGGAAGAGCAATGAGATCCACACCATTCCTAGAGTTCCAGCCAGGTCCGGACATTCCAGGCTCAGTCCTGGGGATATTCCAGACCCAGCCAGCCCCGGGGACATTCCAAACTCAGACCCGGGGATATTCCATGCCCAGCCCCGGGGATATTCCAGGCCTCTCTCCAAACTTCCAGAAATACTTTTAACACGGGAAGAGCTGGAATAACGAGGATATTTCCCTCTTTCCCATGCAGGTGTTTTCCCTGGCAGGTTCCACGTTCAGCCTCCCTTCCTCCCACATTTTTGGGAGCCCCCTGACGTCGGGGCTGTCCCTGAACCCCCTCCTGAGCCAGCCGGAGAGCAGCCGGGCAGGTATGTCTGAATTCCCAGGAATTTCCTATCTGCCATTACCCAGGGCTCTCCTGGGAATTCCCAGTTGTTTCCCGTCTGCCATTCCCAAGGGCTCTCCCAAAAATTCTGCTCTGCTGTGCTGTTATTTTGGAATAACCCCAGGATCCAGGAATCCCTACTCAGGAATGAAGCATGGAGGCAAAATCCAATCATCCAAAGTGCTCAAAAAAAACCTCTCCATCCCTTAATTTCCTTTTCCAAAGTCACACTTTTAGTTTGACTGAGATATTAGGAACTTTAGGATGGGGCTGTTTTTTTGGTTTTTTTTTTTTTTTTTCAATTCCATGCAGATTTGGGAACAGCTCCCGTTTTTTTTGTCACGTTTGGGGTTTGTCCATCCCTGGAGTTGGTGGCTCAGAGGGTGCTCAGCCAAATTCCAGTGGATTTTTTTTCCAGGGGGATTCATTGACCTGTGTCAAAGCACCCATGTGGGGCCGTTTTCCCTAAAAAACATGGAGATTCCTTTAATCCCAAACCTCCCAGGATGCTTGGGAAGCTCCAAGCAATCCCACCTCATCTTTGACCCCAATTCCCTTTCCCAGGGGTGCAGGCAACTCTCACAGACACAGCTCAATATTCCAGCTTTTCCCAATTTTTCCATGCTGGAGGAGCTGATTCCAGCTGGGAGGACAGGGAATTCCTTCAGGTTCATCCCTTTGGCAGCACAAAAAAAATCTGATTTTTAATCTGCGCTCCCTCCTCCTCCTCCTTCCTCCCATGGCTTTTCCATGATCCTGATGATGACAGAACAGGTGGATTCAGCATTCCCAGTTTTCTCCCAGCCTTGGGAAGGGCTGTCCCTGGGGAAGAACTCTGTCTTCTCCTGCTCTGGAGGTGTTGCATGATGTCTCAGGGAATGAGCAGGGAGTTGAAAATCCTGGAATTTTTATCTGGTTGAAGCTGGGATGGTTTTGGGGCCTGGGGAGGTTTCTGTGGGATCATGGATGGTTTGGGTTGGGAAGGACCTTAAAGGTGATCCATGGCAGGGAGAGCTCCCTTTATCCCAGGGTGCTCCAGCCTGGTCTGGGACTCTCCCAAGGATCCACAGCTTCTCTGGGAATTCCATCCAAGCCCCTCCCCACCCTCACAGGGAGGAATTCCTTCCCAAAATCCCACCTTTCCCTGCCCTATCCCAGCTCAAACCCATTCCCTGTGTCCTGTCCCTCTCCAGCTCTCCTGGAGCCCATCCCAGCACTGGAAACTGCTCCAAGATTTGTACTGGGACATTCTGGCCACATCCAGGGAGGTGGATGATTCCTGCCTGGAAGAGTGTCCCAGGACAATCCCAGTCCAGCAGGACATTCCCGAGGGGATGAGGGAGCCGGGATCCCTCCAGGGCTGTCGGGAGGAGCTGCCAAACCCCAGCTGGGTTTGCTCCTTCCCAGCAGCAGCAGCAGGAAATCCTCTCTGGATATCCTGCTGGGAATCACAGCGATTTCTGGGATTCCTGCATGTGGGAATGTCTGGGGAAGGAGAGGAGGGGCAGGGAGGCAGCTGGAGCTGGAGCCACAGCATCTGACAGGGTCCAGGGGGAGGGGAGTGAGCATTCCAGGGATGGGAAAATAAATCTGGGATTTATCCTGGATTACCCTTGGAATGGGAGATATCCTGCACGTGTGTGCAGCAGCCCCGTCCCACATTTCCTGGAGCGCAGGGATGGCTCTGGAAGAAGGTTCTGGATGCCAGAAAGGAGGTGGGCACTGCTGAGGGCAAACCTCAGGTCGTGGGGGAAATTGTGGGATTTTCCCAAGAAGAATGGAAGTGCTGGAGTGTGTCCAGGGAAGGATTCAGAGCCCCAGGAGCTGGGAATGTTGATCCTGGGGATAAGAGGAGGGAGGGACCTTCTGGATCTGCACAGGAGGGGACATCAGGCTCTGATGCCAAGGGACAGGGAAAGGTTTGGAGCTCCAGGAGTGGCTGAGGGAGCTGGGAATGTTGATCCTGGGGAAGAGAGGGATCAGGAGGGACCCTGTGGCTCTGCACAACTCCCTGACAGCTGGGGAGGGGGTCAGGCTCTGCTCCCAGGGAGCAGGGGCAGGAGGAGAGGGAACAGCCTCGGGTTGTGCCAGGGGACGTTTCTATTTGGGAAAGTTTCTCCATGGAAAGGGCGGTCAGGCATAGGAACAAGTCCCCATCCCTGGCAGTGTTGAAAAGGCGTGGATGTGGCACTTGGGGACACGGCAGGGCTGGGTTAGTGATTGACCTTGGAGGGATTTTCCAACCCCAACCATTCCACGATTCCCTTTAAGCTCCTTAGGGAGGAGCTCAGCACGTGAAAACCTCAGAGAACCCCGGCCGGCTTTGGGGAAAGGATCCTTAATCCCGCCTGACCTTGAAGGTCTTTTCCAACCGGAACGATTCTGTCACTCCATGGAGAGCGGCAGCTCATCCCTCGGGATTACCGGATCCGCCTGGGGCAGCGGGCAGGGCCTGGCACGGGATTTGTCCCTCCCGGAGCTCCGAGGCTTTGCTCGCCGGCCCCGGGTGACCTTGCCGGGGTGACCGCTCCGAGGAGCCGGGCAGGGCCAGCAGCGGCTCCCGGGGCCGGGGCTGCTCGGTGCGGGGCAGGGGATGCTCGGTGCGGGACAGGGGATGCTCGGTGCAGGGCAGGGGATGCTCGGTGCGGGACAGGGGATGCTCGGTGCGGGGCAGGGGATGCTCGGTGCAGGGCCGGGACTGCTCGGTGCGGGACAGGGGATGCTCAGTGCGGGGTGGAGCTGCTCAGTGCGGGACAGGGGATGCTCGGTGCGGGGCCGGGGCTGCTCGGTGCGGGGCAGGGGATGCTCGGTGCGGGGCAGGGGATGCTCCGTGCGGGGCAGGGGCTGCTCGGTGCGGGGCAGGGGATGCTCGGTGCGGGGTGGAGCTGCTCGGTGCGGGGCCAGGGATGCTCGGTGCAGGGCCGGGGATGCTCGGTGCAGGGCCGGGGATGCTCGGTGCAGGGCCGGGGATGCTCGGTGCGGGGCCGGGGCTGCTCAGTGCGGGGCCGGGGATGCTCGGTGCAGGGCCGGGGATGCTCGGTGCGGGGCAGGGACTGCTCGGTGCGGGGCCGGGGCTGCTCGGTGCGGGGCAGGGACTGCTCGGTGCGGGGTGGAGCTGCTCGGTGCAGGGCCGGGGATGCTCGGTGCGGGGCCGGGACTGCTCGGTGCGGGGCCGGGGATGCTCGGTGCGGGGCCGGGGCTGCTCGGTGCGGGGCCGGGGATGCTCGGTGCGGGGCAGGGGATGCTCGGTGCGGGGCCGGGGATGCTCGGTGCGGGGCAGGGGATGCTCGGTGCGGGGCAGGGACTGCTCGGTGCGGGGCCGGGACTGCTCGGTGTGGGGCAGGGGATGCTCGGTGCGGGGCAGGGGATGCTCGGTGCGGGGCCGGGGATGCTCAGTGCTGTCCGATCCCGTTCGGTGCCGCCCAGGGCTGCTCGAGGCTGTCTGGTGAGACTCGGTTCTGGTGCCACTCGGTGCTGCCCGACCCCATTCGGTGCCGCCCGGGGCTGCCAGGGCCCGCTTGGTGAGGCTCGGTATTGGTGTTGCCGAACTCGGTGCAGTTCGGTGCTTCCCGGTGCCGCTCCGTGCTGGTGCCGCTCGGTGTCACTCGGTGCTGGTACTGCTCAGTGTCACTCGGTGTCACTCGGTGCAGTTTGGTGCCACTCGGTGTCACTCGGTGCTGGTACTGCTCAGTGTCACTCGGTGTCACTCGGTGCAGTTTGGTGCCACTCGGTGTCACTCGGTGCTGGTACTGCTCAGTGTCACTCGGTGTCACTCGGTGCAGTTTGGTGCCACTCGGTGTCACTCGGTGCCAGTACCACTCCATACTGCTCAGTGCTCCCCACTGGGCACACACACACACAGAGCATACACACACCTGGCACACACCTGGCACAGACCTGGCGCACACCTGGCACACACCAGGCTCCAGCCGTGCCTGGCACCGCTGAGCCCGGGCTCTCTGTCCCTGTCCCCACACAGAGCCGGACCTGGAGGATTGCGGCTTCGGCTGCCGGGGAACGTCCCCGCAGGAAAGCCTGTCCTCCATGTGAGTGTGGGGGAGCGGGGACAGTGAGGGGACAGCAGGGACAGGGACACTGCCTGGGGGGACAGAAACAGCTCCTGCCCTGCTCCATGGGGTGTGGGATGGGGATGGGGATGGGGATGGGATGGGGATGGGGATGGGATGGGGATGGGGATGGGGATGGGGATGGGGATGGGGATGGGGATGGGGATGGGGATGAGATGAGCCAGGTTTGCTTTCCCAGCCCGAGCCAGGGCTAAACACAAGCGCGGGCTCAGCTGAAGTGCTGCAGAGGAGGCTGAGCTTGGGGTGCTGCGGCTGCTCTGGCCCAGGCAGAGGAACTGTGGGAGCAGGGAATGGGAAAGGAATGGAACAGGGAGTGGATCGGGAATGGATCAGGAATGGAGTGGGAATGGAACTGGAATGGGGCAGGGAGCAGAGCAGGGCCCCCCTGACCCCCCGGCCCCCCCAGGTCCCCCATCAGCAGCCTGCCGACGCTCTTCGACCAGACCGTGTCGTGCAGCAGCAGCGGGCAGCTGGACAATGTCCCCCAGGCCACCCCCAACATCGAGCAGCTCCTGGAGAAGCAGGGCAACGGCGAGGCCGGCGTCAACAGTGAGTGCAGGCAACTCTGGGGGTGGGGGCAACTCCTGGGGCAGTGACCAGGCAGCTCCTGGGGTGACCAGGCAGCTCCTGGGAGTGACCAGGCAGCTCCCGGGGTGACCAGGCAGCTCCTGGGAGTGACCAGGCAGCTCCTGGAGTGACCAGGCAGCTCCTGGGAGTGACCAGGCAGCTCCTGGAGTGACCAGGCATCTCCTGGGAGTGACCAGGCAGCTCCTGGGAGTGACCAGGCAGCTCCCGGGGTGACCAGGCAGCTCCTGGGGTGACCAGGCATCTCCTGGGAGTGACCAGACAGCTCCTGGGAGTGACCAGGCAGCTCCTGGGAGTGACCAGGCAGCTCCCGGGGCTCTCAGGGTAGGAGCCAGCTGGGATTTTGGGATTCTGCCCGCGGGCAGCAGAGCCCCGGTGTGTGCCAGGGGGAGGAGTGTGCGCTGTGGGGCCGGTCCCTCCCGCACTGCAGTCTGACTGTGGATCCTGTGACCCCCTTTCCTCTTTCCTCCCTTTTTTCCCTCCCATTTTTTCCTGTTCCCCCCGCAGTTGTGGAGATGCTGAAGGCGCTGCACTCGCTGCAGAAGGAGAACCAGCGGCTGCAGGAGCAGATCATGACACTGACGGCCAAGAAGGAGCGGCTGCAGCTGCTCAATGTCCAGCTGTCCGTCCCCTTCCCCGTGGTCACCAGCAGCAATGGGCCGGGCAGCCAGGCCCAGTACATCCTGCCCACCAACGGTGAGGGCACCGGGGCTGAGGGCACCCAGGGACATGTCCCTGTGCCCCGGAGGTGGCCGAGGGGTCCCAGTGAGAGGGATGTCCCCCGTGGTCACCTCAGGGTTCAACCCTGACTCTGCACCCTCGCCCCTCTCCCCTCCCAGCCTGCACCGGTGACTCCCTGAGCATCAGCAAGAGCCCCCCGTGCAAGAACAGCTTCGGCATCGAGAACTCCCTCTCCACGTCCTCCGAGGTACTGCGGCCTCTGTGGCCACCAGCAGCCCCAGGGGTCGGTAGCCAGCTCTTAAAGCCTGCTAGCCCAGGCTCAGAGATCAGGTTCTCCGTGCAGCACCCGAGGGCTGGGTAGAGTAGCTGAGAGCGTGAGGTGACAGCTCTTCCAGGTGATCCTGGAGATCCAGCAGGGCTGGACCTGAGTTCTGGGACCCCTCGGAATTCTGGACCACTTGAGCCACTTGGAGCCGCCCAGAGCCCTCCCTTTTCCCACCCCCATCTCCCGGAGCCGAGGGGCCCTCGGGCAGCCGCCCCAGCCCGATGCTCTGTGTGCGTTTCTCCCCCAGGACCCTCACTCGGGCTGTCCCAGCAGGAGCAGCTCCTCCCTGTCCTTCCACAGCACGCCCCCGCCCCTGCCCATGCTGCAGCCCAGTCCCGCCTCGCTGCCCCTACCCGGGGCGCAGCAGGTGAACGGCTTGGCCAGGGTGGCAGGCGGGGGGCTAGCCGGCGGCTCCGGGGCCGGCCACAGCCTCTCCGCGGTGCCCATGGTGGACAGCCTGCTGGGCAGCCTGGCCGGAGCCCAGCAGATGCCCCTCAACGGGATCCTGGGGAGCCTGAACGGAGCGCAGCCCACCCAGCCTCCATCGCAGGCCAGCGGGCCCCCGGCCCTGCAGCTCTCCACCAGCCTGAGCAGGTGAGGATGGGCTGCCCTGGCTCTCTGCAGACGCAGTTTTAGCTCCGGGGAGGGAGGGAGGGACGGACGGAGCGGTCCCCGAGTGTGCGGGAGCGGTTCTGACCGGAGCTGCGCCGCTCCCTCCCCGCAGCGTGGCCAGCCTGAGTCCCCTGACGGAGCAGCAGCGGCACGTCCTGCAGCAGCACGAGCAGCAGCTGCAGCAGCTCCAGCAGCTCCTGACTTCCCAGCCGCTTAACCCGGTAAGGGAGGGAGGGGATGGTTGGGTTGGGGGAAAAAACAAAACCTTTCTTTGGGGCGGAGAGAGAAATCGAAAAGTAAAATCAGAAGTTTCTGTCCCGTGCCCTGGATTCTCTGAGCTTTTCCCGGTTGAACCCAGCCTGGGTCGGGTGAGGAAATTCAAAGCTGATTTGGGAATTTGGGATGGGGAGTGGCATGAGGAGCAAAGCTCCAGGCAGGGGGTGCAGCACCTCCCGTGGAGGGGAGTCAGGATTTGAGATTTTGTTCCAAAGGAAAAATGTTTAGTCTGAGTTTGCCACATCCTACGGCGCTGAGGAGGTTGGAGCTCTGTAAAATCGGGAGGGGGAAATCGGGAGAGCCATTCCTCCTGAGTCATCCCAGGATGTAAATCCTGTCTGATCCCAGGATGTAAATCCTGCTGGAACCTGCCAGATCCCAGGATGTAAATCCTGCTGGAACGTGCAAGATCTCAGGATGTAATTCCTGTCTGATCCCAGGATGTAAATCCTGCCAGATCCTAGGATGTAAATCCTGCCTGATTCCAGGATGCAAATCCTGCTTGATCCTGCTGAATCCCAGGATGTAAATCCTGCTGGATCCCAGCATGCAAACACTGTTGGATCCTAGGATGCAAATCCTGCTGGATCCTGCTGGATCCCAGGATGTAAATCCTGCCAGATCCCAGGATGTAAATTCTGCTGGATCCCACAATGTAAATCCTGCTGGATCCAGAATGTAAATCCTGTCTGATCCCAGGCTGGCCCTGGGTTCCCAGGTGTGCTGGTCCCCTGGGAGAGGCAGAAGGTTCTGGGTGTGCTGGGGGTTAGGAAGAGATAAAACAGATAAAACCTGAATTGTTTCATTCCCGGGGTTAGGAAGAGATAAAACACATAAAACCTGAATTGTTTCATTCCTGTGTCTGGGCACACCCACAGGGAGAGCTGGAGCTCCGGGGGCTCCGCAGGGGGATGAGGATGATGAGGATTTCAGGGTCACAGACAGACCCAGGCGGCTGCTCCAGGGCTCTTGGCTCCCTGCCTGCAGCCCTGTCCTGGGAATGGAGGTGGAGAGGGGGCAAACAGATCCCTGAGGTGGCAAAAAAATCCCTGAGGTGGCAAAGCCTCAGCCCCTGGCCCTGTGGGGACCTCGGTGCTGTCCCTGACCTGTCGGAGGTGCCACCAGCGTTGTCACCGGGGCTGGGCCGTGCCCATCCAGGCCACCAGGAGCCCATCCTGCTGCTCTGGATGTGTTTCTGGGCCAGAAATTTCTACATCCTGGGACAAGCAAATTTCCCAGAGCAGCCGGTGTCCCTGTGTCACCCACTCAGGGCAGCTGATGTCCTTGTGTCACCCGCCCGTGGGGACAGGACCATGGCAGCTCTGGCTGCGTGGATCTGTGGTTGCCATAGCGGTTCCTTCGGTTTTCCCTGGATTTCTGGGCATCCCTTGGGATGCAGGTGAGCCCTGAGCCTGCTCCCTCCCGGGTCAGCACACCTGCACTGCCCTGGGGCAGCAGGACGGGCTGGGGGGGGATTCAGGAATTTGAAATAGTTTTGATTAAAACTCCTGGGGGCAGCAGGATGGGTTGGGGGGGATTCAGAGCCATATCAGGATTTTGGGATGGTGAATTCCACACAATTGAAATCTCTGCAATTGAAGTCTCTGGGAGCACCAGGACAGGTTTGGGGTTGGATCCAGAGCCAGATCAGGATTTTGGGATGGTGCATCGCTCAGATTTGAAGTCTGTGCGTTGATGGGTTGGAGCTCTGGGGGATTTGTGTCGCTGCAGGTGCCTGGGGGAGGGTCGCTCATCCCCGCGGGGGCTGGGAAGGTCTCGAGCTGTTAATTAATGAACACTGCTGTTAATGAACACCGGGGCTGCCCCTCCCTCTGTGTCCCTGCAGAGATGGGGTCGAGGGGACTTTGTCCCTGTTTCCAGAAGCATTTTCTGGGACCGGGTGTGCCATGGTTGGAAAAAAACTCCAAAATCATCTGGCAGAATCTTTGACCAAATCCCCCCATGCCCATTAAACCAAATCCAGGTGACACCTTCAGTCTCTTTTAAAATCTTTCAGTCTCTTTTCAAACCTTTCAGTCACTTTTAAAACCTTTCTGCCTCTTTTAAAACTTTTTA